>NW_021604587.1:5994282-6016710 GCF_004785775.1 Grammomys surdaster
CTCTCTCTCTCTCTCTCTCTCTCTCTCTCTCTCTCTCTCTCTCTCTCGTTTCTAGTTAATATTTCAAGTAAGAAAGTGTCAGGCTATGCCAACAAAGGCAAAAAGAGGCCAGGAATGAAGTGAGGGTGCACTTGGAGTTTTCTCAAGAAGAGGAGTCAGTGTAAGTTTGCCTGAGTCCTGAGTCTTCTCTGCCCTCTGTCTTCCCTGAGTGAACTTGATTCTAGCCATGAAACAACATTTATTTTTACTGCCTAGTGGTTTGTATGGCTGGGGTTCTCATTTCCAAATGCAATGATCGTAATTCAGTACCTGACTTGTCCATTTCCTGTTTTCTATCTTGTCTCTTTTTCTTCTGCAGTATTAGGAATTGAACTCAGGGATTGTGTGTACAATGCAGGTGTTATACCACTGAGCCAGAGCCCTAGTTGTCTTTATACTTCATGTATTGAGACAGTTCCCTTTTCTGTTTTGAGTAGGTTGCCTAGTCTGACCTTGAATTCACTTTGTAGCTAGGTGGGACATCTTTATGAGAATATGCTGTATGTCTATCTCTGGTAGAAACACCAAGTCCTTGCACAGCGTTTAGTAGTAGAGGCATGTTTTATGCTGTTTGCAGATCGAGCGGCAATGCCTTAGTCCATTAATGGTGCCATAACAAAATATAATTCACCTGGTGCCTTGAAAACAACAGACATTGATTCTTTATGGTTCTGGGTGCTGACAAGTCCAAGGTCAAGGTACTGGCCCATAGGGTGTTTGAGGAAGTCACCTTTGCTACGTCCTAACATGGTGCAAGGGGCAAATTTCTTGGGCCTGTTTTCATAAGAATGATAAACCCATTTAGGAGGGTTTTGCCTTCCTGACTTAAAACCATGCCAATGGGGCTTGGTAAGGCTTTAGCTTCTGAATGTCAGATGCACATGTATTGACTGTAGCACATAGCTGACTTGCCCAAAGGAAGGGCCATACTTTAAAAAGAGGAATAAGCCATTAGTAGACACACAATTTTGCTCATAATTGTTATGGGCAGAATTTTATTATTTTATATATTATATTCCATTTGCTTAATGTCTTCTTCTGTTGGTTTCACCTTTGTTTGTAATCTTTTTTTTTTAATTTTTTTAAATTTTTTTATTTTTGATTTTTCGAGACAGGGTTTCTCTGTGTAGCCCTGGCTGTCCTGGAACTCACTCTGTAGACCAGGCTGGCCTCAAACTCAGAAATCCGCCTGCCTCCGCCTCCCAAGTGCTGGGATTAAAGGCGTGCGCCACCACTGCCTGGCCTTTGTCTGTAATCTTATAGGTTCTATTTTCTTTTTGCTTTTTGTTTGAAAAAATGACAAACTGGTCATGGTGGCTCCCACTTGTAATTCCAGCACTCTGGAAGTTGAGGCAGAAGGATCACCAGTGTGAGTTCAGCCTAGGCTACAGAGTTAGATCCTGTATTAAAATACTAACTCCCTCCCCCCCAATATAAAAAAAGTGAGATAATGGACAAGGTAATTTAGTAACTGGGTTTTTCCATTTCTGGTTATTTTCCCTTCCTAGTTTTTTTCCTATTTTGTTTGTAGTACTAGGCCTTGAACCCAGGGCCCCACACATCTGAACAAATAATTCTATCATTAAGCTATATCCCCAGGCCTCTTAATATTTTTCAGTTCTGTGGTAGAGTCTCAGTCTCGCTTTATTTTGAGCAGGTTGCTCAGGATGGTCTGAACTTGCTGTGTAGTCCATGTAGATCTCGAACTTTCCATCTTTCTTACCCTGGTCCCAAAGAGCTGGGATGACTGACTTTTCTTGAAAACATTGATGGGCCTTCAGGGCCTTTGACACTTTAGGAAAGTCAGAGCCTTAGGGCAGAAAGTCTGGAGTTAAACCTTTGGCTGCATTTAGCATCAACTTGAACATGAACCTTAATTGCCCTAAAGACAGTTTTATAAGATGTGGTAATAATTGTAGATACTTTATCTTGCAAATCTGGGCTTTTTCCTCTGTTGTTGACTGGTTCACAAGGAGAAATACATTTTAAATTGTTGGTCTATAGATTAGTAAAATACTCCTGAAGTATTTACACACATCATGTACAATTTACTACACTATTTTCTATTCAACATTATTGTGTTATTTCATTCAGATGCTTGTATTGGATGACTAGGTTGATCTTGGGTAGACTGCTGAGTTGCAGTTGGCAGTGTGGCAGACAGAGTGTGGAGATCTAGTGATGGGGACAAGAAGAAGTCCTCTACTTAGTGCCTAGCGTAGCAGGGTCTCCATAAAGGTGCATTGTGGTAGGGCTGACGGTGTGGCTCATAGGTGAGCATTTGCTTAACATGTCCAAGGACCTGGGTTGTATCCATAGTAGTGTACCACCACAAATTTCCCTTTCCTTTTCCTCTTCTCCACTTCCTTGTCTCCTTATCATTATTATTACAATTTAATTATTGTAACTTAAAAAATATATAAAATGAAGTATTTGCTAAGTGTGGACATGTGCCTACTTTGTAGCTGTTTCTTGTAACCTGCTGTGTTCCCTAAGGCAGATCAGCCTATGCTTCCACTTCTCTGCAGGTGTGTAGCCTTCCTGACTTAGATCGCAGGTAGTTTATCCTCTTGCCACACTAGTTCAAAAGAGAGGAAAAGAGCACCACTGACTTGACTGGGATCAGTTCCTTTAGGGTCCAGCCAAGCCTTTCCCTTTCAAGATCAAGGTGAGATCTGAGGAAGGGTAGTTCCTGGTCAGCCTGGGTGGTGTGTCCTAGATGGTAGATGGGAAGCAACCTGTCCAGACACTGGTCCCTGCCAGACTCCATGTGAGGCTCTTATCTCTACCTTGGCAACCTCCTTTCATCCTTACACCAAATGATAATGACTGACACAGCCTTTCACTCTCTCTCTTTCTCTCTCTCTCTCTCTGTCTCTCCCTTTC
This sequence comes from Grammomys surdaster, assembly GCF_004785775.1. Lineage (NCBI taxonomy): Eukaryota > Metazoa > Chordata > Mammalia > Rodentia > Muridae > Grammomys > Grammomys surdaster. Next base: position 5,997,208 of record NW_021604587.1, read on the forward strand.
CCTCTCTCCTTCCATCTTCTTCCTCCCTTCCTTTTTTTCCTGGTCTTTCTTTTGGTACAGGATGTCTTCTATCCCAGACTGGCTTTGAACTTGCTATATAACTGAGGATGACCTTAAAATTCTGATCCTCCTGCCTCTATTGCCTGAGTACTTTAATGTAGGCTTATGCTTCCAGGCCTTGTTTGATGAGATGTTGGGGTACAAACCCAGGTCTTCATGCATGCTAGGCAAATACTATGGGCCTTTTGTCCTCACTGTATGCAGGAGAGACTGAGGCCCTCTCAGAAGACAGTGCTGGGCTGAACTAGCTCTGGTTCCTTTCAGAGCACTGTGTATGGACACTTGTTGCCTGAGGGCTGTCAGACGCCAGTCTTGGGCCTTTAGGGACTTACTGGTCTGGTGGTTGTAGAGTCACAGATACCAGACATCCAACAATAGTGATGTGGGTGGTGTCCTCTTGCAGTTCAGATGAATCATCTGTGAGTCTCTGGGGTCTTGGGGAGAGGTTTCTGGGGACTCAGACAAGTTCTAGTTTGAGTTGAGTGTTGCAAAAGTATTACCAGAGACCAGTTGCCAAGTAACTGGTAAGTGCTTGAGGATGCTCTTTGGTAGCTGATAATGTAAGCTCATTCTCCAGTTGAGGGCCAGAGGCTCAGAGAGGGAAACAGTCTGGCCCCAGTCACACAGGACATTGGAATTTATGCCTGTCTTATTTAAACCTCCTAATGGTCTTCACACCTTGCTTAAGGTCCTTCCATTGTACAGAGACTTTGCTGAGGGGAGGGCTTGGGGTGGCAGTGAGGTAGGAATAAATTTAGTGACACAGGATTTTAACATAGTTTTGAGAATTTGTTGTTGAGAGGCAGAAGGCAGAGTGTTGGTTGTTAGGGCTTTTAAGTCCAGACAGAGTTCTATGCTGTCAGTGGTCTTCTGAACTTTTAAAAAAAGAAAGAAAGAAAGAAAGAAAGAAAGAAAGAAAGAAAGAGAGAAAGAGAGAGAAAGAAAGACAGAGGCAGGCAGATTTCTGAGTTTGAGGACAGCCTGGTCTACAGAGTGAGTTCCAGGACAGCCCGGGCTATACAGAGAAACCCTGTCTCGAAAAACCAAAAAGAAAAAAAAAAAGAAAGAAAGAAAGAAAAAGAAAAGAAAGAAAATCACTACTCCACTGTTTTAAGCACTTCATAGGGCTCAGCTTGGCCTGCAAGCAGAGCTGTGGGGCATTTTTTTGATTAATGATTGCTATGGAAGGGTTTGGCCCACTGTGGGTGGTGCCATCCCTGGGCAGATAGTCCTGGGTTGTGTAAGAAAGCGGGCTGAGTGAGCCATGGAGGGCAAGTCAGTCAGTAGCGCTCCTCCATGGCCTCTGCTTCAGTTCCTGCCTCCAGTTTCCTGCCTTGAATTCCTACCCTGATTTTCCTCAGTGATGGAGTACGAACTGGGACTTGTAAGATGAAATCAATCTTTTCCTCCCTGAGGTTGCTTTTTTGGTTGTGGTGTTTTATCACAGTAATAGAAACAAAACTAAAAGAGATTTGCTATCCATAAAAGTGTACCAACAGAACTTTAGTTGTAAATCTCTCAAAATTTCATGAATCAAAGATGACTACTTGCAAAGTTTCGATGTGTTTGCATACAGTTTGTTCCTCCACTGCTTACATATGCATTTTTTATATCCTGGGTTTTATTGTGTGACAAATTGTGAAGACCAGTCAGTGTATTAAAAGACTGAAGAATCAAGGATAACTGACAGTTTAGGGTTTTACTAGGCAGGAGAATGTTTATTCCAAGTGCGTGCTGGCCAAGGAGCTGGCTGGGGGACAGAGAGGTGTATAGTGGGGTGCTGATGGGAGATGCAGGGCAGTTGGAGCTGAGCTGAGTTACTGGCTTTTTAGTGCGGGCTTGAAAGTTAGGCACTGGAAGGTGGTGGTTGCTTTGGTGGAAGAAAGCACTGTCACCATAGTGAAGAAAGAAGAGACAGGATAAGGGGGCAGCAGAATTGTGTGACCAAGACCAGTTCTTCAGTAGGCTGACTGTGTGACCTGCCATGTCACTTGTACTTTGAAGGCTCAATTTCCCTTTTCTTAAATCATGATTTTTTTTTCCAGGTGTGTTCTAGAGATAGTTGTAAATCATTGAGTCAGCTGTGGGGGTGTCAGAAATTAAAACTCCCATTTTATAATAACGCTCAGTTGTTCTTGACCCTTTAAACCTTTCCGTTCTTTCATTGACTAAGAGACATCCATGGTATGGTTTGCATTAGAAACATCCCCGGAGGCTTGTGTTTTGTATACTTCTTCTCCAGCTGGTGGCACTATTTTGGGAGGCTGTGGAACTTTTAGGAGGTGAGACCTAGGTGTGGAAGTGGGTCACTAGCTGTAGGCCTTTACAGCCATTTACTGAGCTAGCTGTTCATCTGCACCCTCCTTGACATGACAGGGTGAGACCATCTGAAACCGTGAATGAAAATAAACTTTTCTAACCTGTGTCAGAATGTATTTGCTGGTGGTCCTCCCATTATTATTTCCAAAACATACTGGGGAATTTTCCACAAGCACACAATGTATGATATTGTCCTGGCTTTGTGGGCTGTTCTTTGCATTTTGTTTATATAATTAATAAGAACTCTTACTGGGGACTGGGGAAATGGATCAAATTGGAAAAGTGCTTGCTGAGCCTAGCAACGTCAGTGAACCCAGCTTCTGTAAGAGACTCCATCTCAAAAATTATGGAACACAGTCACGGAAGATTCCAGTGTTATCCTTCATATGTGCATTGTTTTTAAAGATTTATCTCATATATGTGAGTACACTGTAGCTGTCTTCAGACACACCAGAAAAGGGCATTGGATCCCATTACAGATGGTTGTGAGCTACCATGTGGTTGCTAGGAATTGAACTCAGGACCTCTGGAAGAGCAGCCATCTCTTAACCACTGAGCCATCTCTCCAGCCCCACATGTGCATTCTTAATCACATTCACAAGCACCCTCACACAGTACATACATGAACATGTAGCCCATAACATACAAGAATTCTTAGGACTTCTCAGTAATTTTTAAGATTATAAAAAGGTCCTGAAGTCACACCATTTGAGAGCTGTGACGTCAGATAGTGTTGTGTAGGTTGTTGGGAGGAAGGTGAAGAATCAATAGAGTGTTTGTTTGGCACAGCCCCATATGCACAGTAAATCCTAGCTGCTGCTGTTTTTCATAATTTCAGTCATCATATAGGGAAACAGCAGTGACCCCATGCTGGCTTGTTTTATGTTAACTCCATACAAGCTAGAGTTATCTGAGAGGAGAGAACCTTGATTGAGAAACTTCCTCCATAAGACTGGGCTGTAAGCAAGCATGTAGAGCATTTTCTTAATTAGTCCAGCCATTATAGCTGGTGCAGCCAGTAAGCAGAACCTCACTGGCCTCTATGAGCTCCTGTCTCAAGGTTCCTGCCCATTTTGAGTTCCTGTCCTGATTTCCTTCAGTGATAGACTATGGTATGGAAGTGTAATGCAAAGAAACTGTTTTCTCCCTAATTTGTTTTTGGTTATGGTGTTTCATCATAGTAATGACAACCCTAACTAAGACAGACCACCTAGTGTAGAAAGGAGAGAGGATAACAGGAGAGTTGTCTGCCCTGCTAAGTCTTGGCTTAGGTCTGGCTTGGAGATTATGTCTGGTTGGAAGAGAAGGAGTGGGAAGTGAGGTGGGGCTCAGGAAAAGAAGGAATGTGGAGGGAGGGAATGAGGGGTCAGGAAGAGAAGTAGTGGGGCATACAAGAGCTGGGTTCCTGTTCCCCAGACTGGTTCTGAAGTTCCCCTCCTCCTTCTCTGAATTTGCTGTGCCTCACCAGGGCCTAGTGGAGGGCCCACATGTGGCAGAGCAGAGGTATTTGTCTTAAAAAGAAAGAGAGAAAGAAAGAAAAAGAAGAAAAGAAAAAAGAAAAGAAAAGAAAGAAACCTGTGTGGGAGCTGTGGGGACAGTCATACGAAGAAGGATAAAGAGGCAAAAGAGGGAGTGGATGAGGGCCTGCTGAGATAGAAAGCGATTTCTCAGGAGGTATATCAGAGGCAGAATGTTTCCCCTGGACCTCCATGACAATGGTCCTGCCATTGCAGACTGTTTGTAACCCTTGAACGTGTGCGCTTTGCCTTGACAAGTCATCTGAGGGAAATGAGCAATGATGTGGAAGAAAAATTTGAGAACTAGCTTACTATTCTTACACTTACTGAGCAGTAGCACTTTTAAAATGTTCTTTGAAAACCTAGACTATTTCCTAAGCATACTTGGGGTTGTACTTCACTTCAGACAGGCTGTGTGTATATGTGTGAGAGAGAGCATGTGTTCAAGTACTTACCAGGGAGAGAGTCAGCATGTGTGTGTCTTTCTGATAGAGAAAGAGGGAGGGGTAATTTAGAGACATGCAGCCACCTAATGTAAAGGGGTTGGGTCTGAGGTTGGTTTATTTTAGACACCATTATTTTATTAGTTTTTCCAAGTTAGTTTAGAAGCCTTTTACTGTTTTTCAGCTTCTTGTACAGAGATATAATCTCACTGACACTTAAGAAAAAGAACATGTTAATTCTACCTATCGTTGCATCCTGAGGGAAGGTGTGACAGTGCTGTGTAATATCTATCCAGCTCCTACTGGCTACTGAGACTTGGGTTCATTCCTGACTTTGATGCTTCTGTCAAGCTCAAGTGATGAAAAAAGTAGGCAGGGGAAGAACCCATCATGGACAGTCAGTCATGGCTAGCTACGATTCTGCCACCTATTCATGACAGTCCGGCAAGGCTTCACTCATTTGCTGGTTTTTGCCTGAGCCACTTGTATTTGTGAGTCTTTGTGCCTTCCATCAGTAAGTACATTTATTATTCATTGTTGCCAGTGGAGGCGAAGTATATTTCTATGATCAGCAATCTATTCTTAGACCCTTGGCATCCATTTCAGTGAGGCATGTGGAATTTAGAATACCTTGAGAAGCTTAGTAATGGTCTTCAAAGTGGACTATTTCTGTTCCTTCATTGATTTGCTAAGAATTCTAAATTCTACATCATCAGTATTTTATATAATCCTTAACAACAATGCTCTCATTAGCTCAGACTTAGAAAATTGAGGATCAAAGTGGCTTCCTCCAGGAAGCTGTTGTCACATGATACATCACACAGGATTTCTGGCTTCATAGCAGTTCTATGTTCATGCCCATGTAGGATATATTCTTGATGCCTGTCCTTTCTTCATGTGAGTATCACAAGAACCAAGGCCCATATAGGTCTTGTTTGCATTTCCTTAGGGCTTACAAAATGTACAGGCAGACTTGGACACCCAGTAAGTGTTTGTTACATTAATGTCAGCCCCCTCCTACCATGTGTACGTCTTTACTCAGTGTGAATGCCTGTAAGGAACCAGGGATTCATGGCTTCCACCTTGGTAGATCATCACGTTGCTGTCAGTGAGGAGGAAGGGACTCTTTCCATTCTTTGTGGGTGTCAGAAAGAGTGTAAAGAGGTCTGGAGTGTGGCATGGTTAAGGAATATAGCTTTTACATCCTCGAAATTTATTAAATTTATTATGTGAAATTTGCATAGATACTTGCATGCTTTAATCCCCATCTATTAAGGTCCAATGTATACTGTGCTTAAGTGAAACATAGTTTATGGGATAGCATATCCTTATCTCTTCCTCAGAAAAGTGTTTGTTTTAGTATTTTTAGATTAAGTTAAGTTTTAAGCATGCACTCTTCAACTCTTTACCTACCTTCCCCTTAATGCTAATATCTCACATGGTACAGTGATCAAAAGCTGAGAGATTCATACTGGCACAGTGCCGCTGAGTAGATTTGTGTTTCACTGGCTTCTTTATATTTCCTGGTCTGCCATCCAGTTTAGGATCCACGTGTTCTGTAGTTGGCATCTGTCTGTATTTGGCCTTGGGCAGTTTTTCAGGCTTTTTTTTTTTTCATGACCTTATACTTCTCTTTAATTTTTTTTTAAAGATTTACTTAATTTTATTTATATGAGTACACTGTAGCTGTCTTCAGACACACTATAAGAGGGCATTGGATCCCATTACAGATGATTGTGAGGTATCATGTGGTTGCTGGGAATTGATCTCAGGACCTCTGGAAGAGTAGTCAGTGCTCTTAACTGCTGAGCCATCTCTCCAGCCCAGGGGGTTAAATTTTTTTTTTTTTTTGAGAATTTTACACACAAGTACAATGCATTTGATCCTGTCTTTTTCCCTCTCCTCCCATTCCAACATCGCCTGTGTCTCTCTACACACCCTCTCAAATTCAAATTCATGTCCTATGTTAATACACACACGAACACATACGCACACACGTTTGTACAGCCTACTGAGTCCATTGAGACTTGCCAGTATGCACATAGGTATAGGACTGAACTCTGGGGCATAGGCAACCTGTCAGAGGTCTTGTCCCTGAAGAAAATAGACTCTTCTTCCCTTAGTAGCCTTGGGCTGCCTGTAGCTTCACAGTTAGGGGTGGGACTTTGTGAGCTTGTCTCTTATCCATACTGGAATGTTGATTGGTGTTGTCTAGTACAGGCCTCCTTGTATAGGCAACCATACTGCTGAGCTCTCATGGATGCAACACCCCAGTCACATCCAGACGACATGTTCACAGACATCCTCTGGCTTTTATAGTCTCTTGGTGCCTTTCTTCTGTGATGTTCCCTGGGCCTTAGGGGTAGGGGGTTGTAGGATAGACTCTTACTTTTGTAAGAGTCACTCCACAGTCACAAATTCTCCATCCTTGAACCAGTTGTTGTCTCTAGTAATTTTGTCCATTGTATAAAGAAGCTTCTTTGATGAGAGGTGAGAACTGTGCTGATCTATAGCTATAAGGATAAGAATTTAGAAGGCCATTGAAGATGGTACCAAATTATGAAATAATAGGAAGTTATCCTCTGTGTCTGTGATTTCTTTAGCTATAAGGTCTTAGATGACTTTCATATTTTAATTAAGGGTAATTTATTAGAATGATGCTCAATTTGTGTTTTGGTGATTTTTTTTTTTTTGGTGATATTTTTAATGATTAACTTCAATTAATATATTTTGGCAAGTGATTTGTACTTTTCCTGTAGTGTTTGGTAAGTCTGCATATCACTGTGTTTTCTTACGGAGAGTACTGACTTTTATTACCTGATGATTACATCATCTAGTTCATCTCTGCACTAGGAACATTTTATTCTTTTCTTTGTAATTAGTAAATATCTTGAGAAAGATATTTCTGTGTGAAAGGATTCTGACCAGTTCACTTCAGAATTTCAACCATTTCCCAGAAAGATCTCCTAATAAAATTGTTGTGAATATGGTTCATTTCTGACGGTTCTCTCTTCCGAGTGGAGAAGGATTTTCGTGTTATTTGAAATGAAGGACTTACGAGTTTTGGAAGGCTGCTGCTGTTTGTTGAGAACTGTGTGCTTGTGACTGGTCTCTGGCAAGGCATTTTCCAGTTCAGTTCATGCTGCTGATTTCTCCTCACAGTACTTCATTAAAAAAAGTGAAGATATATGTTACCTACTAAACCAGTTTTATGATCCATACCCTGAAAAACAGAAGTGTAGTGAAATTCTGTTTAGAGGCGTTGGTAAAGCGTGAACTTTGAATGTGACGAGGGCCACAGTTGGGGGATCGGCAGTTCTCTTTCCCTTTGTAGGCTGAAGCTGAGTTGGGGTACAGGTGAAAGGTTCTAGGATGACAGAAACTCAGAAACATAACTGTAAAGTTTTGTGAGTTCAGAGCCCACCACAGAGTGTTGCTCTCTTGAGCTTACTGCCCCTGGCCCTGTGAGATCTCCCAGCAATGCACTGCTGAGTCTCATTTTCAGAATCTCAGTGATTCTGTTCATCAGTTCTGCCTAGGGCACAGGTAAATGACTCAGGAGCTCCTTCGAAGGGGACTTGAAGTCCCTCAGGAAACTTCTAAGAGAAAGTGATTTAAGTGACTGAAGATTAGCTTAAAAGTAAAAAAAAAAAAAATACTGTTGAGACAAAGACTGGAAAACTAGATTCTGGGCTGTGAGACGGCTCTGCAGTTAAAGGGACTTGGCACAAGCCTGACAGAGGTGGGTCTCTTGAACCCATATGGCAGATGGAGAGAAGTGCCTCAGAAGTTCTTCTCTGACCCCCACATGCTTAGGGTAGCCGTGCATTCACCCACATATGTGAATACATTTGTGCACACAGGAATAAATATTAGTAAAAGGATAGGTAATTTTCCCCTTTTCTAAAGATTTTGTTTATATGTGACTTGATCAAATAGAACAATTGGGAGAGTGTTTCACTGTTAGTTTAGTGTGGTTGGTTTCCACATAGCATGATTTAAATAATATATTTTCTTTCTTTTTTGAAATATTTTTAGCTCTTCATTTTGAAATATTGCAAAGATTTGCAGAGTTCTCATTTATGATCCATAATTCCATAGCATAGGATCAAAACTAGGAAAGTGATATTGTATTCTTGGTGATAGGAACACTCAGTTTAGATTTCTCAGGTTGTTCAAGTAAGACCTTTATTCTGACCAGGTTCTAGTCCAAGATCCTACATGGCATTTGGTTGTCATGTAAAATGTCATTTGTTTTATTTTATTGTCATTTCTACCAACTTTGCCTTCCCTGGCATATGTTAAGACTAAGAATGGATGGCATTTCTCAGAATGGCTTTGTCCGGTCTGTAGATTGGGTACTGCCCTCCCAATAATGGAATGTAGATATGCTTTGAGCTGTTAACACCTTGGTTAACTAACTGGTTACATGTATCAAGAAGTAAGGACTGGGGAGGGCTGAAGTTATACCCAGCTGAGGAAGGGAAGTTCTCAGTGGTGTGGTCAAGGTTGGCCTTAGGCAGAGTTAAATAATTCTAATGAAGAGGCAAAAAAAAAAAAAAGCCAAACTTAGTGCCTTCAGGGGCCCTGAAGACCTGGAGTAGTTTCCCATGAGAAACACTGTCAGAAGAGACACTAAATGGGACAGTTTCTTGCTTTACAGTTAGAGAAGTTGAGGGCCTTTTGTAACAAATTAGTTTTCACATTTGAATGTCTTGAGTAGAAGCACATTCATGTAAGCAGACCATTGCTGTGATTCCTGGTCAGCAGGTGTTTTTAATTCCACCTCCTGGAACCCTGGCTTTCGGGGCCCTCAGTGTCAGATCTGTGTAGCTGGTGGGAGGATGCAAAAGGTAGTGAAGGCTTCTGGGCTGCTAGGGTGTGGAACACACACACTAGCATTCACCTTCCATTGGTGGGAGCCAGTCCCATGGCTATATCTGCCTGCAGAGTAAGGCAGGCAGCAGTACTTATTTATTGACTGCAGGTCGCTTTCCAGTGACAGTTTTATACTGTAAAGGGACATTGTTTGTGTTCTCTAACTTAATGTCTTACAAGGATGATGTTTCTCCATTCCTCTATTTTATTTGCTGGAGGCATCCTTTCCCCAGATATACACTTTACTACACTTCTTTCCTCCTCAAAGTTGTGTTCAGTTATCATTTCCTCAGCGTGAGATCTCTCAGTTACCCATCAAAGGTACATCCCTGGTGTTTTCTATCATTTTCTTGTCACAATCTGGGACCTTGCCTATTTTCCTTAATGGTTTATTTTCTGAATTCTTCAAGAGCATTGTGGATGTTTCCATCTTCTTGGATTATAGTTCTTGTACCTGGCTTGTATGCAGATGTTCACATTTTGAATGAAATGGGGAGTCTGGGCTATTGAAATCTCTGAAATTTCAGATATTGGCAAGAATCATGCCTAAAACAAAGAAGCAGACAGACTGCAGTTCAGGCCAAGCAGATATCTCTCTTTGAGTGATGCTATCTGCCAGTTGCTGTCTGGGCCCCAATGGGAGGGCCTGCTGCCACGGTGGAAGCTGGAAGACAAGAGTTTGGGTTCTGGCTTGGACAGTTGCTCATTTTACATTATTTCAGTTCTTTGTGCCTCAAGTCAGTCTTCTGAAATTCATGTCTAATAGTCTGTTGCTTTCTTCCTTTTCTTCCAATATTACTATGGCAAGGAAATGAGGCAGGTGATACATAAAAACACTGAGTTATGATAAGCTCAGCTAATGGCTGTTTAGTTTATGGATTTATGTGTCAAATTTGCTAACTTCTGTTCTAGGTGTTGGAGACAAATGGCAAGTTGAGCAGTCCCAAAAAAGTTTTTGGAAAGAGGAGAATCTTGACTAGTATGCTGCAAGATAGAAAGGTCCTACCAAGAGAGGGTCTTACAGCCATTGGGTCTATGATGAGTGTATTTGAATGCAGAGTTCTGTTCCAGGCTTGCAGATTCATTGGTGAATGGGACACATAATGATGCTATTCTCAAGGAACTTATGTGCTCATGTATTGCTGTTAGAAGTGCAGTTTGAAGCCTAGACATGAATTGAAGAGGTTTTGGTGAACACATGAAAAACTAAAGAGGTAGCTGGGGGGGGGGTAGTTCAGTAATAGAGTGTTTGTGCATGTGTAAACCCTGAGTTTGATCCCCAGCACAGAAAAACAAAGTAAAATGAAATGGATAAAATAACTTTAACGATATATTTAACCTAATATATTAAAAATGTCATCTCAATATGCAGTCAACACAAATACCAACAAAGAAATGTTTGACTTTTTAAAAAGTTTGAAATCTGGTGTGTTAAATTTATAGTTTAACTTCATTTCAGTAGCACATATGCCTTGTAGCTGCCATATTGAGCATTAAAGGCCTAGAGGGGAACCGTGGGGACACCATGTTATGACAGGCAGTGAGAGTGCTGGAAAACAGACAAAACATAGAAAAGGGCAAGTGCTATAGATACTGGTGGTTATCTGGAAACTACTCCTGATTGCACTGATGAGGGATGGGAGGTCAGGCTGAGTTGAAAGACTGTCTGGGGAAAATGTTCTAGGCAGACGTAGAATGTACAGTGGCTTGTAGAAGGAGGGCCTTTGGAATGTGGCAATGGATAGAGGAGCCCAAGGAGATGAGTGCAGTGAGGTATGGCATGCACAGACACACAGGGTTTACTAACCCACAGTTAAGATTTTAGGCTTTGGGGGGCTGAAGAGATAGCTCAGTGGTTAAGAGCACTAACTGTTCCCCCAGAGGTCCTGAGTTCAATTCCCAGCAGCCAGCCCCATGGTGGCTCACAACCATCTGTAACAGAATCCAGTGTCCTCTTCTGGGTGTCTGAAGACAACGACAGTGTACTCATATACATAAAATAAATAAATATATCTTAGAAAAAATTTTAGGCTTGATATTCATTATAGAAGGCTGAACATGGGATAGCCTGATCTAAATGCTGTCTAAAGGTTACTTTGGAGCTCTGCTAGGGAACTGCTAAGAGCCTAGAAAAGATGTGCAAAGACTTGAGGACAAGGTGAAGGTGTGTGAAGGTCATTCAGCAAGCACCCCATGGACACAAACAGAGTACAGAGTATTGTGTTAGGCACGGTGAACATAGTGGACCTGGCTCCTGTCCTCAGAGCTCAGGTTAGCTGAGTAGCCAGAGAAAATTGGGTAGAGGAGCAGAGGGAGAAGGAAAGTGTCATTCTGCACTGGCCTCTCTGCTTATTTTAGGCATAATTTTTGCCAATATCTGAAATTTTAGGAATGTTAATTGTCACAGTTCCCATTTTCACTCAAAACTTTAGTATTTGCTTACATGTCCAAGTACAGATTAGAAATGGCCCCAGCCCTAATGGAGGCCCCACCATTCCAGTGCCATCTGGCTGAGTTAGTTTTCTGCTTGTCTGATCACAAGGCTAGAGTGTCAGGAAAAGGCTTGAACTTAGGTGACCTCTATGTTCCCTCTAGCACTAAGATTAATAGTTTTTACTCTGCTGCCACTAGGCAGCTAGTGAAGGTGAGCTGCAGAGATGGGCTGATGTTATGACTTCTGGTAAGGTCAGTGGCCCAGTGCTGGAAGGAAGGGGCTTAACAACATTCCAGAGGCAGGCTTTCCCTGAGAGTACCCTAATTTCAGTGTACATTGCTTTGTGCACTGAGCTCTAATAAATAACTCTGAGATCATCTGCCCTTCCTGATGACTTAGAAAACAAACTGTTGAATCAGGAGGAAGAGTGTTCACTCCTTTCCTGGAGCACTAAGTGATTCTTGGGTATCTCTGATTGGAACTTAGTTGAATTCCTTGGTCTTCATTTTGAAGAGTCAGAAGATTTTTGTTGTCCTCTGCTTTGTTTGCCTTTGCCATCTTCTCACTTCTGCTTGACTTCTGTGAGGCAGCTGTCAACAGTTAGTAACAGATGAAGCTGGGCAGTTTTCTGTACAGCATTCCTTAAGCCTTTGGAACATATTTGTAGCTATTGATTTGCTCAATTGATTGCTTGATTCATTAATCACAAAGTATTTACACATTGTAGGGTAGTGACAGGTGACTTACTAGACCAGCAGTTCTGTTTGGGTTTGGGAGTCTCTTATGCTAGTAAAATTTATTAAATAGGCTGGAGAGATGGCTCAGCACTTAAGAGAACTGCTTGCTCTTCTAGAGGACCTAGGTTTGATTCCTAGCACTCATGTGATCGCTCACAACCCTCTATGACCTTCAGTTCAGGGAACCTGATGCCTCTTCTGTGGACACCCATGCATATAAATTACAAGTAAATTAATAAAAAATAATTATTGAAGAATCCAAAGTGCTTTCTCTTTTATGGGCTTTTATAATTTACTGTTACCAAATTAGAAATTGAAATAAAAATTCTCAATACAGGAAATGTTAATGTGTATTTGTATTTTGATTAGATACCAGAAATGTGAAAAAGAAAAAAAGGAAAATAACATACTGTCATCAGTATGAAAATACATTTAGCATTGTGGAGTCCAAGCTGGGTATAGCCCCTACAGTTGTTGTTCTAGGTTCTGTGGTACTGTCAAAGCTTTTGGTGAATGTGAAGACTCACTGAGATTTGGAACATCAGGGACGGTATATGAAGGAAGAGCTCAGAGCCCGAGTTAGTTGGCTAGTGAGGATAATTATAGTTGAAGGACAGCTGGTTGGAGGCCCAGAGGCCAACCTGAAAGAATTCATCATGGCTGTGCCCTACTATTGTGTGCAATAGATGCTACAAGAACCTAGATTTCTCTGTGTGGGTTTGGTGTGATGTAGTTTTATTCCCTTGTTTATCTTTATAAGGACATGTGGCTGTTTTCAAGTCTTCTCAGTGACTTGAAGGAAGGTAAGGGCCTCTTTGTGTTGGAGAGCTTCCTATTTCAAGTGCTGAGTTGAGTCTGTCAGGCTCTGCATATGTAAGCAGGGGAACCCTGAACTGTGAAGGAGGCTCAGTAGAAGCTTCACAGTGTAGGAGAAGGCAGGCTGAATTAAAATGCACTGGTAATCATCAAAAACTGGAAAGGTGACACTCGAGAGGTGAGGGCTTGCGTGATCTAGAAGTAGAACTGCGCATCTGATGTCATCCTCTTATCTCAAGAGGAGACCTCTTGGCCCCAGGGAGTCACTGGCTTTGCTTTGTGCATTGCCTCCTCCTTTGAAATGGGGTCCAACTGGAGGTGTAACTGTGTCACTGTATGTAACCGGAGACTTCCTCCACCCTCATCCTGCTGGCCTAGGGAGGGCCCTGATCTGTTGGTTTATAAGCCCTGTTTAGTAGATTCTTTTCTTCTGCCCCTAAGCAGTGGCAGTGTATTTGCTTTCAAGGAATCTGGGATAAATTGTGGAGCGTGAAGAACCTGCTAATATTGTCTGGGGTTTACAGCTCTGGGGTATTGGTACCTACATACTGTAGAATTTGCCTCTTGAGGGCATCAGAAAGTGAAGCTATTGTTAGGGAGTTAGAGGAATGAGCGTTGGGGGATACAGGCACTATGGAGAGCTACAGGAAGGGAGAGAGTGAAGAAGGAGTCTGGAGCCTGAAGGACAGAAGGAGGGAAGGAGGGAAGGAGGGAAGGAGGGAAGGAGGGATGAGAGTGGGAAGGAAAGAGGAATTTATAGTCAGAACGAGAGGAGGCACCTCCCTCTCACATTAGTGCTGCTTTAATAAATCTCAAAATGAGAAATTAGAAGACCTGATGCAAACAGATTTTCCCACAGCCAGTTTACATTACATTTTATTTTGTTGAAAGTATAGTTTATCAGCCTTCGTTTTCAATGCTCTTTCTGCCTTCAAGGCATTGTGGTGGGAAAAAAAGAAATCTAACAATGTACCCTTGTGGTAGTGTGAGATGTCACCTCCAGAGTACTTGGAAGGGTGCTTCTTCATGATGGAAGTTTCCTCCCCAGACTGGCATCCTCCATCTCCTGGCCTGTGTGTCCTGCCTGAACTTGGTCATGCATCTGGAGTGAGACTGGGAGACTGGGTTGAGTTAGACCTTGGGGAGCTAAGCGTCACTTCTGGGGAGATACCTCTCTAAACTGTATTCCTGTTGTCCCGTGAAATCCCCCTCCATGTTTCCAAAGAAATCAGAAATCCAGATTCTTCTGTAAAATCATCTGATTTTGAAAGTGCAGACCCTGGAAGTAGCAGTCCCAGGCCAGGGAAGACATTTTCAGACTACTGGTTTCATCAGCTGTCTAACACTCTTCTCCTTTGTTTGGTTTGTTTAACGTTTCCAGTTTATTTTGGCCATTTCCCCTTATACTTTCCTGTCATAATTGCGTTGTCAGTATTCTGAGTGATCTTTGCTCCTTGTCTTCTTGCTCATAAGCAGCCTTGAACTTCATACAGTGCTTAGACAAGCCATGAAAACCTACAGAGCTGGAAGTTGGAGTTGGGGCAGCAGCAGCCTGGGCAGAGTTCCCTGCAGACCCTGCTCTGAGAGGGCTCCCTTGAACTCTGCTGGAAATCTGGACCTTTTTCCTCAGGGCACTGACATCCTATTAGCCCAATCCAAGGGAGCAGAGCCGTCCAGACCTGTTCCCATCGTACAGCTGAAGAGTCCTTTAAACCCTGATTAGATCCCGTACCCGGAGCTGACTCAGTTCTGAGACCTTTGACTTCATAGCCTGACACTGCCCATGAGAAATGTACTTTCTGCTGAGGGTTCTGGCTTGGTTCTTTTCCTAGTGTCTCATCTGGCTTTTCCCTCCTATCTGTTTTTTTTTTTTCCAGGCCCATTATAGTTTGTTTTCTTCTCCTGTGTCTATTGGTTAAGGCATCGGTTGTTCTTCTGAGGCTATTAATAGGTGAGTGGAGGAACAAGAAAGTTGGGTCACTGAAGCATAACCTTCCCAGCTAATGTTTCCACCTCAGGGTCAGATTTAATAGGTTTGGATGTAGCCTGTTGGATATGGAAAGCCCTCTGTGTTCCAGTGCATGACAGAGTTGGGGAACTGGGTAGAAATCCTTGCTGGTGTTCTGTTTACTGGGTGAGCACCACATATGGTTTTCTTTGGATATGGGTCAGCTTTCGGTTGTGCTCAGTAGTCTCAGGGCTCTCCTTGAGAGAGGCCCTGACATTTGCTAGGTATGTGGCAGCTTCTGCTTTATTCCTTACTCTGGCCAGTGGTCTACTCAGGACTGGCATTCCCTCATGCGATCCATATAGTCTGGAAGGAGCGAGGCCAGTAGAGAGCTATTTTTTATCAAGTAGTACCTGTTCAGGCTGAGGAAGGCAACTTGCTAGGTTTGGAGCGCAAAGACTATCCCGGAAAGGAACTTTCAGCTGACATGTTCTTTGGAATAAAATCATGATCACGTTTCTGTTTTGGACCAACTTTGCTTTATTGACCCGTGCCACCCCCCCCCCCCCCCCAAAAAAAAAAGCCAGGCTCTCTTTAGTTTAGCTTCCTAACCCTGGGGGTGAGATGAGATTCATCCAACTTCTAAGCTGGCTTTGCTTTTATGCACTGTCTGCTAGTGCCCATGCTGAGTCATGTGGGTTCTAGAAGGGCACAAATCTTAATTATTTCCTTTGGACCCCATAGGGCCTTGAAAATGGGAAGCATGCATTCCTGCCTCTGGCTACTGCTACTTTCTACTAAATGAGTAGGCATTAGGGCTTTGCCCTGGGAAGTGGCTGAGGACAAACCATGACCTACGTGGCATGCTCTTCACACCATGAAGACAGAATGACCAGAAGCAATCTCCAGATTTTTAAAAAGTGAAAGAATCTTGATGTTGCTGGTAATCTTATGAACTGTGGCTTCTCAAGTATGTGCATGAATATGGAGCTTTTCATACCCAGAATTTTTGAAGCTTTTTATAAATCAGCTATATAACTTCACTTTTGTAAGATCTGGGGAAAAATGTACAATATATTTTTATATAACCTCCATTTTAACCCATTTAGGGAAAAGATTGGCAAAGATTGTGATAAAATAAATCTCCTTTTGACATGGAGCTCCCAGTGGGCAGGGCAGGGTTTTTTTGTTTGTTTGTTTGTTTTGTTTTGTTTTTTGTTTTTTTTTTGTTTTTTGTTTTTTGTTGTTGTATTTACTAGAATGTCTATAGAACCTCAGTTGTTATGGATACAGAGTAGAAAAGAAATATTTGTGGAGTAAATAGATGGATCTTGATTTAATGATCAAAATCAGCATCAATCAGGTGTCTGATGTCTGCTTGGCCTTGTGATACTGATTTTATCATTAGTAATTGTTGTATTTAGTGTAGCTCACTGGCCACACAATTGCTGTACAATTAGTATTATTTGCTCAAAGGTATATAATAGGTCTCAGTCAAAGCTAACATGCAGATGAAAAATCGAAGCTTCAGCTAAGTTAGGCAGTATGCCCAAAGGCCCAAAGCTGTTGAGAGTCAAGATTTCAACCTGGTTCCATTCCCTTGCTTCACCACAGTTAAACTATTTTTGCTTGGCAATGTGAATAGTAGGCGCTTTGCTTGACAGATTATAAGAAGCCAGGATTGCGCTGGGCTGTGGTGGTGCACACCTTTAATCCCAGCACTTGGGAGGCAGAGGCAGGTGGATTTCTGAGTTCGAGGCCAGCCTGGTCTACAGAGTGAGCTCCAGGACAGCCAGGGCTACACAGAGAAACCCTGTCCGAAAAACAAACAAACAAACAAACAAACAAACAACAACAACAAAAGCCAGGATTGCACCTTGTTCCACTGTGACCACTGGAAGTGAAAAGTCTTGAGGGGAAAGTCCATCAGTTACATTTGAACTTCTATCACTGCCTTTCCCCTCAACAGTATGCTTGGTTGATGATGTGAAAGGGATCAGTCTTCTTTCCACAGGCTGCTGTATCCCCAACAAGAAGGATTTTAATAGAATGTTTTCTAGAATATGAATTAATCTAGAAGAGAGTTATAGAAGTAGAACAGGTGAAAGTACAGAACATTTGTTTCTGTGTGTCTCATGCTATTGTATTTGGAACCTTTGGGAATGGAATAGTTAATATCTAGCCACAAGCAAATAGCAAAAGCTGTTTGTAAGCTGCCAGTGGATAAATGTATACCACCTCTTTGAAATTCTCCCTTTGCAAAGGAGTTTGCTGGTTGTGGTTTTGGGGAAACGTGCTACAGAAGAGTAGGCATATGTACTTCCTTGCCTTACCTACTCTTTCCCTATTTTATCTCTCTTGAGGCATTGTCTTTCATAGTCCAGGCTAGCTTACAATTGGCTATGCAGCGGAGGATGTCCTTGAACTCCTGGTTCTCCCTGGATCTCACAAGTGTTGAGATTATAGGCCTGCCTCATCACACTGCTTACACTTCTGTGTTTGTCATGTTTCCTGTGGCTTCAGAGGAGCTGAAAGATTCCTTGTGCTTAGTTCTAGTGTCAGCTTCACAGTGCTGATCTCTGGGAAGAAGTTTCATTCCTGCTCTTGGAGTCAATGTCTGCCATGTTAACTGATACTTGTGGGGAAAATTCATCTGTATGTAACAGTTTAAAATGGAACTTGCCGCTCATGCTTGAGTTCACAAATAATGTCTTGTTTTTAGTTAGTTGCTTCATCCGTTCTTTTATTCCATCGAAACTTCTGTAGCAGTGGGGATGTTTCCTAGAACCCTCTAGCTGATTTCTGAGATGGAGGATGGAACCAATCTTATGTATGCTGTGTCTTTTTCTATGTATACATACATACATACATACATACATACATACATACATACATACATACACATCTGTCATAAAGCTTAACTTACAAAGTAGGCCCAGTAAGAAATTCAAAGCAGCAACTGGTACTACAAGAGTACAGTTACAGTGACATACTCCAGTAAAAGTTATGTGAATGTGGTCTTCCTCCTGAAAGAGACAAGACAAACAGCACTGTATATTCATTCTGCAGTCTAGTTTAACTAGAAGATACAGGTAAAGGGCACACTCACTCATCCAGATGTTTCCACTGTACGATGACATTGCTAGGTAGGGATTATGACATATATTAAAAAATAGACCA
Source organism: Grammomys surdaster (assembly GCF_004785775.1). NCBI lineage: Eukaryota > Metazoa > Chordata > Mammalia > Rodentia > Muridae > Grammomys > Grammomys surdaster. Next base: position 6,015,540 of record NW_021604587.1, read on the forward strand.
CCATACCTCACCCAAGGAAGCTTCTAGGGGAAAACAAATGTATAGTCACTCCACAGTCAACAGGTCTAACATGTAGTGCTGTGGCATGTTATAGAACCTCACATGGAAGATACTGGCTGTGGGAGGCAAGTTGCATCAAGAAAGTGTCCTGAGAAGAGACACTTTAATGTTTTGTCTCTCTAGATCTGGCTAGTGGTTTGGGCTACATTAAGATGGAGTGAGACAACTGTGTAGCACACAGAATAGCCAAGAAGTTTCAGTGAAGCAGATAGGCTCAACAAAGTCTCAGGGTCATTGAGGAGGACATGATAGATCAGCTAGGGCAGCATGTCCCAAAGCAGGTGGACCTCGGAATCTCCCAGCTGGCTGGCTAATCAGCTAGCCTCCTCCCTGGTCTCTGAGTAGGACAGACCTGTCGATCTGTGTTAAGGTTGTGCAGATGACTCTGCTGATTGTTAGGCCCAGGGCACTGCAGGTTGGACTCTGTGACCATAAACACTTTCCAACCTCTCCTGCATGCTCTGGGGAGACCTTTGTTCACCTATAAGCCATCCCTTTGTGAGCTCTCTATGGCCTTCTTATCTCTCTATATTAAATATTTGTGGAATGAATGACTGTTAATTTCTCCACAGAATCCCAGCTAAAAGTTTATGTGGCTTCTTTCTGTTCCTCTTCAATAAGGATCCTGTATATCTTAAGAAGATCCACTTTGTACAAGATAACTCCGTTAGGCTGTTCTTTTCCCTGAAGATGGGGATGGTGGTTTGATAAACAGAAGCCTATCTGCATCTTGCTCAGTGACCCCAGCTCAGATCTGTCAGCTGGGGAGTCTCGGTGCTTACTTTGCCTGCATGTGTGCACCACTTGCTTCTGAGGGTAATTGGGGTGGGTGAAACACTGTGCTTGATGGCTACCCTCATTCTTCTTTGCCAGGCCTGGCTACCAGCTGCTTGATTCAGGAAGTAGTCTCCCTACTTCGTGCCTGTGCTCAGTGCCACTCTGAGGGGCATTCTGAGTCTTGCAACAGTACATGGGGTAGGCCCAGGCTGTGCTTAGGCCTCTGTTGCACCCCAGTTGTAGTGTCTGCGCTCTCTCTCTCTCTCTCTCTGTCTCTCTCTCTCTCTCTCTCTCTCTCTCTCCCTCCCTCCCTCCCTCCCTCCCTCCCTCCCTC
>NW_021604587.1:6016810-6020925 GCF_004785775.1 Grammomys surdaster
CCTCATTTTTTTCTTGTTTATCTTGAGAGAATACACTGATGAATGGAGGTTTGCTAGCATTCCTCCGATTGGCTGCTTTCTGGGATCCTAACCTGTTACCTATAACAGTTGGCTTTTGGCCTAATTGTGGGTTTCTGACACCCTCCCTGAGACAGGCAGGGTGATAAAAGTCTCAGCCTTTACAGCCGTACCTGCTATGACATATATCAGTTGCGGCTCGATTACTGTCTGTGAAGTCTGTGATGTAGTGATAGTGACTTTGTCCTTCACTCTTGCATGGGGTGGCCTTCAGGAAATGGAGGGGAGGCACCACCTCTTCTTCACTGCTGCCATCTGAAGCTGGCATTAGGTACAGGTCATGGTACTGTGGCTTAGCCAATCCTTGTGTGGTGAGGTAGATCTTGAGAATCAAATAGAAATCAGGGTAATCACCTGAAAATCCCACTTTGGGGTTTTCTCAAATCTGTTTTTGTTTTTTATTTTGTTTTGTATGTGAGACAGAATTTTAATATGTTGCCCAGGCTGACCTTCAGTTCACATCTTTCTGCTTCAGCCTCCTGTGTTCTTGGATCACAGGCATGCCTTACCACACTGGGCTTGGTCTCATTTCATGGAGATCAGAGAGTAAAGGCCATTACCAATTCCTGGCTATGCACTGATTTCTCTTAGTTTCTTCCAAGTATTCAGGATCAGCCATAAAGGCAGGTTACAGCATAAGAAGAGGGAGCTGCAGGGAGACTGGTTCTAGACTTTGAAGTCAGGGATGGCATGTACTCCTGGAACCTCTGCTCTTTCTTTGCATATCCAGTATGTCTGTTCACCTACCTTTCTGGCTTGGGCTCTAGGTGGGCATTGAGGTCTGTGTGCCTCTCAGTATGCCGGAGCCTGAGGAGTATGGTCTCCAGGGTGAGTCTATACTTTGGGCTGGGGGAGTACTTGTTTGTTTATCTGAAATTCAGCATGATCAGACAACATATATATATTTTAAAAAATTTATTATATGTAAGTACACTGTAGCTGTCTTCAGACACCCATATGAGGGCATCAGATCTCATTATGGATGGTTGTAAGCTACCATGTGGTTGTTGGGATTTGAACTCATGACCTCTGGAAGAGCAGTCAGTGCTCTTAACCACTGAACCATTTCACCAGCCCAACAACATATATTTTATTTGGGACTCTCACTTACAAAGGAGAAGCATAGCTGGGTAGAGACAGGTAACTGAGGGACTGCTTAAGAAGTGTTCTTTGAGAACAGAAGGGTATTATCGGGGTAACTTTGATTCTTGGATGTCACTTTGCATGGTGGAAGCTATAAGGGTGGAGAAGGGCAGAGGCCAATCTAGACTGCACCAGATAGTGAGCCAGGGCACAGTGACATGTGCATTGCTGGGGCAGCTATTGTCTTCTGTGTGGCCGGGTGCCAGGAGAGGAGGCTGAGTCAGACAGGAACTTGTCTGGAAGCAGGAGGAAGAACATAGTGTTTCGAAGCAGGGGCGGCTGTCTTAATTAACTACATTGATTTTAATTATGAAAGTCATATCAAATCATGCTAAAAGAGTTCCAGCAGTGAAATGTTTAAGTTCATTTTCCTGTCCCCCGAGGCCCTGCTTATTATTCTCTGCAAAGGTCCCAGGCAAACAGCTTTCTGCTTAGTCTCTCAGGAATGTGTGTGCATATGGAAGCTTGGCTATACATACTGTTTTGGCTCGGTTGAAGTGCAATCGTGGTGGCCATTGGCGAGCTGTTTCGTTGCTTGCTCTTTCTGTCAATGTCCCTTGAGCTTTTTTCCATTATATTGCAAATGGGGCTTGTATATTCTTTTTAAAAATATATCTTTTTTTTTTAAACTGTTGCTGTTCAGTATTCTGCAGTGAAATTCTGGTTTGTAGCATGAGACTTGGCCAGGTGAAAGAAGAGGGATTCGTTTTGTTTTAGAATAAACTAGTAAGGATTGTCCAAGGGGGAGGTTCAGCTTGAAGGGTACAGGGTCCTCTTGTCTGGCTGTGTTACTGAGTGACCAAGTAGTTTTAGCAGTATGGTTGGAATCAGTTTGAATTGCTGAATAATTTAAAAATACTAAAAAAGCATCTGCCGTCGGTATTTTTTCTTTAGTAATTTGCAGTTTCCTACCCACCTGTCTGAGAGCTGGCATCTTTACCTCTTCCTTTGACTGGATATTTTGAACCTTTCTCATTCCTTTCTGACTTACCCCTCCTTATTGATCTATAACTCAGCATACTTGTTCCAGCTGGCTCATTTGTAACATCATATGATCTAGTTTCCAGACCTTTCAGATAAATTACTTATTTATATGAAGGGGCTGTAATTGACTTTTCGGTTGAGAAACCCAATTCACCAGAGTGGCCGGGAGAGACATAGTTCATTTTACTCTATTATCAAATCAATGTTCAAATGATATTTTAGGATTATTTATTTTCCTCAATATAAGAAAAATGTCAAGATTTATTTCCCATGTTTCTTAAATGTCAGAGGAAATTGACCCGAGGCTGGAGAACTCTCAGTGCCTGGTCTTTGGCGATGCTGGGTAAGAATTGAGAAACTGAGCACTCAGTACATATTGTAAATTATGCTTTTGTGCCTGGTGCACTGGTGTGGCTGTGCAGGAAGCTGGGTCCTTGCTTCTCTGGACTAGCTGGAGAGATCACTTTAGCAGAGATGAGGCCTGTGGGAGTAGGGTGAGCCCATTAGGTACAGTAAGGTTGTTTTTTGAAAGTTGAGTAGGAAGAGCTGGTTAGACTAGACCCTAGACAAGCTTTGTGTGAGAAGTGGGAAGGTGTCAGTCCTGTGGGAAGAGAAGACTCCGGAGCAGTGTTGGGTGGGGAGGCCATAGTAGTCAGAGGATGGGCGTGATTGAATAGGCTGTGGTGAGAGCTGCTTGTGTAGTAATTCAGTCAGCTATCCTAGCAGATAGAACAACTGTTTCTGAACTGCAGGCTCCAGAGGAGAGTGAACTCAGGCAGTGGGCTTTACACTTAAGGAGCTCACTGGATACTGGACAAGACAGCAGAGGGTAGCTGAGGCGAGGGCAGAGCGGAGGGCTCCTGGAAGCTGTATGGAGAGTGTATGCATTGATAGTTGGTCTTATTTTGTAATCTTTGAGAAACCCCAGGGGTATTTAAAGCCATGTGCCTCATGGTGAGATGGCCTTTAATTTAAAAGACTTTCTGGGGCTGGAGAGATGGCTCAGCGGTTAAGAGCACTGACTGTTCTTCCAGAGGTCCGGAGTTCAATTCCATGCAACCACATGGTGGCTCACAACCATCTGTAATGGGATCTGATGCCTTTTTCTGGTGTATCTGAAAACAGTGACAGTGTACTCAGATACATGAAATTTAGTAAATCTTAAACAAATAAGAAAACAACAAACAAGCAAGCAAACCACTGTATAAAGGCTTTCTGGCAGCAGAGAATGGAGTGTTCATGGGAAAAGACTAGATTCGAGGTAAAGAGCAGTAGGAATGGCCTGGCTTTGAATGGTGGTTATGGAGATGAGGTCATGTTTGTTGGTGGTGGAGTGGGAGGGCTTGGTAAGTAAGTGTTGGGTTGAAGAATTGGGGTAAGAGATTTTTACATGGACCCTGTGGAGTCATGACACTTAAGGATCTGAGGGTAAAGGAAGGACCATGAACAAAGCCACAGTCTGCAGCACATGATGGGCATGGAGCAGGAATGTCCAGCAAGGTGTGGAGGAACCAGGGCACAGGAGACCTCCTGCTTTTCTTCTTTGAAATACTTGTAAGTGTGACAGCCCCGTCATGTACATTGAATACAGACATCCGTGGGAGTTGTTGAGCATTGGTGGCTCCAGCCAGCATAGAGTCCACTGGACTTTCTATCAGTATTTTCAGTCACTAGCATGAGATTTTTCTCTCTGACTAAAGATGTACCTAGCTAGCATTTTTATTGTAAATACTGTATGATTATTTTTGGTGTGAAGAGCTCTCTCTCTCTTTCTTTTCTCTCTCTTTCTTTTCTTCTCTCTCTCTGTCTCCCTCCCTCCCCCTCTTTCTTTCTTTCTCTTTCTTTCTTTCTTTCTTTCTTTCTTTCTTTCTTTCTTTCTTTCTTTCTTTCTTTCTTTCTTTCTTTCTTTC
>NW_021604587.1:6020935-6031115 GCF_004785775.1 Grammomys surdaster
TTCTTTCTTTCTTTCTTTCTTTCTTTCTTTCTTTCTTTCTTTCTTTCGAGTTTCACTCTTGATACTTAAAGAAACAAATCCTCTCTGGAACAGACAGCCCTCTCCTAATCTCTGTGGCCTACAATTATGTTTCAAAATGAGCTCAAGCTCTTGACTGCAGCCCTACAGTGACAGTGGGAGACAGTATAGGTACAGAAAATGCTAGAAGTGCTAGAAGCTGATGGTTTGGCAGGGGCCTGGGAGTGAGGGAACCTGGCTGTCATGAGACTCAGATGCCTTCTTAGGTAAGATCTTCCCATTTCAGTGTTCTTGGTTAGAAGGGTCTGAACCACTTAAAGCACAGAAGGTTAGCTTGCCCATTTCCTTATATTCTACCATGGAATTTTAGAAATAAAACTTTAAAGTCAAAGAACAAAATAAAATTCACAGTGCAAAAAGCAGATGGTGTTTATTTTAGGAGTTTATTTCCTAAGAGTAAATGTAAGAGCAGCATAGCAAAATGTCATCTAGACTGATGCCAGCTCTGCCTGTCCAGGCGTCACTGCTTTGACAGAATTGTGTACAGGTTGTGGTGAGTCAACAGGGTCCTATTCCGTGTAAGTCTGACATAGTGCTCCACCCTCCTCATTTCAGATACATTCCCTCAGGGCTGCCATGGCTGCTAGTCCCGGGCACATTTTGAACTGTTAGGCAGCAGAGGTTGGGGCAGAAGTGGTGTTCTTGTCTTTTGGGGAGATAAGTTCTTAAAGTAAGTTCTGGACTATAAGAAGGGCAAATTTGGATATGTTCCCTATGCCCATCACACCACCAGTCCCCAGCTAGGATAAATTCTCTTAGAAAGATGCTTGTTTTACATTATTGTTTCTCAGTGGTACCTATTAGTGCTCTTGTAGAGTATGTGATTATTACAACGGAGAAGTACTGATGAGATAGATACTTAATGTGTTAGCACTGATCATGTAAAGGACCTTTAAGTTTAGCTGCTTCAGAGGTGCTTCTGAGATGGGATCCAGGAACACTGGACTTGAGGCAGATGTGGGAGGTAGGTTGTAAAATGAAATACACTTTCTTTCAAAGGCAAGGATTAACAAGTAGTGTGAGGACAGCCGTGACATATCTAATATTCTCAGAAAGCATATCATTTTGTTCACCTGAGGTATATATTGTTAGTAGTTGTTTTAAAATTCAAAATTCAGGTATAGAAAGTTATTAAGCAAGAAAGAGCCACTGTGGAATTGGCAGGCACCAAGATGGTATAGTCTCTAGAGCAGATACATGAAGTGTGAGCATCCCTTGCTAGACTGGGTGCACTCTTCATGGTCAAATGCTTGAAAAGTGGGATTTCAGGAGCCATCTGTTTTATGGTCATAACAACATGGAGTGGCCTGAGACCTGATGGTATACAATGGTAGTCTTCTTCAGACTGGTTGGGAATTCACTACAGGCCAGATGGTGTTTATCGCAACATGATCTTGGGGGTTTATTGCTCATGTCTTTTCTTTGATCCTGAGATGGTCAGGAGGTTACCCTCAGCTAAGCAAAGAGAAGAAAAGCAAAGAGAAGAAAAAGCAAAGAAAAGAAAATCCATATATTAAAAACATACATTAAAGATATTTCAACCACCTGGGTATCACCATGAAGATGGTGGCCATGGATATGACCATGAAGAGTGCACCCAGTCTAGCAAGGGATGCTCACACTTCATGTATCTGCTCTGGAGACTATACCATCTTGGTGCCTGCCATCAGATTAAAGTAAATTGCAGATAATTTTACTTGTAATTATTTCAGAATGTGCTATTTTCAAGAGTGAGATCTTTTAAAGTCACGATGGTACTTTTATCATTCCTCAAACATTGGTTATAATACCTTAATAGCAAATGTGTAGTTATCATCAATCATTTTTCTGTATATGTTGTAATTGGGAATGTGTGCTTGTGTGTGTGTGTATGCATGTGCTTGTATGTGCATGTATTTGTGCATGTGTGCATGTATCTGGAGATCAAAATCAGGCATCTTCTTCAATTACTCCTTATATTTTGAGACAATCCTCACCGAGCCTGGGCTTACTGATTCTGGTCCACTGGCTGGTCAGTGAGCCCCAGGCTCTCAGTCCTGGAACTACAGAAATGCTCTGCTATGCCCGGCCTTTTACACGAGTTCCACTACAGCAACCACTTTGATTGAGCTATCTCCTAGGTCTAATGTGTTATAATTTTTAGAAATACTTTTTCTGTGGATAGTGATATCCAGGTGGTTGAAATATCTTTAATGTATGTTTTTAATATATGGATTTTCTTCTCTTTGCTTTTACAATTCTTTATTGTTGTAAGAAAGCAGTATCAATTGTCACTTCTTCAAGTGGACTTAACAGATTCCCTTGCCTGATGATTTGTCGTGGTCCTTGTTCTTATTGCATTTCCTGGTAGTTCAGTGCTGGTCAGAGGTGCTTTGGGTGATGGGTAGACATGACTCCCAAACAAGGGTGGTGTTACTTTAAGCAGGATCCATCAGCCTGGACTGTCTTACAGAGGCTGGGTAAGTAGCTATGATATTCACAGAGTAGAGTCATTTAGCAAACCAGAGACAAAAGCCCAATGCTCTTTTAATGGTGTTACTTCTTCTACAAGTATAATTGGGATACCTCAAGGGAACCTTCCATTGAGGTGCCCTGAAGTAGCTGTTATGGAGGGGATATATGGGATGTGTGCTTGATTCTCTTCCTTTCATTTACCAACTGACTACTAATAAAGTTCAATATAAGACTGTGCCTTTCATATTCTGAAGGGGACCTCTTAGTTTTTACTTTTTATAGAGTTTATATGATTGATTAAAATATTTTTTATGCTTTATTGGAGTTATTTTTGTTCAAATATTTCAACATTGGCTAGTGCTAATCTTTTAGGTTGGTGCTTAAAGCCTTTTGACATGACCTATGGTTAGTGGGTCTCTCTGAGAGCATCTCAAAACACAGCAGGTAGTCTTCCCCATCACCAGGGCTTTAAGAGACAGGATAGGCATAAGGAGAGAGCCCGAAAGATAGAAAATACAGTTGTTTGCGATTAGCCCCAGTAGTGTTTCTTGGTCTGTCTATGTTCTAGTCATTGGAAGTGACTCACCAGGTTGTGCTTACACCAAGGGGAGAGGAGCCCAGTAAGCATCCCCAGTGCTTTGGGAACTTTCCTCCCCACAGTCCTAGTGATCTGTAGTGGCCCTGCTTTTTTAAGTGATAAGGTTTATATTTTTAGATTGCATAATTTAAGGGGCCCTGAGTTCTTTTAGTGGCAAATGGTATTTAGAGACTATTCTTTGTGCATATAATTCTAAATATCTTTAGTAGGCAGAACTACAGAGTTCTCTATCCTTATCCAAAATGTCTGGGAACTAGATAGAATTAAGAATTTAGAATTCAGCTCTTTCCAGATGTTGGGATATTAGCATACATGGAGTGAAATGAAATAGCTTGTAGCCTAGATCTGACTAATCATGAGAGACATTTAAAGGAGTTTTGTTTTAATATATATATTTAAAATATTTTTTTTTTTTTATTTTTTTATATTTATTTTTTTTTTTTTTTTGGTTTGGTTTGGTTTGGTTTTTCGAGACAGGGTTTCTCTGTGTAGCCCTGGCTATCCTAGAACTCACTCTGTAGACCAGGCTAGCCTCGAACTCTCAGAAATCCGCCTGCCTCTGCCTCCCAAGTGCTGGGATTAAAGGCGTGCGCCACCACCGCCCGGCTGTTTAATATTTTTATGTGCTTGCATTTTCAGTATGACTTGTCACATGAGGTCATGTGTGAAATCACCATTTATGGCTTCATGTCAGGCTTCTTGAAGCTTTCTAGTTTGGAGCATTTTTGGATTTTAGATTTTCAGATTAGGAATATATAGCCTGTGGTTTTCCTCCCTCCCTCCCTCCCTCCCTCCCTCCCTCCCTCCCTCCTTCCCTCCTTCCCTCCCTCCTTCCTTTCTTGTTTTCTTTCCTTTAGATAAAGTTCATGCTATTATTTCTCATTCAGAATCCATACTTCATCCGTGTTTTTGTTTATGTTTCTTTTTAATTTACTAGCTCTACTAGCAGCGATTCTCAGTGATACCAGCATAAGTATTCAAGAATTATTTCACAGTATGCAGATAAAAGTCTCAGACTGACCACCACAGATAACTAATTCTGTCACATTGCACAGGCAGGCTCCTTATGCCTATGGAAATGTTCTTCCACTGTGTGGTATAAAGTTTGATTCATTGTTTTCAGCTTTCTTTTGAATCTTAGGTTGTTTAATCAAATTTAATTTTGCAGACATTATGTTCTAGAGATGATTTATAGATTAAGTAATATTCAGAGAACTCTTGCTCCCACCATTGCCCCTTCCCTTCCAGTGTCTTCTTCCATATGGAGCCTTTTGGAGAAGACTAAGACTGCCTTGTTATTCTCTACACAAAAGCAATGTCATCCTACATGCATTCTCTTTGGACTGGAAGTCTCTGTAGGCTAAATGTATCCAGAGGATTTTGATTTATTATATTCTTAATTTATAATAGGTTTAGGGACAAAATCCTCTGGATACATTTATCCTACACAGCCTTTCAGTTTGTTAACACAGTACAATATGCAGAGTACACCATAGGCTGTGCTGCTTCCCTTGGGATTTCATGGCAGTCTGAATCTGCTGCTGCTGTGTGGCATCACTAGAGCGGACTAGATTTTATATCACTAGTCTAGGAAGTGGTAGCAATTCAGAATGTAAGTTAGGATTAGTACTGAATGTATTACTTTCACTCCAGTGTGAAATCCTAAAGTCAGACTATGAAAGGTAAGGACTGCCTATGTGCTCTTCTCTGCCTTGCACTCTACTTAATCATGTGTCCTGATGACTATGCTATAATGTCATATAGATATTGTCATCGGTGCCTTTTGATTGGCATAGCATTCTTTTGTAGATAAACAGGGTTGTTTTTTTTTTTTCCTTGTTGAGACACAATCTCTCTAGCTGGCCTTGGATTCATAGTCTTCCAGCCTCAGCCTCCCATATGCTGGGGTAACAGGCCCTTGCCACCTAAAATACAGACTGTGCTCTCCACAGTTTCTCTGGCTTCCTGTTTACTGCTTTGTAAGAAGCAGATTCCCAATGGCTCTAACAAGATGGTGAGAGGAAGGGCAGAACTCTGGCAGCTCCAGGAGCAGCTCACAGTGGTGAGCATCCATCTTTTGACTTGGTTTTCATCCATGACAGGAGAGCTGCCTTTTACATGATGCGCAGCCCTTTGTGGTGCTTGATGTTTTCTCTGCTGACTTGTTGTCTTAAAGTTAGGATTTTTTTTTCTAGATTTTGACAGCATATTTTTTCATTAGTCATATTTTCTGATGGTGGTATCTGTGTCATGTGTCTTCATGTTTATAGCCTTGCTAAGGATTTAGGAGTGGTGCTATCTGGAATTAACTTTCCAGTTGTCATTCACAAACAAAGGCTCTCATGTGAAAATCAAGTGAAATAGGCTTATTTCAAAATAATCTTTTGTTTCTTAACACAAATACTGTCTCCTTAAAAAAAAAAATACTGTTTTATTTATGTTGCAGGGAAAAGGACCTGGAGGCCAAGTTCATCATTCAAATGGAGAAAAGCAAAACGACAATCACAAACTTAAAGGTAAGTGATGAGTGAGGTTTGCTGCAGTTCTGACCCCACACTTACCCTCTCTCACTGTGGTGCAGGTGGATGAAGCACTTGATCTTTCTGTACTTCTGAGTTAACTGTGCCAACTCAGTGCAGTCAACAGTGTCTGTGTGCTCTCTGCTGAGGCTGAGTTCTGAGCCCAAGCAGGGATCTGAGCCTAGTGCTTTTCCCACTCTGCTTTCATCTGACCAGAAAGTCAGACTCAAGCTGTTGAAGACAAGAACTTGACACTTCTCCCCTATGTCTCCCAAGCCTGAGAGTTGACTGTATTCTGAGGATAAATTTTGACCCTAGATTTATTTGTTTTGAGACAGGATTTCAGGCCACCTGGCTGGCCTCCAACACGGATGAGCATGAGCTTGAACTTCTGATCCCCTTGCTAGGACTGCAAATGTGTACCATCATGCCTGGTTTCTGCTCTGCTGGGAATCAAACCCAGGGCCTCATGCATGCTAGGCAGACACTCTTAACAACTGAGCTACACCCCCAGTTCTAAATGAGAATCCATCACGTATTCTGATCCTTGATTATCTGACAACTGTTGTTTTTTATTAACTGAGAGGATGAGAGCTTAAAAAGGGAACAATAAAAACTTCATTACTTTCTGGAGAAAAATTAGATGAAAAATTTCACAATTTTTCAAAATGCTTCATTCTTCCTTTTGCCTTTAAAATATACTATTTATTCTTTTTGCACACTGGGTAACAACTTTGAATGCTTTTCACTCAAGGAGGAAGCAATGATATAAAAGTAATGCTAAAGACATCTTGTTTTTTTTCTTTTTTTTTTTTGGATATTTTATTTATTTACATTTCAAATGTTATCTCCTTTCCCCATTCCCCCTCCCCCAAAACCCCTTATCCTATCTCCCCTCCTCCTGCTTCTATGAGGGTGTGCCCTCACTCATCCACCTACTCCCACCTCCCTGCCCTTGAATTCCCCCACCCTGCCTTCTCAGGACCAAGGACCTCCTCTCCCACTGAAGCTGACAAGGCCATCCTCCATTACATATACAGCTGGAGCCATTGGTCCTTTCATATGCATTCCCAGGCTGGCTGTTTAGACCCTAGGATCTCTGGTTGGTTGGTATTGTCACTCCCCATGGGGCTGCAAGCCCCTTTAGTTCTTTCAGTCTTCTATCTAACTCCTCCATTGGGGACCCCATGATTAGTTCAGTGGTTAGCTTCGAGCAGCTGCCTCTGTATATGTCAGACTCTGGCAGAGCCTCTCAGGAGACAACTATATCAGGCTCCTGTAAGCATGCACTTCCTGGCATCCACAACAATGTCTGCATTTGGTGACAGCACATGGGATGGATATCCAGGTGGAATGGTCTCCAGATGGTCCCCCCTTCAGTTTCTGTCCCACACTTTGTCTCCATATTTGCTCCCTTGAGTATTTTGTTACTCCTTCTAAGAAGGATTGAAGCACCCACACATTGTCTTCCTTCTTCTTGAACTTCATGTGGTCTGTGAGTTGTATCTTGGGTATTGTGAGCTTTTGGGCTAATATCCACTTATCAGTGAGTCCGTACTATGTGTGTTCTTTTGTGATTGGGTTGCCTCACTCAGGAAATTAGACTCCAGAAATAAACAACCCTATTAAAATTGGGATACAGAGTTAAACAAAGAATTCTCAATTGAGGAAACTCGAATGATTGAAAAGCACCTAAAGAAATGTTCAACATCCTTAGTCATCAGGGAAATGCAAATCAAAACAACCCTTAGATTCCACCTCACACCAGTCAGAATAGCCAACATCAAAAACTCAGATGATAGTAGGTGCTGGCAAGGATATGGAGAAAGATTAACCCTCCTCCATTGTTGGTGGGATTGCAAGCTGATACAACCACTCTGGAGATCAATCTGCTAGTTCCTCAGAAAATTGGACATAGCATTACCTGAGGACCCAGCTATACCACTCCTGGGCATATACCCAGAAGATGTTCTAACATATAACAAGGACACATGCTCCACTATGTTCATAGCAGCCTTATTTATAATAACCAGAAGCTGGAAAAAATCCAGATGTCCTTCATCAGAGGAATGGAAATAGAAAATGTAGTATATTTACACAATGGAGTACTACTCAGCTATTAAAAATGATGAAATTCTTAGGCAAATGGATGGAGCTAGAAAATATCATCCTGAGTAAGACATCTTGTTCTTTCAGGGCTTAGTCCCCTTCAATTTGGAGATGTGAATCTCTGAGGCCTGCTGCTCCATGGCCAAGTGTCCATGGAATAGATTTCTGTTAATTCATGATCCTGGGCAGTGGATATTCTGAGGTTACTTTCTGAGTAGTACAACTTGATCCCCAGAGATGGGAATGAGGATACTACTGTCTTCCCAGAGGGCTCTGGACTGCCAGTAGCCATTTGCTTGAGGTATTCTCTACTACAATGCTTTTTTCCTGTACTTATTACAGTCCTAGCGCAGTGGTGCCGCACGCCTTTAATCCCAGCACTTGGGAGGCAGAGGCAGGTGGATTTTTGAGTTCGAGGCCAGCCTGGTCTACAAAGTGAGTTCCAGGACAGCCAGGGCTATACAGAGAAACCCTGTCTCAGGGAGTGGTGGTGGTGGGAGGAAGGAAAAGTACAGTCCTCAGTACAATTTGACTCACTCTGGTCTATCTTGAGTCTTCCTTCTTTGGTCTCTTGCATCTTCTCAGGCTTCTTCAGTTCTGTCTACCTCTTTCTTGTTTGTAACAACCTTTCTTTTGCTTCATGCATCAATGTATTCACAATGCTTTGGCTCAATTGTCTCTTGAATGTGTCATGTAATCTGTATCCTGTGATTACTCTCTTGCCATTTATTATTCATGAGTGAAGGACCACTAGAACATGGTCAATCTACCAGGAGCCACTCCATTAAAGAAAACAGATTTCTCCTGATGGTGTGCCGCCATCACCTGTTGGTAGCTCCTCATGAGCCCTTCCTCCTGGCTGGACTGTTGACTGGCTTGATTTTTGTGTAGGCAGCCACAGCTGCTGTGAGTTCATGAGTGCAGTGGTCTGGTCCTGCCCTGTCTAGACCACATTGTTTTCTCGAGTCCTTCCCGACTTCTAGTTCTATTTTCTTTCTACACTGATTTTGTAATGATCACTGAATCTTCTGGAGAGAGTATGTGATATAGGCATCCCATTTGTGACTAGGCACTCTGTAGGTACCTTTTGTCTGGGCTTTGACCAGTTGTGAGGTTTTGTGTTAACCATATTTCACTGAACAAAGCAATTTCTCTGAAGAGGTTGAGAACTAAACTAATCTGTGGATATAATGATATAAATTTAGAAGGTAGTTTGATGCTTTGTATGTTTAGCAAAAGTAATATTTTATTCCTAGGGCTTGTGAGTTCGCCAACTATGGGTTCATGTCCAGATTTACCATACCAGCCATGCATGCATTTCCTTCTATGGAGTAGACCTCAAATCTTATCAGTGCTTGGTTACCTCCATAACATTTGTGCCACCACTATTGTACCTATGGGAGATGCTCATATTTTTAATATACTGTTTTTTCATTGTTAATGATCTAACAAAAATTTAAAGAAGAAGATTATATTGAAAAGTACACTGTATCCTGTGTCCAAGGTATAAGATTTTGGAAACATAGGGGTTGTTTTGGGGTTCAATATAAGCTTAGAGCATGGAACATAAGATATATGCAAACATCTGTGTTAACCTCACAGTATGAGGTTCCGAAAAAGAAGGAAAAATTATTTCTAGGTGGACTATTAGGGAAGATTCATGGAAGAAGAGACATCTGACTTGGAGTTTCCAGGATGCCACCAAATCACACAGCTCCAGAGGGTACCGCTTTTACCAGAATTACTGTCCAGGATCCCTGAAGTTGTACAATGTCCAATTCTGGGGGTACCTGGAGAAAGCAGTCAGAGTCATGCAAGATAGACAGACAGAGTCTGCCTGAACATTGTTTTCATGTAAGCTAATTATATTAGTTAAGACCATAGCCACATACATACATACATACATACATACATACATACATGCACACATGCTGTAGATCCTGGACTTCTTATGTTGTATTTATTTATTTTTATTTATTCTTTAGGGAGACAAATAGGAATTAAATGTGGATTCGAGTATACATATTGCAAATGTTAACTATCTTGTGTTTTAGTCACAAATTTTGTTTCCTCATTTGAGTCACTGGTTAAAGGACATTGCTCTTCATGTTATTATTTTTATTACTACCTAATTTCCCTATTATTTCTGTGAAAACTGTCTTTCTAGATACCAGAAGGAGGAACTGGAGATTCAGGCAGAGAACGGACCAAGACCTTCACCTATGACTTCTCTTTTTATTCTGCTGACACAAAGAGTCCAGATTATGTTTCACAAGAAACGGTACAGTATGACATTCTCAAAATCTGGGTTGTTGATGTTATTGTTTTCTTATTAGGAAAAATAAGATTTCCCTAAAACACTGTAAAAGAACTCACTAGGTTTTTTTTTTTTTTTTTTTTTTTTTTTTTTTTTTTTTTTTTT
>NW_021604587.1:6031215-6085577 GCF_004785775.1 Grammomys surdaster
CTGAGTGTAATTTATACAAAACTAGCATTTGGCAACTTTTAGCTTTTTAATTATCAGATGGGAATATTTATGTAAGCCTGATACTTTAGTCCTCTAAGGCTTGTTTTTTTTCCTCCACCATTTTGAGTTTGATGATCATAACTTGAATGATTTGACTGATGCTGTATTTGTTTAAGAAACAAATGTAGATGTTGTCCACACAGATGAGGACAAGACACCACGGGTAACCTGAAAGGCACTGATGATGATATTTTATTAAAGAAGAAAGACAAACATAGACTCCTAGATAGGTAAAAGCCAGACATTGGAACAGAGCTGGGGTGTACTAACACATGTGGGAGAACATGGCTTCGTTGCTGGTTGAAGTGCATGGGCACCATACTGAGCTTCTCCCTGTCTTCTCAATAGCTTCTTTAGATAGCATAGATACATGGTTCAGACCTTTATATGTTAATGTGGAACTTCTTGACCAGGATTGTAAAACTGAAAACTAGTGCATTAAAATACTAATATGTTTCTGTATCAGAGTATTGCCTCAGTGGTATTGTCTGGGAACTCGTTAGAATATAGAATCTCAGGATCATCACTACTACCATCCCCTACCTGCATGTTGGGATAGGCATAAGCCACCACACCCCACTCAGAATCGTGTGTGTGTGGGAGGGGGGCAGGGAGCTATATGTATATTTGGGTATATATATATATATATTTGGCAAGATCTGTAGTGATTTGCATGCATTTTGACATTAAAAAATGTATCTGGTTTAGAAATGGTTTGTGGAGGAGAGACTGACCTTTTGAAGCCATGCAGATGTTGACGCTGGAGTACTACAGTGATTGTATCCAGAAGCTGTGGACTCAAACATCAGTAATGGGGAAGGAAGAATTAAAACTATAGAGAGAGGAAGTGTTCAGTGTGATAGAGGAGTTGCTAGAGGAAGAGAAACTGATATTTGAGTTTGTCTTGAGTCAGACACGCTTGGTATTCTGTCGTGTTAGGTCCTCGGAAGAACCTCAGTGAGCTTTAGTCACTTGCTCAGCTTCATAGGCAGATTGCCTTTCAATAGTTTCAGAGCTGAGGCTGTGGTGCTGATGTTAGAGGAGGTGGAAAAACCACCAGAAAGCTTTTGTGTGGGAGAAAAGGAAGTATTCCAGCTGCCAGGTGTGAAGAGAGGGCGGCCTCCTGTCACACCAGTAAACGAGAGGAAAGGTGGAAGAGTAAGGACGAGTTTGGGGTCAAACCCTCCACTGACAGTGGAGAGTCTGACATAGAGGCTGTGGATGTGGAGTCCAGACCAATGCTGTGTTACACACATGGGAGGTAAGTGACAGGAGGTAGGGAATTATAAGAGGAAAAACAATTTATTGTAGTGATCTCCAGAATGTCTCCAAACAGGATGAATGAAAAGCCTTGGATCTTCATTTTTACCTACTTAATGATCTGTTGGATTTCTTGTTTTTTCTTGAATTTGAAGTCTTTTGGGACAGAGGGCTCTGCAGAGGGATGGAGAGTATTGTGTGACCACAGGACTTGGCTGGGAAATATTTGCTGACCAAATGACTCAATTTATAGATGGTTATGGGAGCAGGTAATACTTTCTGAGCTGCACAATAATCAAGATGAGGGAAGTAAGAACAAATGTAGCCCTTCTCTCTGGTAGTTAGAAGCCAGTGTCCAGAGTTTCAAGGTAGATCTAGGTTGTGCAAAGCTTTCCGCACACAAGAAAAATGCCGTGCTTTAGATGGTTATGTAGCCTCTATTGTTGGTGTTTCAGGGATCCTTACAGAGAGGAACCTGGGATTGTTCTGAGGAATTTCTAAGCTAAACACACTACTCCTTTTTTTTTTTGGTTTGGTTTTTCTTTTTTTTTTTTTTTATTTTACTTATGAGTACACTGTAGCTGTCTTCAGACACACCAGAAGAGGGCATTGAATCTCATTACAGATGGTTGTGAGCCATCATGTGGTTGCTGGGATTTGAACTCAGGACCTCTGAAAGAGCAGTCAGTGCTCTTAACCACTGAGCCATCTCTCCAGCCCTGGTTTGGTTTTTCGAGACAGGGTTTCTCTGTGTAGCCCTGGCTGTTCTGGAACTCACTCTGTAGACCAGGCTAGCCTCAAACTCTCGAACTCAGAGAAATCCGCCTGCTTCTGCCTCCCAAGTGCTGGGATTAAAGGCATGCGCCACCACCGCCTGGCTAAACACACTACTCTTAATGAGTCATGTTAATAAGCCAACATAGATGCAGAGAAACAATTATTATTAAAATATTGACACACTCCCTCATCCCTCGTTTTAGTAGTCACTAGAAGGCTTTAGTACTGAGCATCTACACAGCTTTTCAGATTGGTGGTAAGGAATGAGAGGGGAGCTGAACACCATGAAGCCAGCACAGCACTAGGTGGCCTTCTTTCTTCCCTCTTCTGATTTAATCAGTTGCCTGTAAACGTATAGAGAAAATACATCATATCCACTACTATAAAGTTTCCTTTGAGTCTAAAAAGCAAAATTGTTTTAGAGTTAGGGGGAAAAATCAATGAGCAATTTAAAACCATAGTCTTATAAATTAAAGAGCATTAAATAAGTTCTTAATTTTCTTAGTGGTTCTTCAACACTCCAAAGGGAGGCTTTGATCTCAAACTACCTGCTTCCTTAATTCAACCTTGGAGAAACTAGAACCCAATAGCCTCTCAGTTGACTAGCTAGATGGCAGTGTCTTTGTTTCAGCAGTGCCCTCTTGTGGTTGATTCCCTGCTAGTGAGGCCCTGGGATATCTTGGTTCACTCTTGAAATCAGCTTTAAAGTATTTCCACAGCATATAGGGCTGACTGTGAGGGGCTTGGTCAGGGTTTGGTGCTGATGGACTCATCAGTCTCCTGAATCTGTTCTCCCATTTGGCATAGTAGCAGATACTGAGTCAGTCTTGGTGGGAGTGTGACAGGGTAGCCTCTGGAGAGGACAGTGCCTGTTTCTGCGCCTCTGTATGGCTGTGGGTGGATGGCTTGGTTGGTGCTGAGGCTGCTCTAGTTCTAGTGTTACCTCCAGACCTATCTTTTCTAGATCTGTCCTAGCATTGTGCCTACTGGGACTCTTGAGTCTGTCAGAAGGCCACCTAGGTGATCTCTCTACTTGCTAGCAAAGTAATAACACAGGAAGCATGGATTTTTAACTCTTGGAAGAATTTTAATTGTGGAAACATTTGAGTTTGGTTTAACTGTTTAACATGATTTATTTTCCCTTAGTCTGGGCTATAAGAAATACCCCTCCTTTATTATCTGAAATTTCTGTGGAAGATTTTTTGATTCTGCTCCAACCTGAGAGAATTGGAGAAGTAGGATTTTTACTTATAGTTCATACAGAATGGGGGAAACCCAAGCTTGTCGTCTGGATCCTTGAGTTCTCTGGAGTTTGGGAATGCATCCTCATAGCTAGCACCAGGGTTTGTGATTGTAGAGGATGGCTCTAAAGCCCTGTGATGAGGGTACAGTCCCAGCTCTGCCACTCATTGCAGAGCCTGAGTCCTGACCTTCCCTCTCAGCTTCCTCATCTGAGGGTTCATGAGGCCCCTCTCCTTTGAATTAATACATGAACCTGTGACAGTGCCCAGTAAATGTGAGCCATCATGGCTGAATATTGAATAAGTCATTGGACTTTGACAATGAGATTAGAAAATGACAGTGTCTGAAGTTGAAATGGGTAAAAATTAACTGAAAATGAATGGCCGTAGCCTTTTTTTTTTTTTTAGAAATTCAGTTGAAATTACAGTTAGTAAAGTTTCAAATAGAATCTAAAGGAAGTACAAACCAAATAAAAGGGAGGAAACCCAAGTCTATTTGGCTATCTTTTTGTTACACCATGGATGTCAGCTGAATTGTCAGCAGATTCTGCTGTGGTCAGGTGTGCAGTATTCATTTGGAAAGTTTTGTAATGCACTGATTCCTAGGTTCATATAGAGAATCATATTTCACTGGACTGAGTTGCTGGCCTGGTCACTTGAGAGCTCTCTAGGTGCTCTTATGCCAGTCAGTATAGGATAGGATTTGCTGCCTTGGATACTTTGAGAGAAATAGCTTTCTAGGTCTCCTGACCTTGGCTCAGAGGGCATCATCACTGTAGGAGTTCCCACCTTGTACTGTGGTCATCCCATCCATTCAGTTTTTCCCCAGCTCTGACTATGAACCTGATGGCATCTTTCTGTGGTATCTCTTGATGCTGATGCTCCTACTTTCTGTAGTGGAGAGACACTTGTGTTGGCCTTGTTATGCTGGGCTCGGAGGACTTGAGACATCAACTGAGCTTTGGCTCATCCCAGCTTGGTATAGTAGGGCCACTTGCCATTTTAATCTGTCTTATTTACATTAATTGTCCTCCTGGAAATTTATGCTTCATCGTTTAAGCCCTCTTCCCAAATTGTGGTTATGTGGTACACTGGACAGCATCTTAGCTTGTGGTTGTGAACATCTCCACCCATCTTGTTTCCAAGTATCTGTCTGCAAGTATCTGGATAATTATCCAAACAGGTAGATAAATACATTGGAAGCCTATTGTGAGGGAGCCCTACCATTCTAGTCTCAGCACCCCACCCTCAGCATTTTGCTATCTCAGGTCTTCTGAGATTCATCTTGAGGAGTATTGGCCCTGAGAAATGAAGGCTTTTACTTGGCAAGATTCAGGCAATAATTTCTGGCTACTGTGACCTTTAGGTTTTGAATATTAATTTTTGGAGGCTTTGATAGATGAATAGCTTCACACATTATGCAGTTCTGAATTTTAACATCATCTGTTAAGATCTTTGCTCCCAAACACAATTGCCACTTGGCCTTGTTTACATTTATATTTCAGAAATTGTTTGCTAACTCAAGCAGGAAAGAGAATGGTGTTGCTTTTTGCTTGCTTGGAAAGTTTACTTTTGATTAAAAACTGGTGTGCATACATAGTCTGTTGTTATAACTCGGCGGTGATTTATTTCTACGCTGTAATCCCTAGAGATGAAAGAAATGTTCAAGAACATGGTCAATGCAGCAGAGGCTTTTATTAAAATCCATGGTACTTGTATCCTTTGTGTTTATCTTTTTTTCCCTCCCTTTTAGGTTTTCCAAACTCTGGGCACAGATGTTGTAAGGTCCGCCTTTGAAGGCTATAATGCCTGTGTCTTTGCATACGGGCAAACTGGATCCGGAAAGTCGTACACTATGATGGGGAGTTCTGTAAGTTACTCAGTTGTTTATGTGTTGGGAGGGAAAGAAGTTTCTTACTGTCCTTTCCTGGAGTGATAGAATTATCTTTTATCTACTTGATCTGCACCAACTTTTCCTGTTCAAGATAAACTCAGTAATAAGTTGAACTAAATTTCCTTGGAGAGATTTGAAATTAGAAATAGTTTTATGTTATAAGCACAAATAATGGGTGCAAATCCCAGTTTCTGCTTTTAAAGGCCTTATAATCTTATCACAAAAGTAATTTATTCTTCTTTTCTGCCAGTATAACACTTTGAATAAAATTACCAAAGTCTATTATTTTTAAAATTATTCAGAACATTTTTCCTAAGAATAGTGTTAAAAAGAAAACCTAACCTTTTGATGGAAAGGTGCTAGATAAGTCCAGCAGACGTGAAAAAGTTGGCCTTCTAGAGTGAGCCCTTATAGTTTATGTGCTTATAAACACCACATCCACAGCTTAGTGATTTGTCAGTACAGATTAACAGGCGCTTATGGTGTGTTTGCACCAGAGTATAGGAAAGTAAGATGTAGGCGTAGGACATGGTGGTATGTGTGAAATCCCCACTTCTTGGGAGGCTGATGCAGGATGGTCACAAGCTTCATACCAGCCTGATGATCAACTCAGGGAAAGAGCACACATGGAGGGACCCATGGCTCCGGCCGCATATGTGGCAGAGGATGGCCTTGTTGGACATCAATGGGAGGAGCAGCCCTTGGTCCTGTGGGGTCTGATGCCCCAGTGTAGGGGAATCCCATGGTGGGAAGGTGGGAGTGGATGGGTGGGGGAGCACCCTCAAAGAAGCAAGGGGAGGCGGGGTGGGAAAGGGGGTTTCCTGAGACCTGAAGGGGGATAACATTTGAAATGTAAATAAAGAAAATATCCAATAATAAAAAAGGACTGGGAATGCAGCTAGTTTGGTGGTAGAACACTTGCACAGCATATTCAAGGCCCTGATTTGCTCCCTAGAAAACAGAGAAAAGAAGCAAACCCCACAACAAACAAAACCACATAGGGCTATTTAAGACAGTGGTGTGTGTGTGACAATTTTTTTTTTTTTCTTCCAAACCTGTGGCTTGTTCTTGATGTAGAGACTGTGAGAGGAGACTTTAGGGCTTCCTGCCAGCAGGCACAGTAGTGTCTGTAGTGCTCAAGGTTTGGTGGCCCATGGAAGCACGGTATTGCAGAGGAACAAATCTCAGGACATCATATCAGAGCCTGGAACCTGGCTTCTCAAACCCAGATGTTTTGCTTACATGGGAAGTGTGGCACTGAAGTTCATGGCACTGAAATTCCAGTCACAGTGCTGGAAGCTAGGAAGAGCCAGGAGAGAGGGAGAGAGGTAGCACACCGGGCACATCCCTTTTAACTTCAGCTATTATTTCTTCTCTTTTTGTTTCCTACTGAACTTTTGAAAAAAAAAATCCTCTAAAAATGAAATTCGCATATCAATTCTCTATGTAAAACATTTACAAAGCACTTCTAAACAGCAGGTGCTTTTTCTCTGCCCTACTAGGTAAGTACAGCTTCAGTATTTTACTTATTTAAATAAGAACAAAAGCTGTGGTAGAAAGCTCAATTTTCCTTGGTAACAGTTGGTACCAATTGAATGGAAGATGCAAAGGAGAAAAAGAAAAAAAATCCCTTAAAAAATGCCAATGATAATTCTTATAGTCTTTGAGAGAGGATTTAAGTTTCCATTGAGAACATTTTGCCTAATGCAGAGTGCCTTAATTTGGGTTACCATTACGATGATGAAACACCATGACCAAAAGAAAGTTGGAGAAGAAAGGGTTTATTTTTAGTTGATTTACACTTCCACATCGATAGTCCATCACTGAAGGAAGTCAGGTCAGGAACTCAAACAATGAGAACCTGAAAGCAGGAGCTGATGCATAGGGCATGGAGAGTCAGCTTACTGGATTGTTTCCCCTGGTTTGCTCACTCTGCTTTCTTATAGAATCTAGGACTACCAGCCCAGGGATGGCACCACCCACAATGGGCTGGGCCCATTCCCATCAATCACTAGTTAAGAAAATGCTCTTGTCTGCTTAGAGCCCTATTTTTTTTTTTTTTTGTTTTTTTTTTTTTGTTT
Source organism: Grammomys surdaster (assembly GCF_004785775.1). Classification (NCBI taxonomy): domain Eukaryota; kingdom Metazoa; phylum Chordata; class Mammalia; order Rodentia; family Muridae; genus Grammomys; species Grammomys surdaster. The sequence continues at coordinate 6,038,529 of NW_021604587.1, forward strand.
TTGTTTTTTTGAGACAGGGTTTCTCTGTGTAGCCCTGGCTGTCCTGGAACTCACTCCGTAGACCAGGCTGCCCTCGAACTCAAAAATCCGCCTGCCTCTGCCTCCCAAGTGCTGGGATTAAAGGCATGTGCCACCACTGCCCAGCTTAGAGACCTATTTTATGGAGACATTTTCTCAATTGAGATTCCCTCCTCTCAGAAGACTTTAGCTTGTATCAATTTGATGAAAAACTACTCAGGCCACAGAGTGTTGCTCACAAGCTTGTTTATGCTGACAGAACTATGATTATGTAGCTGCACCACTTAATAAGGTAGATTTTTCTCTTCCTAAGAGGACTTATGCAGAGATTGCTATAGCAGAGGAAGGCTGGCTTCCATAGTTTAATGTACTTCTGCCACCTACATTTTTAAGATGGCTATCTAGAGGACTTAATAAGGTTATTATTTTTTCTAGTGTTTCTTTTCTGCCTAGTATTTGTTATCCCTGCTTTGTCATTTATCCAGATATTTTTAACATTTATTTTACATTATAAGCTATCTCCTTTGGTAGAGAATAAGCTTCCTCATCCTTGCAAGTCATTGCTAATTGATTTAACATCTTATTAAAATATATTATACAAGTCCTAGCATTTAGAAATTAGAAGACGATATCCTTTTATTTCAGAGGATAAGAAATCCTATAGGGGCCCTTTGTGGAAGGTTTGGGCTTGACACACAGGCACCTGGAGCCTAAGTCCATGCCAGCAAAATGCAAATTCATGATCTACCTGAATCTAGTTTGAGTGACAGCATTCTTCTTCTCCACTTCAGGGTGATTCTGGCTTAATACCTCGGATCTGTGAAGCTCTCTTCAGCCGGATCAATGAAACCACTAGATGGGATGAAGCTTCTTTCAGGACAGAAGTCAGGTAGGGCCATGATCTGAGGTGTAAAGTTCTGAGGGGGCCCAGACTGCTTGACTTGCACAGAGGTCTGGGAGAGAGGAGGGTGAGGGTGGAGATTGCTGAGGAATGAGACCACCCCTTCCTGACCTGAACTCAATGTTAGTTAGGAATAAAGGTGTGATTGTGTGGCTACAATTTGTATGTGAGGTAGCATAGCTGGGTGGGAAGCTGAAGTATTCTATTTTTGTCTCAAATGGAGTGAGCCCTTGACTATTGGCGAGCTTATGCAATTAGGTTCACTCTTTTGGCTGAGTAACATCTGTGGTAGGATCCTGTAAGTGTATCTTTAACATCAGTCTGGGTGCACAGAGCACCTTTAACTTTTTGTTGCTGAGTCTGTATCAGTAGTTGGTCTTCAGGGGCCTTGAGCAGAGCTGTGTTGACCTGTACTGCTGAGAAGCACTTGTCTTCTTAGTGACTGTGACTCTGGGCAAGTTGTTTAAAGCACACCAGACCTCTCTTGTTATATTTTTACAGATGATCAAGTATGCACCATTGAGCCATTGCAAAGATTGAGTGAAATACTTCTCGTAAAGTGTACAGCAGAGGTGTATATGTTGCTGTTGCTGAGTGTTGTGCTTGTTATTATTAAACATTTTGAAAACATTTTTTTTATAAAATTAATTCTATTTAAAATTTTTAGCTACTTAGAAATTTATAATGAACGTGTGAGAGACCTACTTAGGCGGAAGTCATCTAAGACCTTCAATTTAAGAGTCCGTGAGCATCCCAAAGAAGGACCATACGTTGAGGGTAAGAAAGAAGTTTCTTGTCTTTACATAGTTACTCCCCTGATCTCCCTTGGGATTGGTATAAAAATAAAAAAATACAAAACTCTGGTGATGATAAGAATTTAAAAACTTGTTTACTTTGGAACTTTATTACAGTAAAAGTGACAGGAGCTAGTACTTCCTAATGTTCATTTTGTAAATCTGTATTTCACTAGGTATTTACTAGGTATTTACCCATCATTTCCTTGGCTTTAAGAGCTCTCTGGAAGTTTGTTTTCCCAGCTTCTCTAACAAGATGATCAAGTCCTGACTCCCAAGCCTGTGTGTCTCAGTGACAATGCATTTTACTAGCATGTTCATGGATCCTAATGGGTGCTGGGTAGAAGGAGACTGTCTCTCGCCTCTTGTTTGTAAGAAGAGTTCCCAGGGGTGTCTCCCTTGGTTCTCGAATCTGTGTTGTGATAGGATAACTATGGTGGACTGAGCACCCACCTCTACATTGTCAGGGAGGGTCTGGCAGACTGAATGAATTCACCCTATAGACTAAAATAGGAGAAATAGTTTATTGAGTATAGAACAAAGGCACAGCAGGCTAAGCAATAGCTAGAGCACCATGTTAATGTGCTGAGAAGGTCTTCATTTATAGTTAGGGTGGGTTTCTTTGTGTGTAGTTTCCTGGCATGTAATGCATGCCGCATGTGAAGAGTACAATCCAGACTGGCTTAAGTACAGTTCTGAAAGGTCAGCTTAAGCCTCTGTCCATATAACTTCAGTTGTGTATCCTATATTGTGCAGTTAATAGCTATGCAAACCAGGGTCATTCAGTTCAAGACAGTCTTGGTCAAAGGATCTTAGTACCGTTTCTAGGCTGCAGCTTTGTGGTGTTAAGTTGTAACCTTCTGGTATGAGCACTTTGCAGTTCCTGGGTCATGATTGTGAAAATTTGTTAACTTATGGTCTCTCATTAGTGGCCCTCCCCTACCTCCCCATACTAACCGAGGGACAGTTAGTCATGGAAGGTGTTACATGAAGGTGTTATTGTGAATTAGCTCTTGCCATGTATTTAGAAATAGGCTGTGATAAGTTAGTCTTGTTGTCGACTCCATGGGATTTCGAGTTACTGTGGAAGCAAATCTCTGGGCACATCTGTGAGGAATTATCTAGATGACTTTAGTTGAGGGTGTGACGACTTCACCCTAAATATGGGTAGCAACATGCCATGGCCTGCAGACACAGACTGAATAAAGCTGAAGATAAGCATTTATGGCTTTCGGTTTCCTGATTATAGACTCAATGCATCTTGTGACCAAGTGCTTCCGATTTCTGCCACCATACCTTCCTCACGGTGGTTGACTGTATCTCCTTTAATCATGAGCCAAAATAAACCCTTTCCTCCATTAAGTTGCTTTATCAGGTATTTTTTTTTTTTTTATCACAGTGAGGGAAGTACTTAATACATCAGGTTGTTATGTGGCTATTTTGCTCTCTCTAAGGGAACTGTGTAACTCCTGTGATGTAGCCTGTAGGCATTGCTAAAGGAAAAAACATGGTTTCTTATGTTGTTGTCTATGAAGTGTGTTTCCTTGCTATTAAGAATGGACCAGAACATGCCGGGCAGTGGTGGTGCACACCTTTAATCCCAGCACTTGGGAGGCAGAGGCAGGCGGATTTCTGAGTTTGAGGCCAGCCTGGTCTACAGAGTGAGTTCCAGGACAGCCAGGGCTATACAGGGAAACCCTGTCTCGAAAAACCAAAACCAACCAACCAACCAAACAAACAAAAAAAACAGCAACAAGAATGGGCCAGAACATGGGTTTGAAGATTTACTTCTGGTTTCCTTTTGATCATGAAGTCATCAGTGTGCCATAGGACCCATCTATATTTTCTTAAGTACCCATTTTTTGTCTGTGCTCTGTCTCCCCAGAGAAAGGTGTACAGTTGTATTTGTGTATATCTGTGTGCTGGGGGAATCGTTATGGAATACCTATTGCTTTCAGTCTAAAATGAGCCTTTATATTTTTTCCTTTAATTGTTATGACAGATGTCAAAACATATAAAACTGATATATGAAGAGACAGAATAATTAAACAGGGTAAAAACATCTGGATATTGACCTCTCTGGTTGTGATCCTTATTAATAATACCTTATTCAAACATTGGAGAGTATGGGCTATATATTAGATGAGAAAAATAAGGTGTCATCATTCAATTTTTAGACCAAAGTATTTGAAAACGAGGTCAAGGATTTAATGGGAAGAATGACATGATCACAAGAACCATGGGTTATTTTTTTCCAGAATCTTAGAAGAAGGAGGGCTTTAAAAAAAATGACTTAAAAACCTAGAAGTCATAGAAGAAAAAATGTTTTCCCCCATTGTGATAGGAATCAGACCCAGGGCTTCCTTTGAGAGTGCCAGGCAAGTGATCTATAGCACTGGGGTATATCATCCCATTTTTAAGTGGGAGAAAAAGTGCCCAGCTTCTTTCATCATAGTAAAACAGCAGAAGGAGCCTGTGTGATGCTTGTCACCCCATGGGTAGATAATGAGGGTGCTGAGGAGGGGAATGCTGACAAGCATGCCTCCCATCCCCATTCCTGCTGCTATAAACTGCCCTCTGTGGGGGAGAGCTCTGCAGCCTCTGACAGCATTCCCAATAGCCTTTGATTTAGCAGTTCGACTTCCAAGAATTTATTTTGTAGTCACATTCCCATACATTTGAAAAGACTGATGCACAAAATATTTTAACAGCCCATTGTATTTGGAAATAAAGTAAAATAACCTCTGTAGTCTCAAGCAAAGGCTGGTTAAATTGGTTGTGGTTCTGATGTACAAGACTTTCTCTGTAGCCTTAAAAATAAATACCAGGTTACCCTAACATTACAGAGGATCCTTATATGTATGTAAGTAGAAAGCAAAATGCAGAATAACATTTACGATCTGCTACTCTAAAATTCATTTTATTTTTGTGGGTGTGATTGATCAAAGGGCCTTGTGTGTGTGTATGTGTGTGTGTGTGTGTGTGTGTGTGTCTAGTCTAGTATATTCCCAGGTGCATGGAAGTGGGGGAAGGCAGTTTGATAACATGTGTAACTGCCTTCGTATATATGAGTTGTTTCTTGAAGGGTATAGGGGGACCAGTAACATTGATTACTTGACAGAAGGGGAACAACAGAGTTTGCTGTAGGGAAAAAGCAGAGGACCCCTGTGCACTTTGACTTTTAGCCCTATGAGCTACTCTCCCTTCAAGAACAAAGAGCCAGTAAAATTTTTTTTTAGAGTTTAAAATTTTTTAGGTTTTTCATGAGGGCTGGGCTTACACGAGGTTATTCCTGAAGGTGGAACTTTTATATTGTTCTTCCTTGTACCTTAACTGCTTCGAAGAGATTGCTGTTGATAGCTGCAACAGTCACTCTGTGTAGTGGTATGCAGTGGGCACTCAGATTAGGTTGTTGAAGCCCATTGTGGCCAACCAGCTTGCTCATCTCCCTGTCTGTATTACAGACTACCACTCTCCAAGATCTGCAGCCAAATTGGGAGATGTGTAGTCATGCATGATTCTTAAAGGGAAGCTTCTCATTTATTTCACTATAACAGAATAATTTCTTTGCCCCTTTCTTTTTTTTTTCCAGATTTATCGAAGCATTTAGTCCAGAATTACAGTGATGTGGAAGAACTTATGGACGCAGGAAATATCAACCGTACCACCGCAGCGACGGGGATGAATGACGTCAGTAGCAGATCTCACGCCATCTTCACCATCAAGTTCACTCAGGTAAGGGCAGCCATGGAGCAGAGTCTCCATCCTCAGGCCTTTGATTGATGATTAGCATCAGCTGAGCACTGATCATAGTTGAACCAGGAGCAGCAGCAAGCAAAGGTGACTGACTGTCACTTCCTTGTTATTTAGAGTTGAACATGTGCTGTGTGCTCGGCTTTTCTGTATTCACAGTGATTTAAATGTCCTGATGTATATCCTTAAGATATATTAGCAGGCTTCTACCTTGTTCTAGGCGTGAGAAAAACTTGCTCTGTGCCTAATTAAGCAAAAGTTTTCATTGTTATAAGTGCTATGGGAGATAATGGGTTTCGAGGCACAGCAGCTGGAGGCTAAGGTGGGGAACGGGTGTACTACATTATCGCTCCGCAGGCCCTGGTGGTGTTGCTTATGATTAGAGTCATATTAGAGGACAATGAACACTTAGAGGCACTAACGTAAGAATTCCTTGTGGTCAGGTGGTGGACAGTGTCTTGAAGGTGGCTGGGAGTGGCTGAGGAGAAGTAGTTGGTTATCAAAGCCAGACCACGGAAATACACAATTGCCAAGTCTTGGCTTCAGCAAGGGTTAGGAGTTAGCATTGCCCATCCACATTGATAGTGAACACATGAGAAAACAGCCAGGCAGGCCTTTACTAATTTGAAGATTAGAGACCAGGGAAATGAGTTGAGTCTCCAAGCAGTCAGAAGTGCTCTGTGGGCAATCTCTGTGTCCTGCTAGGTCATCAGTTAGAACCTTGCTTTACTGGCTTGTTTCAGCTTTCTGATGGATGCTTAACTAGGATGTAGCAGACTGTAGTTTCTAAGAGGTTTGTTTATATGTCCATCAAAATATAAGTTTATTATTTTGTTGCATTTGGTTCAAAATATGAAACATAGGTTAAAGCTCTTTGGAAATATAAAGTTCTGAAAGGATTCAGGACTTGTGGTAATTTACGCTTTAGTATTTCACATCTTTAAAGATGTGGTGTGTTTTATTACATAGTGTCACATGATGTCCTTCCTAACATAGTTATCGAGTGTGAAGAGCCTTTGTGCCTTGAATGCTGGAGCTTCCAGAAGAGTAAAGCTAATCACTTGTTTATTTATTCTTTCTCAGTTCCCCTTAGGGGATAGTGTCATATTGTTTTGGTCTCCAGTCTTTAGGGGTGTTGTCAAGAGTGACAGTGGTTAGCTAAACAGACTGATTGTTTAGAAAGTGTGAGAGTCACATGTGATAGAGTTCTATTGCATTTGGTTTAGTTTGGGAAGTTGTCATAATCACTATGATAGCCAATACAATAAAATGAACAAAGGAAGTCTACCTCAGAGACCTCTGCTGGGAGTGGAAAGTGATGGGGATTTGGGCAAGCAGAGCAGGGGCACTCTGTCCTCTTTTGTGCTATATGCATGTCTTTCCATAGGCAAAATTCGACGCTGAAATGCCATGTGAAACTGTGAGCAAGATCCATCTCGTCGATCTTGCTGGAAGTGAGCGGGCAGATGCCACTGGTGCCACTGGGGTCAGACTCAAGGAAGGGGGCAATATAAACAAGTCTCTTGTGACTCTGGGAAATGTCATTTCTGCCTTAGGTAGGTTTGCTGCCACTTTGCCCTCTATTTTCTTGGTACTGTTTTGGCGCAGAACACGTTTGCTGGATGTTTGTCTTACAAACTTAGACAGCATGTTCAGGTCTTTTAGAGCTGAGTTCGAGAAGGCAGAGAATTCTGAATTATCTCCTGTTTTCTTCTTCCCTGCAGCTGATTTATCTCAGGATGCAGCCAACCCTCTTGTGAAGAAGAAGCAAGTTTTTGTGCCTTACAGGGATTCAGTTTTGACTTGGCTGTTGAAAGACAGCCTTGGAGGAAACTCTAAAACCATCATGATTGCCAGTAAGAATTTAAATTATATTTTTGAGCATCAGTGTTTCCTGTGAATTAAATGTAAATATTTAAGTTGAAAGCGTCTCAATGGGATGCAGCATCTTTTATATCTTAAAGAAATGAATGTTCCATCCAGTCTTGAAACTCATCCATTGTGACATACTTGTAGTTTGGAATATGCAGTTCTGTGTAGACTTTGCATCATGGAGTCTATAGTGAAAGTCAGACATGCTCAGCTTCTCTTTGCTTAAAGTACAAGATACTGGGACTTCAGGACTCATTACCTCTCAGCTTTCCTTCCCTGTCTTCTCTCTCCGTTTCCCTTCTCTCTTCTTGCCTCTCTTCACAGCCCTTGCCCCACATTGACTGTTGGCATCAAGGGAACACAACCATGTATCCGTCCTGGTTTTAGAGGTTAGGTGCAAGTGGCAATGGGCTGCAGTGTAAAATTACCCAAAGACTGTAGAAAGAAGGAATTCAGTAATCTGTTGACTTTTAAAAAATTGTTGGGCTCTGGGCTTTTGCAGATGATTGATTGTTGTCAGAAATGTAAAAGTGTTTTAATTCCTGCACACGAGAGAAGCACGGTTCTGAAATTTCATCTTGGCAGTTGAGAAAACCCCTTCCCTGTGTGGGCTATCTCACTCCCTATCTTGAAAGTTATTCAAATGGCTGATCATAGATGTGAGAAGAGCAAAATGACATTTAATTTGGTGTAGTGAACACCCTTTCCTATAAGCTTAGATAACTTTTTTTAATATTCATTACTATGGCAATGAATATTTAGTCTTTCTTGTGACCTGGGGTTGATCTGACTTTTAAATTACAAACCAACTTTGTGTTAAATGAAACATGGAGTGCTAGATGAATTATTTTTCATATTTATTTTTCACAGCCATTTCACCTGCTGATGTCAATTATGGAGAAACCCTAAGTACCCTTCGCTATGCAAATAGAGCCAAAAACATCATCAACAAGCCTACCATTAATGAGGATGCCAACGTCAGACTCATCCGTGAGCTGCGAGCTGAAATAGCCAGGCTGAAAACCCTGCTCGCTCAAGGGAATCAGGTTGAGTTTTTCTGAGATTTATAGATAATTTTCCTTGAGTAATGGCATCTATTTCTAGATCTTAATGAGACAATTATCCTGTGGTATTGATTTGAGTAAATAAGTACTAAGTAAAGCTTCAGATGAGTTAGCCAGTCTCTATATTAGCTTCCTATCAGCCTTTGCATTCCTTATGCACACTGGGTGTAAGATTTCATCCACTAAGCCTTAAATGATTAAATATCTAATAGTTATCAATTATGGATGGAAATTTAGCATGTGATAGGATTAGCAGCATAATCTCCATTAGTAAAAAGAAATTCAGATGCTTAAAATAATATTTAAAATTCTACCCATGCATTTTATGATTATAAATGTATTTTAGCAAGGGGGGGGGGGCTTGTGTTTGAACACCTTTCTGAATCTTGGTCTCCCTTTAGCCCTGTCATAGGTGGCTATAGTGACTCTGCAGTGCCTCCGATATAATGTCTATGGCCTGGCCAGGATGCTGTTCTACAGAGCCTTGCATGATTGCTGAAATAGCCTCATTTCAGGATATTTTGAATTCTAGCAAAGAAGCTGTGTCCTTTTGTTTCTCACAGTCTGAGCATGTTCATGCAGGGCTATGCTCTGTAAGAATTGGTGTGAGCTAGGTTTCAGATGGCCTAGGAACTACTGTGAAGAAAGGCCATCCTTGAAGGAAAATCAGATAGTCTTTTTAACTCTTGCTGTTAGAAATAAAATGAAGATATATTTATATCATCCGATGTTCTTATGTGTGGACATCCTAAGTCTATTGTTAAATTATTCCTTTTCTGTAAATGAGAAGTGCTTTCCCCATAAGACTGTACAGTACTTCTCACTCTTGATAGCCCATAAATGGTTTGAACTATGGAAATATTGTCAAGATGAAACCTCAGTTTCCTGTGCCCTGATACAGAAGTCAGCATGGTAGTCCTTTCCCATAAGATGACAGACAACCATCAAGCAGGACTCCTTCACTGCATCTGAAAGTGTCTGCACACTTCCATTTGTGATGTCAGGCTTGGTGTGAAAGGCAGTTGTCAGTGGAATATGATATCAGGAACCACAATAATTGTTTCTATTTATACACTGCTGTTGGAATCCCTTCTCTGTGTTTTGGAAACATTATTTGTCTAAAGGATGCCTTTTAAAATGATTAATATGTGAAGGAAAGTATTTGAGAAATACTCCATGCGGCTGCTTTTACTTAATCTTAGAAGAGAATGTGTTGAGGGAGAGTGGATGTGCACGTGCCATATGGAGCTGGGTGACAGCTGTGAAAATCTGTTTCTATCCTTCCATCATGCGAGCTTCTAGGGTGGAGTTTCTGTCGGCAGGTTTTGTGGCAAGTGCCTTTACCCACCCTTTTAGTTAAGATTATTATTGCTCTGCTGAAACACCATAACCAAAGGCAAGTTGTGAAGCAAGGGTTTATTTAGCTTACATTTCCACATCACTGTTCAACATGGAAGAAAGCCATGGCAGGAACTCAAACAAGGCAGGAACTTAGAGGCAGGAGCTGATGTAGAGGCCATGGAGGAGTGCTGCTTACTGGCTTGCTTCTCATGGCTTGCTCAGCCTGTTTTCTTAGAGAACCCAAGACCTCCAGCCCAGGGAGAGCCCCACTCACAATGGGCTGGTCTCTCCCCCATCAATCACTCACTAAGAAAATGCCTAGAGGCTTGCCTTCAGCCCCATCTTATGGAAGTATTTACTTGAGATGACTCTAGCTGGTGTCAAGTTGATATAAAACTACCCAGCACACCCATTGAGCCATCTCAAGAGCCCTGTCTTGTGTTTGCTTTGTTTGCGGTTCTGTTTGTTTTGTTTACTTGTTTTTGTTTATTCCTCTTATTTCTTTAGAATTAATACCACTGCTTAACTAAGGGAGTAATTTTATTACTGTTTTAGAAGTGAAGATGGAAAATCTATTTAGAATATATTTTGAGAAGTTTAACATATACATTATAGTTAACATGGGAGTCTAATTCAAAATAAGGAATATTCTGAAACTATAAATCTTTTTTTCTTTTTTTTTAGTTTTTCGAGAAACTATAAATCTTTGAGATTATAAGCATACCCTATTTAATTAAATTTGTGATAATTAACAAAATAAAGAAATGTTCTTAAACACTCATTTAAAAACAAAATCTCTGAGTAAGGAACTGGAGAGATGGCTTGGTTGGTGAAGTACTTGTTTATATAAAGTGGGGGGTGGGGGAGGAGGAGGTAACTGCCTGTAATCCTAGCCATGGTGACATAGTGGATGGGGATAGCCAAACCCTGGGAGCTTGTGGACCCGCTAGCTTGATTTACACTGTGAACTTCCAGGCCTGTGAGAGACAGACTTCAAACAAGCAAAAGTGGAAGGTACTTGAGGACCAACACTCAGAGTTGGCCTCCGACTTTTCATGTGTGTGTACCTGCGCATGCGCGCGCGCACACACACACACACACACACACACACACACACACACACCATACCATCCCCCATTCAACCTCTCTCCAAAATAATTCTCAGTAAATCTTTCTGAGAGTATTCCTCTATTTCTAGAATATTCTACTTTAAATTCCCTCATAGCTCTTTGAGAGTGTTAATTTAACTACCATTTTTAGAATTTTGTATTTAAGGAAAGCTAAATAAAAATCAGTTCTTATTTTTAGTAACTTTGTGTATTGCAGTTGCAGAGATCATGCACCAAACTTTTAAAAATATAACTTGATAAAACAAAAGATTCTGATGTGTATTTACTTCTTTTGTTATGTAAAATATATGTATATATAGAGAGAATTTTTAACAAAGTATTATATAAGTACAAAGAGATTGTATCATGTATATATAGTTGCATGGATTTTAGAAGCTCAGGTCGCTCATCTCCCTGTACCCATCTTGAGAACAGAGTTTCATCACATGTTAGGAGCTGCTCCAGTGCTCTTGTCAGGAGTGCTCTTCCTCATCATTTGAGTCAGAGCTTTTGGATTTGCCTGCTTTTGTTCTTTATACACATGGTAGTTGGAAGTATATATTCCTTGGCTCTAGTGCCTTTCACTTAGCACCGTGTTTATGCGGTTCGTCCGTGTTGTTACATGTAGGTGAGACCTACTTACTCTTATTTATTCTATCACACAAACATTCCCTGGTTCATCTTTCCATCAAGTTTTGATTTACTTTTGGGAGGCTTCCTATCTGACTTACTTTTGGGGAGCTACTATGTTTGTTGTGGAACCTTATATGACTTATATATACAGATATATTTCTGTGACACATATGCCTAAGAAGACTTGGTGTTAGTAGTATACATATCAAATGCATAATTTCCAGAGGTGCTACCAGGTTTTAAAGTAGTTGTGCCATTCCCATTCCTCACCGGCATGTAGCAGTTCTGGTTCAGTCTCTGCAGGTACTTGCTCAGCCTCCATGCTATCCACTTGTCATTAGCTGTTTTGATGGCTATGTGTCACAAAATGGTTTACTTTGTACTTCTCACATGATTAATGAAGTTGGCCTCTCAGTACATTTTTTTTTTTATCAAGTGCTTTGTTGTATTTGCAAATCTTTTCACTTTCAATTTTATAGAAACAAAATGTTTCAATCTTTCACAAATATGTTTGATAAAAGTCAGTTAATAAAAATAGAAATAAAATCAACAATGAGAATTAAGCAGCAAAGAAAACCCAGGCTAAGAAGATAGTAGCACAATGGACTCCTCATCTTTATAGGCAAGCCCAGTGTTAGAATGGAAATATAGAACAACTTTGTAGAGGCTTTTAAGAGAGGTGTTTGAGACAAGGGCACAGAGTAAAGTGCAGGTAGTGGTGCTCGTAGGAATAGATAAGAGTCCTATCAGTTAACATACAGAGAAGGAGAATGCTGCGGAAAGAGCAATGCACTTAGCTCAAAAAAAGATTACTTTGTCACGATGTATAGTGCAGTTCTCTGTTAAAAATCAGGCAGGATATCAACCTTCACGAAGGAAAATACAAAACACTTGTAAATAGAAGAGACAGAGTCACATCCATTTGACTCAGAGAATGTTCTCATTCTGTGTTAGCAAGGCTGGCATAATTGAGTGGGGATGCCGCAGGTGCACATAATATCACAGGCATTTGCTGTAATCAACACAGTTCAGACTAAGAATGAGGCTGCAGTTCAAGCAACCTAGCATGACTTCCCTTGCTATGGAAGGAATAAATAAAAACAATCACAACTTAACAGGAAAGGGAAGAAACAGTATAAGCACAAGTTGTAGAAAAATTGTTTCAGATTGCTTCCAGAACATGTGAAAAATGTCCAATACAATGAATACTGTTGAATATACAGCATCTTGGCAAAGGGGGTAGGCTTTAGTTTAATTTTCACATCTGTCAACTGGATAAAAGTAGATACCAGCTGTATAATCAGGCAACATTTATAATGATAAAAAATAATCCTTAACATGATGAATTTTATCCATGTTAAGATGGACAGTATATAAGCTTAAGATGGCAGCTGAGAAGCTATACCTTTGGGTCTCCTGAGACAAGGGACTCCTGTAATGGGGCATGCCCCTCAAAAGGCCCCTGTAAGGTTTGTGCCTGTAAAGTGTATTTTGCTGAACTGCTACTATGGCCCATGGATTTCAAAACCAAGATGAGCTGCATACATGCCCATGTGAATCTCTACCCTGTGTGTGGCTAGCCAAAGGGGTACTTTAGAGACTGCCACCAGGCTTTTGCCTTTGAGTTCTATACTTGTACTTCCCCACTGAGTACCTATGCCTTCCGTTCATGACAGAATCCCATTGTGGCCCATAGTCATCCAGTTGAATGGTTAGCTGAACTGAAGAAGACCTAAGAATGGTTGATAGCAATGAAAGCTGTGCTGGTACTGTAGAGATGAATCACATGATGACCAAGGAGTTCCCCTCCAGGGAATTTATTCTGTTTATATGGCCATGTATACTGTAGGCAATTGGTACAGGGATAGTTATTGTGACATTGCTGGTAAAGTAAATGATTTAAAAACCTGCATTTTCATCAGTTAGGAAAGCACCAACAGCGTACCCATGCAGTGAATACCAAACAATGGAAATAAAATCTTTAAAGAGAAAATGAAAGGGTTTTATCCACATATTCTTAATATATTAGCTTAAAATAGCCAATAGTCAGGATAATTGGCTTATGCCATTTTCACTTACAATAACCTGTGAGGAGCCATTTAGGCAAGACTAAGGCTATCAGGTGGCTTCTTAGAGGTGGCCCACTATCTTGCATGGCTTACAATGGGTGAGCTCTGAAAGGCAAGGTCCCAAGAGACTTCATCTCAGGATTGCTTCCTACAGCTGATATGCCTTTCCTGTCATTGTTACATAGCCTGAGAGTTTGTGGGCCTTAATCCACCCTATTGAGCAGATTTCTTACAGATCAACATAAAGATGAACTTTCATGAATTAATGTTGTTTAGGTGAATTAATTATTTCATAGAATTCCTGATTTGAGTCAGATAATTTTAGAAAGAAAGCTTTAAGATGGTTTTAGTTGTTTTGCTATAAAGATGTAATAAAGTTAGAATCAAGAATAGAATGTGCCCACTCCTCATAAATAGTAAAGGCTGCATAATAAGAAATACAATGAGCTTTCATAATTACACTAAAAAGAGATTTAGGCTTGGAATAAATTTGTGTTCAGGGAAAAACATCAGTTCCAAGGATGAAGCCACAGATGTGCACTGTGATAAGTCAAGGCCGTGTAAAAACTGTTGCTTTGAACTTATAATGAGCTTAAGGGTGAACTATTGCTTTGAACTTGTTATTGATGCCTTTCTTTAACTGCCCTTGTAGGTACCATTTTATCTCTGAAGTAATTCTTACATGGAGAACTTTTTGTCTAAAGGCTGTAAAAAGGCTGAAAGCAATAAAGAAAAAAGATGTAGCCATTTTCCACTTCAAGCTGGTCCAAGTGACTTCCTTCCTTTCCTTCTTTTCTCTCTGGTTCAAAAAGAGATAACAAACGCCAAGCCTCTCTCCTGGCCAGTGAGGGGCTCCTGGCTGACAGAGAAGGAGCTCTAACAATAAATCCTTTTACTTAATTCCCCACTGCTAAACAGCATGTGTTAATTCACTAGAACTTAGTAATTATTTAACACAAATAATGAGTTAAAGAGTTAAGTTCTCAGTGCTTATTAAAGCACAGGATTGTAATAAAGAGTTAAGTTTTTAGAGTTTATTTAGGCACAGAACACTAACAAAGAGCTAAGTTTTCCCAGTGCTTATTCAAGCACAAAAAGTTAAGTTTCCCCAGTGCTTATAAAGCACAGAGAGTTAAAGAGAAAAGAAGCCAGCAGTTTTCAGCCACAGAATAAGCAAGAGAGTGTTTAGTTTCCAGAAGCTATCAGCTTTAGCCCCCAATACAGTGAAATATGGCTGTCATGGCATTTGTATTGCAGATGTAGCTTCTACTCTGTAATGTCATGGTTTTGGTATTTTAGCGTATATATTCCATGGATTATAGACTTAATGATAAACAATACTTTGGGGGATATGTGAGAGATTACCTTTTTAACCATTTAATATTTTTTATGAAACTCTTTGGTAATTTGGGGAAACCCTCGATGTGCATCATTTTTGTCTATTAATTGCTGATGTCTTTGTGATTTAAATTGTAGATTGCCCTCTTGGACTCCCCTACAGCTTTAAGTATGGAGGAAAAACTTCACCAGAATGAAGCAAGAGTAAGTGATGGCTTGAGTTATTATTGTATTTTCATGTCAGCTTTGACATTATTTTTTAAGTCTATGTTTGTTATAACCCGAGACTGTCCGTCCCCGAGTTCTCATCATTGAGTAGAACACTTGTGCTTTTCCACTGGTTGGGACATACTTTCTTCATTATACTGATCTCTAATATCAACCCTGTGGCCACAGTCTGGTTCTTGTGTTTGAGGCAGAATGTCACTGTATAGTGTTGGCTGTACTTGAATTCATGGTGTTTCTGTCTCAGCCTTCAAAATGCTATGTTTACAGGTATGTACCACCACATGTGGCCCATGATAATGCTTCAAGATGAGTAATAGTTAGCTTTTTATGTACTGCATGTTTACATGTTAGTACACAGAACATAAAGGGCACATAATGACTTGCTGCAGTTAAGGTCACATGAGGCCTCCTTACAGAGAGTGGGGCCACAGAACCAGCAGAGCAGGCAGAGACCTAGACAGTTAACATTCACAGTTATCCTCACAACTTAGAGCTAAGTGCTGTTTAGCTTTCTGGAGCCCTTGACTTTGCCATGGGATATTCAGCATTCTGGACTGAAAATTCTCTGAGTCATGGACCTGTTAAGAGGAACAGGAAGGGAACAGAAGTGAGGGACCAGAGCTGAGGGTGCTCTGTCAGAGGGACATGACAGAGGGCTGACTTTGAGGCTTGTATTTTTAAAAACTAGCTTATGGCTGACATGGTTCTATCATTTTTTTTTTTTTAATGCCCTCTGGGAAAAGAGAAAGACAATAAAGCTGTTGAGGAGTTCACATTTTTCCCCCTGGTGCTGAGTGATTAAAAGAGCCATAAAGGAAAACACATGGTCTGAGGGTAAAAACTCAGGAACCACAGTGTGAGAGATTCATGTTGAGCTGTAGTTAGGAACTTGTTCATACTTGGTAGGGTAATTGTTTTGGTTAATATCTAATAACAGTGTCAGTGAAGATGTCCATTTCTTAATTTGTATTTTTTCATGAAAGTTTATATTTTACCCCTTCAAATCCTAAGTACGATGGAATATCTGGGTGTGGTTGTTTATCACTTATAGGTTTCAGGAATGCTCTGCAAGTTAATAGAAAGCAATAAACATATTAATTGGAGTGCGCTCTTCATGCTGTGTTGGAAATAGTTGCCCATCTTAATCATAATGTTCTCTAAGTGCTTGCCTAGCTTTTACTGACCTTTCTAATTGCTTGCCACCTGGTTTATTATTCAGTCCCATTGACAGAGATGGAACACATATATGGATTTTGTTAATGCTTTTAATAAAGACTGTCTGATTTAAACACAGTGATAACTCCAAGGCATACGTAGAACTTTGTAAAAGCTCAGAGTGTTTGATTATATTTGAAATGGATGGACTTTTACCTTTTTTTATTGAAAAAATATTTTCACACAAGATAATCTGATCATGCTTTCTCAAGCCAGTTCCTCCGTACGTCTCCTCTCCCTCCACACAACTTCACACGCTTTTTTGCTTTAGAAAACAAGCAGGCTGAAACCAAACCAAACCAACTAGCCAATCAAACAAAAATTCCAAACACAAACACACACACACACACGCTCTCACACACACACTCAATATCACCCACTTAGCCCTGGGGCCCCATCTTTGATATAGACATCCCATTTACAACTAAGCATTCCAGAATTTCTCACTTTGCACCTGTCCTGATGTGGGTCTCTTTGCTATTGATTGGTTCATCTTTCTTCAAGAAGGACATATATGGTGGTCCAAGGAATAATGTTTTTCTCTTTTATTCATGTGTCTACTCATTTGTTAGTATAGATAAGAAAATTGAGTATTGTTACTCTTTTCTTGAGTCTTCAAAGAGAAAAGATATAAGAATATCCTTTTCTGAAAGTTTTTTTTTTTAAACAAAATGCCCCAGTGGTCATGTGGCTCACTGCTGTTCTTTGAAGGATCCATGGGTATGAATGTTTCTACAGCCTTATCAAAGCACTGGAGATAGGCAGGAAATGATATGGATGGGGGCGAGTGTCTCTTCACTCCTGTAGGTTTTGTTCACAAAGAAGACAGATTTTGACACATATAACAATAACTAGTGAAAGGAAGAACACCTATAAAGTTTATTTGGACCATCATAGTTATTTGTGGTAAGCGAATGGCCGCTGCCTGTCAGTCAGGTAGGTTTGTTTCCCCCGGTGACAACACAGATCCCCATTTCCTTGCCAGCATCACACAGTGTTTAGTAGGGATTGCTGTGCTTCAGTGAGCATGGAGAGAGTGCCTTTCCCTTAGGAGGGTAGAGCAGGCTCTTCACATGAGGGGTTTTGGGTGGTGAGAGCAGGGGCTTAGGGGAGGTGGTTTCTGCTGTGGATTGGGTGACAGAAGGTGAACCCTGAGAGGCCAGCTGTCCTTGTCCTGTAGCCACTCCTTTAGATCCATCTGTGTCTTCTGTTCCACACTGCATATTTTCCATTCCAGTTTTTTCTGACCTCTTGATTCAGGTATTACTTTTTTGCTTCTCAGTGAATTAATCATGAGGATCATCTAAAACATTTTCTGTAACTAGATGAAAACTTGATTACTTTGAGAAACACTCACCAACTATGTTGAGCTCAACTATGGGGCCCTTTCCTTCCCTGAGTTACAGCCCACTGAAAAGGAACTGATCTCTATCAATAGAATTTTGCTGTGTCTGAAAGAATCAAGTAAAGAAGCATCTTTTTTCCCCTTTACCCAAAGGTAGAATGAGATTTATAAACTCCATTAATTAGTTACAAAAGCAAATTATCTCCTAAAAGAAAACTGCAGTATCCAAGGTGATTTAATCACCACATCCAATTAGAAAAGCTTATTTCTTAAAGTACAGCCAGGGAAAAATAAACACACTTAATGTGTTACTGTCATCCTTGGAGTTGTGATTAATAATCCAAAAAAGTCACTTTTCTAAGTTTACCTGTGTGTGTGTGTGTGTGTATGTACGTAATGTACGTATGTAAGGATGTGTGTATATATATATATACACACACACATATACATGCTCATAGGTACACACACACACTTAGTTCATCTTTGCATAGTGTGTATACATTTAGAAGCTTTCAAGATAAACATTATGTTAATTTTTAATAAAATCATTATATATTTATGTTTTTGTTCCTAGGTCCAAGAATTGACCAAGGAATGGACAAACAAGTGGAATGAAACCCAGAATATATTGAAAGTAAGGGCTGTGAAAGTGTCTTAGTGTTGCTGTGCCACTGTGCCAGCTTATGTGGGTACCTCCCTCTCTCATCTGAAATATGGTTGTTTGGGTTTTGCTTGAAGTAAGATCGATGAAGCAGATTGGGACCTGTGGCAGGAGGCCTTGAGGTTAGTTTTGAGGTTGTGGGTGATGGTGATTACACATCACAGCTGGGAGCTGGGACATTCACAGGTTACTGTGATTTTCTAGGCATACCCTTTTACTTGTTGGAGTTCCTCCATTTTTGGCTCAGTACATTTAAAATCCTATTATTCAAAGAAAATACAGTTTGTTTCTAATTTTGTTAAAGTCAACATAAAAGCAATATATTAAGAACAAAGTGAATTTATGACATCTTTATAGAATACACTTGCATAGCATGATTAGATTACAGGAATTTCTAGACTCCTGCTCTCCTGTGCAATTTCTCCATGTCTCAGTGGCTAGATGATGGTTATATGCATTTCTGCCAACTGTGAAAGGATGTCTGTAATTTTGGTCTCCATTTTTCATGCTCTGTGCTACAAAATGGGAATTTCTTTGTTTCTATTTTGGCTCACTTAAACGGTTAAAAGACTACTGCACAGGGTTTGGGCTTGAGTTTGAACTTTGCACTTCTATGCATGTGGTTGCTTGTCTAAAAAAAGGCCACTCAGAGGCTGTTGATGCTGAGGTTTGCTTCTGAGGTCTAGTGAAGTGCTCTAAGGATAAAAACAAAGCTCCGTGTAATGTTGGCTGGCTGAGCTCGACAGGGCCTCAGCTGTATGTAGCCATAGTACATGAAGTTGGGTGTTCTCTGTGTGAAGTACGTGGCTGCTGACCAGTCTGTGGGGGCAGACTTAAAGGCCTGGATTAGCCACTGAGCCTCATCTGACAACAGACTCAGAGCCAGGGTCAGCAGTGTACTTTATTTACTTGTATTTGTGTGGCAAGGTGGCCTGTGTCACTCCAGGCTTATGAAGGCTTGTGGAGGTGGAGGTGGTGCTCAGCTTCTATTCAGGTGGGAGTGGGTTCATGCTCTTGGGGATTTGTTTGCAGGAGCACAAATGACAATGTTAAGTGAGGGCTTTAGTATTCAGGTCTCCTGTTCCTAAGGAGAAAGGCATGTTGTTTTGAGGTGTCCTGCTTCAACACTGTTTCCCTTGTTCAGAATTGATTTATCCGCTTATTATTTTAGTAGTGCTCTGGTTTAAACCCAGAGTTTTAGACATGCAAAGCAAGTGCTCTTCCACTGAGCTACACTGCAGCCTGCCTTTGTTGAGAGATGGTGGTGCATGAAGCTGAACAGAGACTTCCTTCACCTCTCAGGAGGGTTGTGGTAGAGTAAGCACTGTCTGGGAGGTAAAGGGCTTTGTTCCTGAAGGTGAAACCACTCTGAGTAGTACAGTAGCAGCCTTTAAAGCTCAGGTCTTTCGACCTTTCATGACAAGGTGTAACTTCCCTCAAGAAATTTGCAAAGATGCAGAATTAAGTGTTCCCTATTTAAAGAGCAATAATAAACTCTTTGAAAATTATTAGCAGGAGTCGTATGTTGTAGGACCCAGAGGTACAGCAGCAATAAGTTGTAAGCCTCAAACTCCCATTTCCTCCTCCTGCTACTGCTGCAGCATCCTTCCCCTGTACTTTGAGTGTAAAGTTGGCTTGGAGTGATGCTCCTACACTGAAACTAGTTTTATGCTGGATTTTCTGACTTTTCTGCAAAATCACAACAGTGAAACCTCTGGAATTTTCCAGGTAGTTTCTTCCCTTTCTTAAAATGCTTCTGGACTTTGACACTAAATCCTTTTCTGATTCAAATCCCAGTTCACAGTCATCTCATTACCTTTACTTCTCAAGACTTTTCAGACAAGGAGAATGTGTGCTGTTAAAGGTTATGAGAATAGCAGGGACAGTGTCCTGTTCTCCCCTTCTTGTCTGGATGCTAGGTCTGTGCTCATCTTTGGTCTCACTGGGTGCTTTAAGGTTCTCTCCATGCCCTTTTGAAATACACTGCCTGTGGCTGGGATAGAGTGCTACTCAAATGCTTATTTTGAAAATCCTTCATGGCAATTATTTACTGTTCCTCAGATATATATCTATGCGCTTTCTAAACCCTTTCCTGTATTTCTTTCTTTTTTAATTAATTATTTATTTACATTGTGGACATTGCCCTGCTACTAGTCTCCCTTCCACACAGTTCCTCATCCCATCCCCCTCCCCTTTGCCTCTGAGAGGGTGCTTCCCCTTCCCCAGGCATCCCCTTTTCTTACGGCCTTAAGTCTCTACAGGATTAGGTGTGTCTTCTGCCACTGATGCCAGACAAAGGAGTCCTCTGCTACGCATGTGCTGGGGCCTTGGACTGTAGTGTGTTCCATTAAGTTGATCACTTGTGCGTGAAACTAGTCTTGCATACAGTGTTGCATGCTTCCCTTCCTGTCCAGATGTGAGACTCCAGGTTAATTTTCAACAGACACCATGTTTTCAGTAAGACAGGGTTCTTTCCTTGAATCTAGACATTATCATTTAACGTCAGTGCGGGGTGAAGGGTGAAGGGTGAAGGTCCCTTGAATATTGAGTTTCTCTGCATCTCACCACATTCTGAACTCTCGAGTGCTCAGAAGCAAGGAACAACTTGGTTCCCTTCTGTCTACACTCAGCCTGTGACTTCCCTTGTTTAGGAATAGTGAAATTCGAGGTCTGGGTGTCTGGCATCAGGACACTGGCAGACCCTTGGGCACATGCATGCTGATCAAAGGTGCTGACTTGGTTTTAGCAGCCCTGGTAGCAGCATGGCCACCATGGCTGGAGCCCTGGCTTTGGTTTGTGTAACTCAGAACTTGAGTCTCAGGTTTCAGTTTCCTTCCCCTTACTGGGTTGTGACACTTACTTTCATATGTCCTAGTTGCCAGCTTTGCAGCTGTGCTTGATGCCAACTGATCCCCTGGGCCCAAGGTCGTGATGCCAACTGATCTCCTGGGCCCAAGGTCGCAGGATAAGAGATGATAACATGCTACCTTCACTTTGAAAATAATTCATTGGAAAGTTTGTGTTTGTCTTTTTAGAACAGGGCTGGAGAGATAGTTCAGAGATTAAGAGCACTGGCTGCTCTTCCAGAGGTCCTGAGTTCAATTCCCAGCAACCACATGATGGCTCACAGCCATCTGTAATGGGATCTGATGCCTTCTTCTGGTGTGTCTGAAGACAGTGACAATGTACTCATACAATAAATAAATGAATAACAATAATAAAGAAACAAAAATAAAACAGTGGTTCTCAAATTTCCTAGCTCTGTGACCCTTTAATGCCGTTCCTCATGTTGTGGGAACCCCCCAACCATAAAATTAATTCATTGTTACTTCATAATTGTAATTTTGCTACTGTTATGAATTGTAAGTATATAATATACAGGATATCTGATATGTGACTCCTATAGGTGTTGTGACACACGGGTTAAAAACCTACTCTAGGTACATCATAGGCAGACGGTATGTGGCAGTGCTGTGACTGTCCTCAGTGTCCCCTTTCTTGCTCCCTAATCTACCTTTTTGTTTTCATTATTCCTCATTTTCTAACAGATTTTGTCCCAAATGACTTGAGACCTCTGTTCAATTTCACCTGTCATATAGTGAGTCTGCCCCACTACCCCTAGCATATCTACCCTCCCTGCTGGATGACATGCTGGTCCCAAGTGCCACAAGGAATCTGTTTTCATGGTGACTCCTAGCCTTGGCTGGGGTTGCCCCATCATTAGGATAATTCTCTTTCTTAGTCACCCTGTCAGAATCCATCTGACATCCTCTTCCTCACCCCTACCTTTTTAGTTAGGATGGATTTCATTTTCCTCTGTGCTTTGCAGCATTTGGTTTTATATTTGGTACAGTTGTCATGACTATCTGTGTTAGCCTGTGTCTCTGTCTCTTTTTTTCTACCTCCGTCTCTGTGCTGACTGACACATGGGCAGTTAAGAGCTGGAGCTGGCGGAAGACTGTATCTGGTCGTCATTCTGTAAGCCAGCTACTGCAGCTCTGCTTCTCACAGAGCAGTGAGCATGAAAGCTTATGGGATTAAGTTAGCAGTAAGAAACAAAATGAAGCCCATTGTGTTAATCTGCCACCAGTGCCATAACTAAACTCCATGAACTGGATGTTTTAACTATCAGATTCTTCTGTCTCCCACAGTCCTGGAACTTGGAGCTCCAGGATGGAGATCTGTCAGCGTTGGCTTTTCTCCTTGGCACAGGGACAGTACCCCTGCTGTGTCCTCAGAGGACCTTTCCTTTGGTGCCTGTGTTACTGGTTATTCTCTGTTTTTCTTATGATGACAATAGTCACACAGGGTCAAGATCTACCTTAGTGACTACACTTTAATAACCTCAGCTAATTAATTTTAACTTAATTAAATGTCCTGTCTGTAGATAGTCATATCCTGAGGAACTAGGACCTACAGCCTCAGACATGAACACTGGGGCCACACACTTTATCTCGTTATAGCCTTGATCAATACAAATGTGAGGATCTGGAAAGAAGCATCACCTCCTGCTATGCGGGCCTCAGTCCCCTGTGCTTTCCACGGCACCTTTCTCCTATTCGAAAGCTTCATGGATGTAGTTTTGTTTTGTGGAGGAGCGTGGCTGGATTCTCTATATCATAGCCCTCCTGTAGCTCGGATCAGTTAGAACCTGGCCTGTTTCAAGTGTGGCAGCATTTGTGAGATGGTCAGGAAACCACTACATGTATCCTGCTTTTAGAATCTGCATCTTAATCAGATGCCCAGGAGAGTGTTTGTACCTTTATGTTTCAGTGCTGCTCTAGATCTGCCATGCTGGGGAAAGGTGGAAACATCCTGGATTCTTTGCCCTTGGTTCCATTCTGCTCCGTCCTGTACTATGGGGGGCTGACCTCCGCAGAATGCCCCTTTCCAGGCTCCTTTGATCCAGTGGGAGATTAAAAGCATCTCTAGTGGCAGATGCCTTTTTGCTATGACCATCCCAGGTCCCGCCAGTAAGGACTAACCCCTGATGGTTATGATTCTGCCTGGTACAGTGCCTCTAGAAACATGCCTGCCTCTCTGCTCCTTGTCTTGTAGTAGTGTTAGCTTCCTGTTGCCTGTGGTGACTCCACCATCCTTGATGGCTTTACAACAACTCTTTTACAGCTAATGGTAACCACAACTGAGTGACCAGTGCCTATATTGAAGTCTCTTGGGTTTAGACACTGAAGTAGCTTCTGTTCTGTAGTTATCCATGACTGATGCAAGTGTGTTTGTACCTAGCTGCAGGGTGCACTACCAGCTTCTCAGGGCAGTATGCTTTTCATTTTCTTTTTAAGACTGTCCTTCTGGTCCCTTCTAGAAAGCCCATCTCCATATGATCTGCATGTTGGCTGAATTTAACTACAACTGGCTGCCTCTTAGTATGAATCCAGCTTCTATAAGCCTGGCCATTAAGAGCTTTAGAATATGCTTGCTTTGGTTCTCGTTTTGCATAGCTATAATACCTTGTCCATTTCGATTGTGTTTAGAGTTACACATGAAACAGCTGCATAAAACCCCTCAGTGCATCTTTTGGTCTGGCACATTACAATCCTATATTACAGTGCTGATGTTTTTTTTTTTTGAACTTTCCTCTTAAAAGTGGAATTAAGAGAATTCTTTCTTCATTTCAATACCCCATGCCTCCTTCTTACTTTGTGGTTTATCGCTTTGCACACATTTGTTTCTCTGTCCCAGAGTCCTATAAGTTAAAGAAAAATGTCCAAGGTGTGTTATCCTACTTCCCAGGAGCTCCTTGAGCTCTGTGCTTCAAAATGAATCCCAGACAGCTAGGGCTACAGCACATAGCTGATGGCTGGGTGGCAGAGGTGTGGCAGGAGAGAGCGTGTGTGTCTGGAGCCATGCTACAGCCAGGGACTTACAGTCAGGTAGTGCTCCTGGCTGATTCCCTCCAGCTTTGGTTATTCTTCTTGATTTTCTACAGACTGCATGCTTTCTTGTTGTAGACATAGTCTTTGATCACTCCAGTGTCTTGCTGGATTTTATATTTTCTCTGCCCCGCATATAGCTTCTAACTGTGTCAGGGAATAAGCAGGTTGCATTCACACAGACTCCCACACTGACAATTTCCCTGAAATGTGTACTAATTGCATAACAGTACCTTGAAGGTTTTTTTTTGTTGTTTTTGTTTGTTTTATTAAGGGGAATTATTGTGTATCTTATCCCCAGTTGGTGTTTGCTCTGTTGTATGTAGTGGCTGGGCCATATTTGAACCCATATGATTATGAGATCAGAATGGAAACAGTTTAAATTTGAATTGTGCTGGTGTCTCACTAGCCCTTCTCTGGGGGATACATGAATTTGGGGAGCCAGCATTCATGGCTGGGATGGGGAGCATATTGATGGCAGGGCCTTTACTTTTTCAGAGCTTTGTAAGTAACAGAGAATATAATAAAATGCAAACAGGATATTTTCGTGGCTTAAGGTTTTCTGAGTTTAAATTCCGTGGAGAAGCATGCTACTTATGTTTTATGCCATAGTGAATCAGCTGAGCTGCTTGTCTCTGCAAGATTATGGCAATCTATAAAAGAGTTTTTCCCTGACTGTCTGCAGTTTCCTTGCATGAACTGGAGAGTTTGGATGAATTTGGAGTAGACTAATAACTGGGCCATCGTTTGGTAGGCTTGCAATATGATAGGTTTGCAAAATGAGTTTCCTGTGGTTCTCAGGATCTCCTTGGCCAGGGCACTAGATCCTCTGCTTTCTGGAAAACCTTCACCAAAACACGGGAAGTCATTTCTACTTTTACTATGATTACGACTATGACGACCACTACCACCACGACCACCACCACCACCACTTCTTCCTCCCCCTCTTCCTCCTTTGGTGATATCTTCTTTGTTCTTGGCATAAGAACTAATATATGGATAAGATATTACTCATGGTCATAAACTTTGAGACATTACTTATAGCCATGGAGTATAGGTTTCCTTATCAAGAGTTGTTTTAAGCCATTCCATGAAGAATTATTTTAAGCCATTCCATGATTCAAAACTCTAGCCAGAGGCATTAAAACATCTGGGGTTTGTAATGTGCCAGATCAGAAAGTGCACTGAGGAACTGTTACATGTATGGCTTGAAACACCATGCGGTCAATTGACACAGTGCAAATGGAGAAACAAGGAACTATATTCTAAAGATCTTGATGGCCAGGCTCATATCAGGTATTGCTTGTTCCTGCAAGTTGAAAATATACAAAGCAATCATGTATTTATAATAGAGGGAACACATCCAGAGAGGTTCATTATTAGGCAGTTCCATCCTAATTTCAGCACTGTAGCACAAAGTAAGATGTCTGCAGCATCACTAGGTGATAGTCAAATGGGACCACTGTATGACCATTAGTTGAAGCACTATTGTAAAGGACATGACCATATTGATCAGTTCATTTGACTGCATGGAGACAGTATTGTGATCTTCCACAATTATTCAGGATTGGCCACAATGGACATTTCAGCAGTCATGGTTCTTTCTCCTTTGATTTCCATTGGGAAAGCATAGTCAGCCCAACTCAGTACCTGCTTATTGTAGGCCCTGTGTAGGTCATGTGCAGGTTGCTCCTTTAGAATCTTGATAGATTTCTTGTGAGTTGCATTTTTATAATGCAAATAAAAAAGCATTTAAAATTTTTAGGGATAGGTAGTTAGGGATAATGAATGTGCTGGTATTCTAATAAGCTTGAGCTCTTGCCTATGCTGCTATATAACTTCCGTTTTAAAAACATCCGCGTTAAAAAAAAAATCCACGTAATGGACCCTCAGCCTTCCTCAGCTTATTTTTTCCATCTATTCATCAGTCCATGTCTTCTTCCTTCATTTATTCGTTGAGCACTCATTTGTTGAGAAAATCCTGCCTTCTAGACATGGTTCTAGGCAGCCAGCACATGCTCAGAGTAAAGGAGCAAGCCTCTGCCTGCATATGGATTACATCTAGAGATGAACATTTTCCTTCCCACTTTTGTTTATTCCTTTGAACAGTTCCCTTTATCCTGGATTGTCTTGTCTCATCCTCTGATTTCTGGTAGATCCAGCATCAAGTGCATTTGTTGATTTAACATCATGATCCTGTTACTAAACTCTAGCTGGTTGGGACCTTAGACTATAAGAGCAGCAAGTCTTACCTTTTGGTTCCAATATAACTTTTAAGGATATTTTATGTTAAATTAATTTATACAGGCTTGTGAATATCTATTCATTTTGCCTCTTCTCCCCTTCCCTTCTTTGGGGAGCCCTTGAGACATAGAAAGCATTTTATGAACATGTATGCACTACCCAATAAACTTCATGCTTACAATTTCTGTTCAGATTACTCAGTTCTAGACAGTGAATGGTTAGGTGGCTCTAAGATCTGCATGGCTATACTGCAATACGTCACTACAGGAGCTGTTTGGAAGGATGGGCTCATAAATGTGTGAATGATAGGCATTTATGTAGATGCAAGGGAATGATGTCTAGTTGATCATGGTACATGGTAGCTAGCTGCATGTTTTCATTCTCTGTTAGATTATAAACTCTTTGAGCTCTGAAACTGCTACGTTGTTATGTTTCTACCATAAATTCTAGTGTCCTGATATCCTTCTTTTGTAGGAAAGATTCAGTGAACCATTGGTAGGCGTAGTTGCATTCTCTTATTTCTAATATGCTTAAAGACAAACTTGAGGACTTTCACTACATCCTCCTGGCTTAAGTAAGTAGTTGTTATTTCCCAGAATTCTATGGCCCAGGCTTACACCATGGACTTTTAGGGTTCTCTCTTTTATAGAGCCAAACAGCTGACCCAAATCTACAGACACAGGCCAGGCGGTATTTCTTGCCACTTCCAGGCCCACAAATCTCTTCTCAACATTTTTCCAGTCTGTTTTCCTTGTCTCCTTGCCTTTCGAGGTAGCCCCACTGGTCTGAAACTGTGTGTATACCCCTGATGTTCGTAGTAGGGAAAGCTAATAAGAGAGAGGATTTGGGGCATGGGGTGTAGGGGGCATGCAATAAAGATGACTTAAGAGGATTATTACAAACAATCTGTCTGTTTATTCCACACACCAGTGTAGGTGACCTTGTTCCTCTCTGAACAAAAGTCTCTTTCAGTACTCCTATGGACAAATCAACTTCATGTTTTTAAAGTGTGTTCACACATTTTGTCCTGTTGGTCTTCCTTGATCTTAAAGCAAGTGAGAAGGATGCTTTTGCCCTTCTGTAGTGTGTACTTGTTAACTTTTTAGCCTTTCATTAAGGTTCCACTCCGGCTGTTAATTTCCATCTGATTGTGCTCTCCTGTTCCAAACTTCTGCTCTTGAAACTGTTTTTGAAAATGAAAGGCAAAGTACTAAACAAAGTTCTTGTCCTCTAACTGGAACTTGATAATTAGTAGGGGAGGTGGTGGTGGCACTGTTGCACAATTGACAGGGTCAGAGGAAGCACGCAGCTCTGTTGGGAACAAGCTCTGATGTTAAGAATGTCAGGCTGTCCATGTTTTTCTTGGTGGATCTCACCTTATAGGAACTGCTCACAAATAAAGGTTTTCTGGGTGTATGCTGGTTCTTGCTTTTGAATAACATCTCTGGGGCAAAAGGCCAAGGATAAGTCAAATGCACCTTGTTAAGTGTTGATACTGTATGATAAATTATTTTGAATACATAGAGACCTTTTCTTTTGATTTTTGACAGTTGAGGTATGTATGCCTGTGGGCTCTTACTGAATGTTTATTGCCACAGTCAAGGAGGAAAAGATTACCTGGTCATATGGAGAGTGGTTTATGTGCACTTGTACTCACTGGGTGGTACATTTTGGGACCATGGTTTCATTGGCAAGGAATCTTAAGGAATGCCTGTTCACAGTAGAAACCTATTCCAGTGCACATCTAACTGACCTGTGCTGATTTCTCAGAGCTGTCTGTTTGAAGCAGGGTGGTGGCAGGGGAGTCACACTGGACCTGAGATCGAGAAGTCCTTGATCTTCCTAGACTGATAACTTTTACCCTGGATCTACCATTTACCATTTTGCTGACCTTGACTCTTCTGTTTCCCAGAATGTCATGGTAAGATGCAGGTAGTCGTTGTTCCTGTCACATGAGCTGATTTTGCATGGGAAAAGTGCTGAGAAGGGGCTTCACACAGTCAGCATTGGGTTATCTTGTTCAGGTTGTTGGATTTCTCTAGTGAATTCATCCTCTGATGTACAATTCGGCTGCCAATATTATCTGTCTTCCTAATAGGACATATAAAAAATTATAAAAAATTACTAAACTACATAGCTTGATACAGATGCAACCTGGAATCTCTTAAAAGACATTTAACTTTAGGTAGCTTCTTGTGTGCTTATTTACATTTAATAACTGAAAACTCAGTCGTAATCAGCCTTACACAGTACAGAGTATTAATAAGCTCAGAAAAAAAGTGGTAAGAAGGGATTTAGGAATAGTTTGATCAGGGATCTGGTTGTCTGGGACTATTCTAGATTCTGTGTTTTAAGGGGCTTTACTTTACCTTTAGGCCTAGTGTTACTGACTGGCCTGAGAAGGGGAAAGTGAAAGTTGGCCATCCAAGCTTTTTGTCTACTCAGCCCATCATCTGAATTCAAGTCTGAGCTTCCGATACCCTAAAGCCCCAAGATTTTCAATGACTGGAGGGTTTCTTAGCCAGTTTCTGTGGTCAGGGAGATAGTTCACTAACTGGTCCAGGCTCTGATTCTCTTCACTAATCAGCATGAGAAGGAAAGGGTCACCAAATTGATGGTGAGTTGGGCCAATCTTAGGGACTAGGGATAAAGGTGAGGGTAAGTTGTTTACTGTAGCTTACTGTGTACTGTAATATGTACTGGGCTCTCCAGATCTGTTAAACTTTAGTGACACTGTCCACATTTTCTACCATAGACCCAGAACCTAGATGTCAACTATATTGTAGAAAAAAGTACATCCAAGGCAAACAGGAGGTGTGTTGGCACATTCTTCTGTTTCTTAAGAGGGAACATCTGTGAGTACTTCCTTTATGAAGTTGGAATTTCATATTCCCCTAGGGAGTTCCAAGCAAAGGTCCCCTGAGGATGAGTGCTGTGGTGTGAACATTGTACAGTTAATGGGAGAGATCTCTCTGTTCTTTGTTAGGGCTGAGGTAGAGTACACAGTAAATTCCACATGGCTTCCTTTGGCAGATTAACTATGACCTTAAATTGAAGCTTCTATTTTCCTGCCTGCCTTTTTATATCTCTTTCACTCTTTTATTTTCTCTTATTTTGAGACAGAGGTTCATCCCAGAGTTACCTTAAATTTTCTATGTAGCCCAGGATCACTCAGAGCTTTTGGACCTCATTGTTTGCCTCACACTTGTCAGGTTTACCAGCATGTGGTGATTTTTGTGTTGCTGGAGTCAGATCCTAGGGCTTCATGGCTTCCAGGCAAGCATTCTACCATCTCAGTTATGTTCCCAACCCTGCTATATGTGTTCAAGCTGAATTTACAGTTGACTGTCTTGGTTTATAGTCTTTCATCTGTACTGATTTGGGAACAGTTACTATGTGTGGCAATTTGGCATCTCCCGAGTTTGTGTGGCAGCAGCAGGTTTTAAGCAGTTGCTTTCTCTGAGGACCCTGGTTGGTTTTGTGTCTGCACTATGTAAGGATGGCAGCAGTTTTGCTTTACTCAGACAGAGAAGCTCTGACGTCTCTTTGCTAAAGCCATGGTTTAAACAGCATGTGTCTGTAAAGAAGAATAATTAGCAAGTGGACTTCTACTGAAAAAGGAAATATGGATCTATGTTGCATGCAGATCTTTAGTGCCAGGGTCTTCTGATGCTTACAGAAATGGAGGTGGTTATAAATCCCTGTCATATTAGCTCATATTTTGTGCCATATGCTTTGTCAGGTAAAAGCAGCTTCTCGAGAAAGTTGTCTGTCACAAAGACAAGACAAGTGAGTTCTAAATATCTTTGACTTCTTTGAATTTGAACAAGTGAGATGTCACTGAAGATTGTCACCTTTGATAGCCAACAAGCTTTATATTATTTTGTCATATTTTTAGGCCTTTTGTATTTTTATATTTAAGTAAAATGATATCATACTGATGTAGCTAACAGATTTGACTAACATTATGTTATAGAACTGGCTTTAATATTTCTTGAAGTTGATAGGCCCATTTTATCACCCTAATTAGCATAATATAAGCTATTCTCTACCTCATGAGCAGTTGATTTTCCACAGAGAAGTGGTTTTCCATACAGAATCTCTTGGCTATATCGTCTTCAGCCTCTGGATGTTTGTGTGAGTATGTATGTTTGTGTGAAGGGACATGTGAGTGTGGGTACATCAATTTGTGGTGTGTATGGAGGCTAAAGGTTGACCTTGATGCCATTCCTCAGGAACTATGTCTGTTTTTCTGAGACATAGTCTCTCACTGGCCTAGAACTACTCAAGAGGGCTAGGTTGTCTGGCTGGTGAGCTTATGAGGATCTTTTCAAAAGACAGTTTTCTCAGCCCTGCTGCATACATTTGGAAGAGAAGTTTTAGGGGTAATGCCTTCAAAAATCATAGTTTTTGAGCAACTACCCTGAGCCTTGCAACCATTTCAATTCATTTCCCCTAATGTTTGTAGGGGTCACATACTAAGAGCACCTCTTTCTTGTCCTCCTCCCCCTGCATTGCTGCATTCTTGCTGTCACTAAGTGATATTGGATGATGCCATTTGAAATGAAATGTTAGCTGAATTGATTCAAATTATTGTTAGTTTATTTGTAGAACCTTCTTACAAAATTATCTTTACCTTTTAATTTAAGTAAGGTATGTAAATATGCACTATAGAGATTTTGACTCCCACTTTCTCTATTGTGACTCACAAACAGGTTCTCAGAGACTCCTCCATCTTTGCTTGTATGTTATTTTCTGTCCTTTTATATATATATTTTATTTTTTTGAGACAGGGTTTCTCTGTGTAGCCCTGGCTGTCCTGGAGCTCACTCTGTAGACCAGGCTGGCCTCGAACTCAGAAATCCGCCTGCCTCTGCCTCCCAAGTGCTGGGATTAAAGGCGTGTGCCACCACTGCCTGGCATTTTCTGTCCTTTTAGAGTTAATGGCCACTGCAGCATTTGTTCCTTGGCCCAGTTTGCTTGCTGATGAGCTGCACATGGATGGAGCCATGTAGTATGTTTTGGTGTGCTGTTTGGCCACTTTTGTGGAATATGTCATTTGTAATACTCATCCATTTTGTCTAACACTGTTTTTTCTCTCATGTAGATTTTTCTTTAGACGCAGTTTCATGTAGCTCAGGCTGTCCTTGAATTCTCTGTGTAACTGAGGACAACATTGGCTTCCTTATCTCTCTCTCAGTGCTGGCATTTACAGGAGTGTGCTGTCACTCTTGGCTTTTGTTTGTTTTTCAGCCTGAGCTGATACTCTAAGTCTCCACAGTCTTCACAGTAACATCCACTTGGATATAATCTCCAGTATTTATTACTGTGAGCAGTGCCTCTTTGAACATTCTTGAGCTGCTTTTCCTGGGTGTCTTCATTCACAGGGCCTCTTATCCCACCTTCATGAGAATTTCTCCTGTTTTTGCCTATCCTGTCTTTATAGTCTGAGCCTCCAGTACCTATTCTACTTCACGTAGTTGGCTGTCAGTATGAGCTAGGCCATGTGATCAAGACAAGATATTTCACCTCAGTGGATTGGGTCTGGTCCAGCAAGGGAAATCTGTATATCCAAAGAGATCAGAAGTTTACCTGAAGGTTCTATTTCTGCTTATTACTAAAGTACCTCACCTTAGGAGGAAGTAAATGAGATCTACTTTCCTACCACCCCTTCACAGTTCCAATGACAAGCCAAGGTATGATTCAGTGTAAGTCAACTCTGGGGATCCTGTAAAGCAGTGGGTGAAAGGTTCCACACAGGATCCTGGATAACTAGAAGGTTGACACTCAACATGCATGATGAACTTACTATAGTTACATAGATGAGCTTCTCTCCCTTCTATCCTTTCCCGTGTATATTCTACCCTCTCCCAGACGCCCTTAGGCCGTGTGCAGTTAGGCAGAATGGCACACAACTGGTTAGAAGAGGGACTGGATATCCAGGTAAGACTACCATGGTCCTCCCTACCTTTCCTTTTCAAACAGGAAGGTCAACAGTTCATGAACCCAGCTGTAATGATTTTTGGCCTAGTTTTGCCTTGAAAGGTAGTCCTATGCAATAGTTCTGTAAATATACCCACCCCTTAGCCGTAGTGTAAGTAGGTAGTTGTCACAAATTTCATTTTCCACTAATTTTTTATTTTTAAGACAATTTCTGACGTTGTTAACTAGTATGCTGTGCTTTTTGTGTATGGATTTTCCCTCTTTATCAATTCCCTTTTAACAGATACTTAACTTGTATCCAGTAGAATTGAGGATATATGCCCAGTGTTCCATCTTTGTAGATAGTTTGAGAATGTATATGCATGCTTGTTTGGCATCTCCATTGTCCTGCACCCAGCACTCAGTGGTCGTAGCACTAGGAGCACTGGCAGAGGGTATGCACTGTGTCTGTCACAGGTGTTGTTTCAGGGTAACATTGACTCTCGAGTGGATACACAGCCTCTAATTCTAGCCATGCTAAAAAGTTAAACAACACAGACTAATTTTAATAGTGTATTTTATCAATATGACCTCTCAAAATTTAGACATACATTTATTACCATATATATTAGTACATAGTATATAATAAATTCTACTCCATATTCTATTATATGTAATATAGTTATGTAATAGTGTATAGTGTATAACTTTATATAAGTTTTTCCCAAAAAGTATTTGTTAATTCACCTGGTTTTACATTTACAGTGATTCTCAATTCAGGTGTCAAATTGGCATTAGATTTACCAGATGTACATTTTGATTTTATAAAAACTTACACATAAAAAGCAGTGACCACACTGAGTTTTCTGTTAATGTATTTAAATTTTTCCAGTTACTTACATTTTAATTTGCAAGTTTAAACCAGTGAGGTACAAATTTAATTTTCATCCTTCTCAGTGCCACATTTGCAAGGCAGTTTTAATTGTTCCATTGTTTGCCTCATTCAACAGTACCAGCGGAGTGGGATGCTAGATTTCTCCATTCTATGTGGAAGAAAATGGAGGGACAGAGGGAACAGCTATGGAGGGGAGCAGCCAGGGGCCTCCTGGGAGGGTGTGGTGCTGCCTGGCTCTTACTGCTTGAAACTGACCTTTCTTTATTTCTGGGATGGGTTTTACTTTTACATTTCTTCATGTTCAAATGCATTGATTTCTGTGTGGTTCCCTTTGCCCTTTCGTTTTGTAAAGATTGATGGAGAAAAGCGGTATTAGGAAGTGATCCTTTATTTGTAGTGACTTTGGCTGTCAGTATTTTAAAAACCAAAATGGATGATGGCCAGTGTGTAAGCCCCATCTGCTCAGTTATCTCCACAAATGTCAGGACAAGATTTGTGCTCCGTAGAACCATGGCTCTGGTTTCCATCTGTGTTCTGTGACGCTCTTTCCTTAATTGCAACTCTGATACTTGAATTGCTCCAAGGCTGGGTTTGGTCTTTCTTTCCCTTGGCTCCTTTCTCATCTGCCTCTTCAGCAGAGTCATGATTGTCTGCTTGGGCCTCCTTCCATTAGCATTTGTTCTTGCAGTAATGATGTCTCTTGGCATCTTTCAGATTTTGTTTTCCCCTGGAAATCATCCATCTAGTTGTCTTCTTACTTACCTTTATGGGTAATTGTTCTTTTACTTTGTGTGATACTTGGTTTTGTGTGATTATTCTGTTGCCCTTTATTGCAGAAGTGGTTGCTTATAAAAGAGACCTTGCATGTGATTTCTCCACAAAGACAAATGGTCCAGATGTGCAATGTCACACTGAGCACTGTGTGTGGAGAATGGAAACTACAGGGACAGTGATAGCTGTGCTCCATTTCATCTTCAGTGTACAGTGAGCCAGAATGTCCTGAGATGATTGCTTTTGCCTTCCTACCTCCTGGGATCCCTGTTCCCTGCTGTGTCAGTGTTGTGAGAAATATGACTTTTTGCTGCTGATCTCCTTTGAAGGAAATGAACAAAATCTGCCCTGTCTGGAATATCTTTTATATTCCAAAGGGGAGTATAAAGAAGTTTAGAGATAATCTCGATTCCTGTATAATTACTTCAGTCTTCTTAAAATATGTTTTAATCTAAATAAAATTAAATCAGCTTCTCCTTCCCTCTTCCCCTCCAGCCCATCCCTCCCCTTGTTCTTACCTCTCTTGTTTTCTCCACTCTTTAGTTCACAGCCTCTTTTACTTTGATTATTTGTGTGTGTGTGTGTGTGTGTGTGTGTGTGTGTGTGTGTATGTATGTATGTATAAATTAAATAAAACCAGATGAGCCTGTTTTTGTTCTTTGTGTGTATATGGTTTCAGCTCTGACCACTCTGCACACACTGCATTGGGCAGCAATAAGGGTTCATCCCTGGGAGAGGCTAATTATTCTAGTAGTCATTAGTTTCTGGTGGCTCTGTGTCTAGTAGTGGGACCCAGAAAATTTTCCCTCTTTCACATTCACATGCCCATTAATTTTACTACTGTTCTGGTCTTGTTTATCCAGCCATGTGTAGAAGAAATTGTTTCACAACAGAGTTCCTGGTATTCTGACTCTTAAATCTTTCTCCTCTCCTCTTCACAGTGTTTCCTGAGCCACAAAATCAGGAGCTGTAATGTCGATCTGTTGGAGCTGGCTGCTCCGTGGACATGTTGATCTCTGCATTGTATTCAGTTGTGGTTTTCTCTGATGGTCCCTATTTGTTATACAGAGAAGCTTCTTTGATTCAGGGTAGTAGCTGTACTTATCTGTGTAATAGAATGTAGTAAGGAATTTTGCTGGTCTAGCAGAGTGGTCTGAGTAGATTGTTTTCTAAGGTCCATGACCTCACTAGCCCTGGGAAACTGGGTAGGTTTTCAGTACTAGCATGGCAAGATACATATAAAGGTGCAGTAAGTGAAATTCACTTGTCAGTGGCAACCAACAATGGTGTAATTGGACTTAATACTCATTCAGCAGGAGGGAAATCATACCCATACTGGAACCTAACCAGCTTTCCAGGTTTAGTGAGGTCATTGGCCTTAGAAAAGAATCTGTCTAGTATCCAAATTGGCTTGGCTTATACTTGGCTGTGTCACTGGTTAGTATGACTTTGATCAAGTTGTGCCCTTTGCTCTTAGTCTCCATTTTTTCCAATCATAACTGGAATTGCTGGCTTAGATAGCTCTGGGCATTTTCTTTGTCAGAGGAAGATGTGATTTTCTAGGAAACTGCAAATAGTTCTTTGGGCTTGTGTACAGTTATGTGGGGCACAGTCACTTGGCCACTGTTCTTTCTCATCAGTAGTTTGTGGCAAGGGCTTTGTTTTTGTTACATAAGGTGGGTCTATCTCAGTTAACTCATTCATTCTTACTGCATTTGGTTGCTCCTTGTTGGAGCTGTTAGAAAAAGCACTACTTTGAGCTTTGTAATTCATATCTTTCAATGAATGTGTACACATATGTCTGAAAGGAATAGTTTTATAAGTAGATGCTGGGTCATAGAGTAGATGCGTGTCCAGCTTTAGCAGATACTGGATTTGACCTTTCAGAGTATTCATCCCATCTCCAGTGTTCGCTGCCAGGAGGTCCAGTGTCTCCAGCAGTGTTTGCTCAGCTCTAGTGTCAGGCTTTCTAATGGCTGTGTGGCTGTTTTGCATTATGGTACTGTTTTGAATTTCTTAATGACATGTAAAAAACTCTCCATTCCAGTTTTAATTATCATTATTTCTTCCCTTAGACCTTATCAAGTGAGTTGTCCTAACATTTAATGTCCCCAGCCACTGATCACTGAGGGGTCCTATGGTTTTCTGATGCTTGCTTCACTCTATAAACTGCTCTATTGTCTCAGAGAATGACACTCATCCAGCCACTAGCTCATTTTGCATTGTCACAGGGCCTTTAAGGAGTGCCTGGGCATACTGGGCAGTGCTATGAAAGTGTCCCAGATGTGGGTCTTTGGGGGCTCCTCTTTGCTTCATTTCATTCTGTCTCTCTGTTGAGTTAGATGCTCATTTTTTGACCTATCCATCTCCCTACTTTTGTTTTGTAAGCCATTGTCTCCAAGCCGTGGGCAGAGTTTATTTCTGTTAAATGAGAGTAATGACCATGACTGTAATAGGAAACTCCAGGTCTGTTTTAATTACTTAGAATTCTTCCTCATTTTAGACATGCATCTCCTACACCTAGACAAAGGTCTCAACCTACTGTCAGCTAAACCTCATTTACCCAGAATGTTCTTTAATATCCTTATCCATAAATAGCACCCTCTTAATGAAATGATTTCTACTTATCTATTATTATATATTGTTAGATAGTACATACTTATTCATAAAGTACAGGATCATAGAGGTACACTTAATGTGCTTTGTTACCAGGTCAGGAGCTTATACGCTTTTAAGTCCTCCTGTCTTCTTCAGGACATGATAATGCTGTGTGTAGTTTGAATAACTCCAGACTTGTAGGTGCTTAAGGTGATAACTGAGATCTTGCTCATACACACAAAGATTACAAGCGAGGCCTATGGAATCCCGAGGCCAAATCGTTCTCCCATACTTCTGTTCAGGCTCTTCTTTTCTTATTTGTCTCCTTGTTTTAAAGAAAGGTAGAGTTAAGAGAAAGAAGTTACAAGAAAGAAGTGACCTTTGTCTCAGTGTTCTAGAGTTAGAAGCAGGGCTGAGACATACGCCCTCTTCTAACCTGACACTCCTTGTTCGGGATAGTTACCGTTAGCAATGGCATTTAAACAATTTTCTGTTTAGAACCAGAGTTCACTTCACTTCACTTTGATGAAGTGAACATGGCTCACCCACATGTTTCAGAGCATAATTTTTACATGTAGACTTCAGAGACAAGATATACTGAAACTACTAGCCATTATATAATGGTTCATTTGCATTTAAATTATTCTTCAGAGTTTTTGGAAGTTGACTTAGAAAAAATGACTTATATTTATTACTATACTAAGCCAGAGTGACTTTTTTTTTGTGTTAAATTTAACAGGAATTCTCTGAATGTCTTCAGAATCACAAAGTAACAGTCTGCTGTTAGTAAGTAGAATACAGGGTTTGTTTTTGTTTTTGTTTTTGTTTTGTTTTTTTAAGCAAACAAAAATATCAGAGAACAAAAGTGATGACAACCAAATGTGTATTTTTTCAGGAAGCTAATCTTATCACATTTTGCATATTGTACAAGGAGGCTTGCCATGTTAACAAGTGGCAGTCCCAAGTATGGGCAAAGCCATTGTGTTTTAACCCACAGTCTTGTTTTACAGTGTTCGTTTATCCTGAAAATAGTTGCAATAGAAGCTATGCTGCTGGGATTGTTTTTTTTTTGACCACTAGATGGCACTGCAGTTAGGGAAAACAAACCTCATAGCTCTTAACTAGCATCTTTGGCAGTGAAACTGAAAGGACAGGATGTACTGCTAAAGGGAACTGAAGAGGCCACCAGTGATTTCTGGATACAGGGTCTGTGAGAGACAGATTGTGGAGATTTTAGCATTAGGGATTATTTAGCTGGTTCCTTCTTGAAGCCACATTGAAACCTAATGCAGAGATTTGAACACATCTTCATATTCTGGAGTTTTCATTCTCATTCTTCTGAAATAGTTTTTCTGAAGCTGCTTTAAGGAAAGAATAGCAGATACTGCTTTACACTGAAATACTGTCTCTTAATGTAAGTCATGGGTGGGCATTCTGATTGACTTCTTAGAAAGCTGGACTGCTTTCTTCCCTTTTATTTCTTCCCCCTTACTTCCCTCTCTCTCTTTCTCCCTCTCTCCTTCCCTCCCTCCTTCCCTCCCTCCCTCTTTCCTTCCTTCTCTCCCTTCCTCTCTCTCTCTCCTTTCTGTCTTTCCCCTTTTATTTATTTGCTTCTCTTCATCAGAATCATCATGCAATGACTGTTTACACCATTCTTTTTTCATCTTTGGTTCTAAGTAGTTAAGAGAATTAATACTGCCATTGCTTTGTGTCCTTGTTTTGTATCATTCCTTGTTTGTTTGAGGCTGTCCACATTAGTGAATGTGTTCAAAAAGAGACTTCTCCTTTTGGCTCCATCTGTTGAGAGCCAAGAGTCTTCTTGAAGAATGCTCAGATTAAGATTTTTTTTCCCAACTCTTTCGTTGTTTACATAGAAACAGGCAGAAAGCACTGCCAACAGACACAGGTGGCAGAAAATAATGGTGAGGCCACCTCACTTGGCCAGTTGGTGGCCATGTGACATGGGTGACTTATTTCAACTCTATGTGGTTCAGTTGAGACCTGTGAAGTGGGGCCCACAGTATTTCATCACGTTGCTGTGAGAATGGAGGGACAGTTGTAAAGCTGCTTTGATGTCAGGGTCTTGTGTAGGGTAGAAAAGGCTTTCTGAGGGCCTGAGCTCAGAAGCATCTATGCTCTTAGGGAGCTGAGGCCGTTGGGGAAACTGAGGGAGTACAGTTTAGTGGCCAGAGGACAGAAGAGCCCAGCTATAGAAAGGGTGTGAACAGTAGACCTTAATTTCCTGGTTATTACTTCTTTTTCTTCATTACTGCTTGAAAGAAAATAGTGAGCTAATTTAAATTCTGGTCGTATATTCTGAAGACGCTTTTCTCGTTTAGTTTCATTATCTGAACCATCAGTATTTCTTTTGAAGTGTCTAAGTAGTGTATTGAAATTTCTTTCTCATTTCTCTCATTTCACATTGAATTAATGACAGAGTATTCAAAGTAGATGAAGTCTTAGGGCTGATCTTATCCAACCT
This sequence comes from Grammomys surdaster, assembly GCF_004785775.1. Classification (NCBI taxonomy): domain Eukaryota; kingdom Metazoa; phylum Chordata; class Mammalia; order Rodentia; family Muridae; genus Grammomys; species Grammomys surdaster. Next base: position 6,077,673 of record NW_021604587.1, read on the forward strand.
TGTCATGATACATTGGGAGCGCAGAGCCTGCACACAGGGTTTCTGCTGCATCTTCTCAGGATTACATAGGGAATGAGTGTTTAGTTTAAGCTGAGATCAGAATATGATTCTCTGATTCCAAATTCAGCATCCTTCCTAGAAGTGACCACTCTGGTGTGTTCCTGACTCCTTCTCTCCTTCACAGGATTCATTAAACTTTATTATATCAAAAAGCTGCAAACAAATATGCATAAACTTTAGATTTTGACTTTTAGGAAGTGTTTGTTGATGAGCTTTCCCAGCGTTATTCTGGAGGAACGAGTAAGCTCCTTCAATGAGAGTGTGGGGGTACCAGATCAAACAACTAAAGGAGTAATAAGCTCCTTCAGTGAGTGTGGGGGTACCAGATCAAACAACTAAAGGAGTAATAAGCTCCTTCAGTGAGTGTGGGGGTACCAGATCAAACCAACTAAAGGAGTAATAAGCTCGTTCAGTGAGAGTGTGGGAGATACCAGATCAAAGCAACTTAAGGGGATTCTGGAGCTGTGTGACAGGAGGAAAGAGATGCCTTCAGTTATGAGTGTGTGGAACACCTGTGAAATTAAAGTCAGCAGGCTTGCTTTAGAACTTTCAGAAATCCTTCAGCCTCTCTTTACTTTTTGCTCCCAACTTACTTGCTCTCTGAGAGGATTTATATTTGGCGCTAAGAGAAATGTCTTCCTTTAGCTTTGGTGTCTCAAAGTTACAATGAAAGTTTTTTTGAAGTGAATGTTTACAATGAAAGTGCTCTGAGTTCTTTTTAGTTTTCTTTATTTTCTTTTGTTGCAGTTATTAAAAAGATGGTGTTCTCAAACCATTCAACATTCTAGCGTGGAGTGGGAAGGCATTTGTGAGTCAAGCCAAGCTATTGGACAGTTAATGACTTCCGGGAGCAGGGGAGTCAGTTTTCTTTAAGGGTGTGGCTCCTGATAGGTGGATCATACTCTAGTGGATAGCCTCACAGCCACAAGTGGGTCCTTATGGACAGTGCAAACTGGGGTCCATAGATTATTAAATTATAAGAAAAGGTGCAGTTTTCTGGTTAAAGGAAACTACTTTCTTAGAAGACAGTGACATTCAAATGTTAGTGCTGGCCTTAGTTTCTCGGAGCTTGCATGCTCCTTTTTGTCAGCTGAGTATTGATGTGCATTCTTTAGGCTCCAAGGTTGGTCCTCCAGTGTCTATTGAAAACTCTGTTCTGAGGTAATGATGGCTCTTGCTCAGGGAAGTATACATGGACTAGGCTGGCAAGGCTTAGGGCAGGATGTCAAGTCAGTAGGCAGTACCTGACCTCTATCTACTAACTACAGAGACAAGCTATAGTAAAAAGCAGTGACCATGTTGGGAAGAGAGACTGTTGGAGGGGTTCTGTGCCAATCTGTCTCAAATTCACCTTCTGGGCTCTTTACATGGGGTTAGGTTTACATAGAGTCATGGGAGAAGTGTGGTCCTGTCTATCATTGACCCATTTTGGTCTCAGATTCAGTCCCTTGCAAGACACCTTATCAGAACTGTGTGGACTCTGGGAAACTAGTTCCTCTTCTATGTGGTCACCTGCCCCAGCCTTCTTCTCCCAGAATGAAATTACTGGGGATATTTTAATTATTTGGAGACATTGTTTCAACAGTTTGATGGCCAGAAGGAGAGGCGTACATGTCTCTTTAGAATAAGGTTGGTAATACTGTGGTGCCACTAGCAGCCATGAAGGTTAAAACAGTCCTCAGCCCACATGGGGCTCTTTCCTTCTTGTCTGGTCCTAGACCCTTTACAATTGTACTAGTGAAATTTTTAAAGTTCAATTCCCACCCTCCCCACCGTTCTACCCTATAGAGTAGGGGTAAGGGTAGGGGTTAATGTCCACCATGACATTTGAGTATGTATGGTGCTGGCCTGACCACTCCTTATCATTATGAGCCTCAGCTTTTTCCTTACACCTGGGTCTAGCAGCCACTACTACCTTAACATCACAGTCTATGTAGAAAGGTAGTCTGCATAGTGTCCAAAGAGATCTACAGGATAGATGGTGTGTAGTTTAGACTATGTGGGCCACATGTCTGTCTCAATTACTCCAATTTCTAGAGGGAGATAGGACACAGACACAGTCATGGAATAAACAAATGGACAGGACTGTGTCAATAATAGTTTTAAAAAAATAGTTTTTAAAAACAGGCAGAGGAATAAATTTAGTCTACAGACTGTATGTTAGCAAACCCTGGCTTGGAAGATAAAATGATCAGCACATAATAGCAGAAATGGTTCTAGTTTTTAAAATATATGTTCATATTCATATTTATATGAGAAAAGACATGGATTTAGACTTGTGATATTTTTTGACATATTTTACTCTATTTGAAAATAGTAAGCTTGGTTAAATAATGGTCTACCTGGAAAGCTTACATAATTGTGAAACACAAAAATTTGTTTTCAAAGATTCTTTTTAGAGAGAGAGAGAGAGAGAGAGAGAGAGAGAGAGAGAGAGAGAGCGAGAGCCTGAGAGAGAGCCTGCCTCACATGTGTGTGAATGCCAGAAGAGAACAGATGAGTGTGTTGGAACTCCTGGAGCTAGAGTTTTATGTGTATTTTGTGAGCCTCCTGACATGAATGTTGGCCACTGGACTTGGGTCCTCTGGAAGAGCAGCATGTACTCTTAACTGTGAGCCAACTTTCCATCCCCATGTATCAAACATCTAATGAATATATACAAGGGTTCATATAGAAAGTTCCCAGGGTCAGATATGATGATCTTATCTCTCAGTGAGGTCAGAATATGTTGCAGTGTCCTCAGGGTGTGGCTTACTTGTGGTTGTTTTTTGATGTTAGCAAATAGTCTTTTCTCTTACTTCTTCTCTAGATATTCTAAATAGATGTTTATCAATTTTTTATTGATCTTCTAAGACTATCAGGTTTTGGTTCTTTGGGTTTTTTGATTAGATTCCTGTTTTTATTTCTTTACTATTTTTATTATTTTAATTTTCTGCTTTTCATTTAGATTTTTTCTTTCTTTAGTTTCCTAAGAATAAAACATGACTCATCTTTCTCCTTTTCTAGTGTCGTCCTGTGTTATACATGTCCCTGTAGGCACCATTGTTGCTCATTTCGAACATTTTGATAAGTTTTGTTTCCATATTTCTTTAATTCAAAATGCTTAAGAATTCCCTTTGTATTTCTGCTTTTATCTGTGTATTCATTTAAAATGTTTTGTTTAAGCTATGTGTATGTGAGAGATGATTTTCCTTTTTTTTCTTTTTTGTATATCTGTTACTGATTTAGCAGACATTATATGACATCATTCTTTCATGTCCATTGAAGCCTGCTTTATGGAGGATATTGTAGCTGGACTTTTGTCTACTTTGTGGAGTCTTCTGTCTTCTGCCCTTTTCCACCCTTTTTCTTCCTCCCTTTCAACTGAGAATAAAGGATAGAGGAGAAAGGGGGGTGACATTGTTGTTAGACTATTTCCTGCTGATTAGGCATATCGAGTTTCTTGGGGCAAGTTTGATCTTCGCCCATCAGGAGATCTAATTTCTTCTTGTTCTTTCTTCTTTGTGCATGGCTACTTAACAAACTGTAACCAAAAACAACCAACCAACAACCCACCACCACTAACAACAAACCACTATGGGGCTCTAGCATTTATATGCCCTCTGAAAAGTCCCCAGGATTCCAAATGTCACACAATCACAGAAACTATCTGCAGCTGGCAAAATCTTGCCCCTGCTAGAGCAAGAGGCAAATCATAGTCAGCTGCTGAGAACAGTCTGAAGCAGCCCCATATCTCACACCTGAGATTAAAATAAAAACATAGTCTCATAATATTTGTGTTTTTCAATTAAACCAAAATGTTCACTACAGAATATTCAATGTGAGTTTGAGCAGAATGCGTAATCTGTCTGAAATAGTCAGTTCCTCTTTCTGTTGGTGTCCTTCTACATCTCTGATTTTTCTATTAGATGAAGTAGTCTGTAACTAGACCTAGATTCATTTGATTGATGGTGCTGTAGAATACAACTGCATCCTTACAGATTTTCTGGCAACTGGACCTGTCTCTCTCTCTCTCTCTCTTTCTTTCTTTCTTTCTTTCTTTCTTTCTTTCTTTCTTTCTTTCTTTCCCTTTCCTTTCTTTCCTTCCTTCCTTCCTTCCTTCCTTCCTTCCTTCCTTCCTTCCTTCCCTCCCTCCCTCCCTCCCTCCCTCCCTCTCTCTCTCTCTCTCTCTCTCTCTTTCTTTCTTTTCCAGACAGGGTTTCTCTGTGTAGTCCTGGCTGTCCTGGAACTCACTCTGTGGCTCGAACTCAGAAATCCGCCTGCCTCTCTGTCTTTTTCTTATAGAGATATTTTAGAGATTTTTACCTGTATGTGTGGGTTATCTAGTGTTTTCTTGCTATAATAAAATATCTGGTTCCGACTAGTGTACAAAAGAAAGGATCTTATCTTACAGTTGGGAGGATGAGAGATCAAGGCTAGGCAGGTTCACTTGTTTGGCTTCTGGTGAGTGGCTCCACCATAATGACATCATGTGAGAATGTGGGCAGGACACTCACATGGTGAGACAGAAAGCAAGGAAGAGCTGGATTGCTCTTCCTAGAATTATTTGCTAGCTATAAAATTACTGTGGCTCCATGAGAAGTATTGGTTGTGAGCATGCTATGTCAGAAACATAAACAGACCTGGTTGTGTCTTCCTACAATGACCAAATTTATTGATTAACAATAAAATCATAAGATATGTTGGTTTCAGGGTGATTTTAGCATAATCACTTTCTTTGGTCAAAGCAAATATATTCTTTTATTTCAATATTAATTACTAATACTAACTCTCTGATTATAGATGTCTTATATATCATCTATATTTATTTACATTTATATATACATTCATGTGTGTGTATGTTTGCCATCGAATGGCTACAAAGAGTTAAAGAAGCAAGGAGTTTCAGTCAGTGGTAAAGAGGTGAGCTACAGAACAAGGTGAAGTAAGGGTCAAGGCTAAGTGGGATCAGCCAAGTTAAAAGCTCTGGGACAATTATGAGTTCTCTGCCTCTTGGCCGCTTGATGTATGTACCAGGTGGTGAGATTACAGGTGAATGGGGCCTTCTTCACCTCAGTGCTATGGGGTCAAGGTGAGGACATTGTACTTTTCTTTGGTCTGGAGTGTCTTCATACCGTTTTGGACATGGTTTTTCAGATGTATTTTTATGTATTCATATGCCTCTCTATGACCTCAATTTTTGCAAATATATTTACAGGGTAGTACCCATTTTAGTCCTAGGAATTAGTCACTTACTACTTTCTGCTGTGTGGGTAATGCTGGACAGATGGTGCTATTCACATGCTACCAAAGGGCAGAGTCATCTCCATTTTCAACATGGAATCCAGTCCTGCTTGTAAAATGGAGTCTCTCAGGGCAAGTCTTAGTCTGCAACAAACAAACCAATACTGTTTACACAATATGGAGCAATTTAGAGCAGGTTACAACCTGATCTCAGCATCACCTCAATCCCTTTTGAGAGTGGTGCCCCTAGTGACCTACTCACCTTGTCATAAATCCCACTTCTTAAAGGCTTCCCATCACTTCTCATCAGTGTATGGTCATTGACATTGAGGGTGATTACTCATGTCGTCAGTGCAGTCTCTCTCATGCTACTGTCACTTTGTTGCTGTGCTTTTATGTGTATTCTTGTTTTCCATACTTTGCCAGCTCTGTGTTTCTAATGGAGCCTTTATACGATCACTTGTTTCTCTTTGTTCTTACCAAGTCAATTATACTTCTTTTGGAAAGTGCTCTGGAATGTACAGCTAATCCAAGTTCATTTTGCAGTAACATGACATTCCTTTATATGAGAGTGAATGTCTTTTCCTGAGGATAGGCTTGCACCTTCTTAATTTGCACGCATCCTTGGTGTCAGGGATCTACCACGTACAGGTGCATGCACAGTGCATATGAGATGTGCAAGTAGATGTATTGGTGCTGTTGTTTTGAAAAAACTGTTTCATGCTTTATCAATTAAGAATTAGCTAAGTGAGATTTCTCTTTACATATTCCTTCTCCTCTGCTTGTCTTTTTTGTAGGTCATTTCTGAATCATAATTTTAGTACTTTCTGAAGCACAAATAGTCTACAGACAACATATCCCTCCAGTTTTTTTTTTTTTAATCTGAACAAATTTTACAAGTTTTTAGTTTTTCTGCCTTTGGAGGACATTTTCACAGAAAACTGCATTCTAGGTTGTTCATATTTTTCCTTAGCACATTGTCCCAGTTTGCTTTTCTATTGCTATGGTAAGATGCTGACCAAAACCAACTTCAGGGCGAAATGGCTTACTTTATCTTAGAAATTATAGCCCATCATGGAAGGAAAGTCAGGTCCAGAACTGAAGACAGGGCCATGGAGGCGAGGGAGGAATGAAAGCAGAGGCCTAGTTAGACACTGGTTACTGGCTTGCTTTCCATGGCTTGCTGAGCCTGCTTTCTTATACAGGAGGATTTACTCAGTAGTCTCTGCTCATAATGGCTTGGCCCTCCAACATCAATCATAACATTAGTCATTAATTAAGATGCCCATACAAACTTCCCCATAGGTCAGTCTGATGGAGGTGTTTTCTCATTTCCCAGATGATCATGGTTGTGTCATGTTGACAGAAAACTAACTAGCATGTATGTTAACTACTCACCCACATTCTCCTAGTGTGGGTGGCATCTGTGTGTGGTTGTCAGATACAGTTCTGACTTTCCTCCTCTACAGGTTACTTACCTTGGACTTCTTCCAGAAGTGTTTCTCTGTCTTGGATTTTTTTCCCTAAGGATTGCACGTTGTTGCCCATACATTTTTTTTATGTTGTTTTGTTTTTTACTTTTCCCCCTATCTTGAGCTTTCCACTTCTATGGTTTGCTGTCTGACATTAGAATGTTTTCACATCAACATCTCTTACGATCTTTCGAGTTCTTTCCTCCTGGTCTACACATGGGTCCCACTCATTGTGGCTCTCATGACTCTCAGAATCTTTGTTCTCAGATGTTTGCCGCACCATCTGTGGCTTTGTCATCTTTGGTTTTCAGATTGAGAAGCCCCTGTTGAAGTACGCTCAAGTTTACAGATTATTTTTTCAGCTGATTCCAATTTACTAATAAGCCTCCTAAGGCAATAAGGCAGTTTCCATTGCTGTTTCCTCTTGGATTTTGTTGTTGTTTTTATTTGTAACATCATTTCCTATTATTTCTTAGGATCATAGTGTTTCCACTTTCATGTAACATATATTCACATATGGTGTACTTTTTTCATTTGTATATTATTCTTTTAACTACTTTGTCTGATAATCTCAGCCTTCTTGATATGTGTGTGGAACCCTGACCCAACACTGTTGACATAGACATTGAAGCCTGGCTCTGATACTTTTTCCGTATTTTCAAACTATTTATTTTCTTTCTTTATATGCCTTGTGTGGTTACTTTCTGTGTGTTGGGAACCCAGGGATGAACTATGATAAAAGATAGGCATATTGTTCAAGGTAAGAGGGCTATGGTAGTATGCCTGTGGTGATGCATACTGTGGGGGAGTGGGAACATTCTACAGTGTCAGGTCTGAGACCTGTCTCAGTCTTGTGGTGGCCAGACCCTTACATAGGACCATGATTTTTCCACATTCTGCCTTAGGTAGGCAGGATAGCTAGAGAGAGCTGGAGTTGTTATTCCTTTTCTCCAGGCAGGTTAGGCACTGATACAACTGTGGCCAGTCATTCTCCAATAAAATGAGTTCTCTGGGTACAGGCCTTGTTAGCCAGCCCAGAATTCTCTGTGGTATTCCATTTGGTTCTATTTCCTCTGCTCCTGTTGCAAGTGTAAGATAATCTATCCTGTTTTCTTTCTTTCTTTCTTTCTTTTTTTTAAAGATTTTATTT
>NW_021604587.1:6085677-6122882 GCF_004785775.1 Grammomys surdaster
GTGCGCCACCACCGCCCGGCCTATCCTGTTTTCTATGAGACTCCCTTGGTTAATAAACACTAACACTTGTATTGACCTCCAAGGCTTCAGGACCCACTCCCTGGAGCTCTCACTCCAGAACATTGAGGTTGTACAGTTAGATCATCTTCCATTGTTCTGTCCCACCTGGGTCCCCAAAGTAGCTCCCTAGACCGGGAAGTTCCTGCTCAGTGTCCATGGTCTATAACTCCAATTTTGTGGTTGACCTGGAAGGAGATGTTGAAATTTCAGTTTGCTCGTCTTTGTATGTGTTACTAAATTAGTGCTGGACTGGAAACTGGAATTCATGGCCCAGCCCTTTTGTTCTTTGAAGTATATCTAGTCTAGGGGGAGGTGGGGGAATCTCATGGAAATCCTTTCCTTAGATAAGTAAGCTTGTGTCCCTGCATTTCATTGGCACCCACACCCTGCTCTTCTGGCAAATCACACATCCTTTCCTGTGTTTGGTTCCACTTGTCCTCCCTGTTTAATAGGTGATTGCCTCTGCCTATTGTGTGTCAGGTAGGCCTTAAAAGCACAGACAAAGACAAATGTTGCAGGTAAAAGCTTAACCCTGGGAGTGTCTTTTTTTTTTTTTTAATATCCCTTAAGTTTGACAGAAAAGGGGGAAAAAGAAGTAAAAAAGAAATATAGTTTGTCTATTCATTAAAAATAACATTAAGTTTTTGATTTCTTTTGTTTTGTTTTTTGTAAGAACATAGAGAACTCAGCTTTGGCTGTGCAGAACTTAATACATGACATGATCAAATGAATGCTGAGAATATATGTAAAGGTGGGTGTTACTTGTCAAATGACCTAAAAGTGTTTTTTTTAAATGCCACCTTTAGTTATTTGAATTATTTAAAATAGTTCTTGTAGAGATTTTGCATATACATTCATGTTTATAGGAATATGAATAGCTACTGCCACATGCTCTTAAAATAACCTATTAAAATCAATTAAAATAACGAATAGTGAATAGTACATGGACCTTGAAGCATCTCCACATAGTACTTCAGGGGTACACTTTATTGTTCGTCAAGCTGAAGTAATGGAACAGGATGGCTATGACCACTTCCCCAAACCCAGAGGGCTGTAGATTTATGCTGCATTTGTGTAGAGTTGTTTTTAGTTTTTATTATTAGTATTTTCATCTTGCATTTATCTGTTTGTTTATTTGTTTATTTTTGTGGTGCTGGGGATTAAGTTCAGAGGAGTCATTTCTATTAGAGAACCTTTTATCTTTCCATTCCTTGCAAATAAACATCAGTACAGCCCTCAGCTGTGTAGAATTTGTTGTGGTTTTATCTAGATGGGGAGAATAGGGTAGAATAAATGATGACTAGAAACCATTTATTGTACAGTGGTAAGCATTCCTTTCTTGTAGGAGCAGGAAATGCTTTTCTGTCCAGCATTAATCCTCTTGAGGCCTTCTTTGCAGTAAGGCCAGAGTCCTTATCTCTTCCACATTTATTTTTCAATAGCTGTGAACCTGCATGAAACACCTGACAGTTAAGTGATTTACCAAAGGTCATTCCCAGAATTCATTGTAGTTAGAAGCTCAGCTCCTGACCTCCCTGCATAGAGCCCAAAGTTCAACCCATCTGCTCTCCTGTGTCTGATAAATATTCAGCTTGAACAGGTTCTCAGAGAGCATGGAATTAATCTCTAACCCTTGGCAAATGACATTTTATTTCATTTTGAGAACCAACATTTTTAGACAGTTAGAAGTATAAGTGTGAAAGAGTAAACAGAGGAATCTGGACTTCTGGTTCACTGAAGAAGATCCTCACAGTATGGGGGCAGGGTACCCCAGGTCAATGATTGACCTGGGGCTTGGAGTACATATCCGGCATAAGGTAAAGCAGTAGGCTATTGTCTCAGACGTATTGTACATTTGCTAACAGAAATTTGCCTCCTTCAATGTACAGAGTTGGTGTTGAAACTGTTTTGGTCATGCATTTAGTATTTGCACAAGATGAGATGTTTATTGTATGTTAAATGTTGATACTTTAAAATAAAATTCATTTTACTCTCAAATAATGTTAGACTCTAAAATCAGAGAGATTTGGTATTTACTATCAACCTTGAAGAAAACACCAGCAGTCTTTTTAATTCTGCACAATTTTCATTTCTCTATGAATTTGTATATTCAACTTATGCAATTTTTTGTAGTTTAATATGTTTTTGTGCTTGTAAGTTTTTCTTTGATCATTCTATTATAATCTTTTGCAATAAAGCAATGCAAATACATTTCAATGCAATTAAAATATTTCTTGTATCCATGAGGCTCTAATTATTTAAAATTTCTTCCAGAGTGAATTATGATTATAATTATTAGTGGCACACTTTATCAAAGAAACATAAGTATGATGCATTTTGATAACTAATGATTAAACATTAGAAATGTTATTGCAAGTGTGACATTTAACTAAATGAAGCTGGTACACCATTCACAGGGACATTGGATGAGAAGTCTGAATAACCCTGGGTAGGCCAGTTCAAGCCAATTGATGGTGTGAGAAGGAGATCTGCCTTAGCATGATCCCTAGATTCTAAATGTTTCTAGGGAATTAGCTGACAGTCACATTGTGATCTTTCATTAAAAGCTGTTTTTAAAATTTTATGTGCTGTTAGCTTGAGATATGGTCCTTCAATTTTTCTGAAAGCCAAGGAGTAGAAACCACCTCCCTTCCCAAAAACAAAACAAAACAAAACAAAACAAAACAAAACAAAACAAAACAAAACAAGAGGATGTCCCCACCCCCACCCCACAAGACCTCCCCCTTCCCTGGGACCTCTAGTCTTTTGTGTATTAGGAGATTCTTCTTTTACTGAGGCCAGACCAAGCAGCTCTCTGCTGGATATGTGTCAGGGGTTTTCATATCAGCTAGTGTATGCTGCCTGGTTGGTGTCTGAGAGATCTTGGGGGGCGGGGTCCAGGTTATTTGTGACTGTGTCTTCCTATGGGGTTGTCCTCCTCAGCTTTGTCCAGCCTTTCCCTAATTCAGCCACAGGGGTCCCTGGATTCTGTCCATTGGTTGGGTGTAAGTATCTGCATCTGGCTCTTTCAGTTACCTGTTGGGCCTCTCAGAGGGCAGCCATGCTAGGCTCCTGTCTATGATCACACCATAGCATCAGTAATAGTGTCATGATTTGGAGGCTCCCCTTGAGCTGGATCTCAATTTGGGCCCCATCACTGGACCTCCTTTACCTCAGTCTCTTCTACATTTTTGTCCTTGCAGTTTTTTTAGACAGGAACCATTCTGGGTCAAAGTTTTTGACTGTGGGATTGCAATCCCATCCCTCCACTTAATGCCCTGTCTTTCTACTGGAGATGGATTACAATTTCCCTCTCCCCACTGTTGGACATTTCATGTAAGGTTTCTCCTTCTGAGTCCTGAGTTTCTCTCACCTCCCAGGTCCCTGGTACATTCTAGAGGGTTCCCCTCACCTCCTATTTCCTGAAGTTGGCTGTTTCCATTCTTTTTGCTGGCCCTCAGGGCTTCACTCCTGAGTCCCTCTTCCCAAATACATGATGATGTTCCCACTTTCCCCTCCCTGTCCCCTTTTCTACCCAAGTTCCTGCCTCCCTCTGTCCCCTGTGATTGTTTTCTTCTCCCTCCCAGGTGGGATTGAGCCTCACTTGTTAACCTTCTTGAGTTCTGTGGATTATATCCTGGGAATTCTGTACTTTTTTTGGCTAATATCCGCTTATTAGTGAGTACATACTGTGCTTGTTCTTTTGGGTCTGAGTTACCTCACTCAGGATGATATATTTTCTAGTTCCATCCATTTGCCTGCAAAACTCATGATGTCCTTGTTCTTAATAGCTGAGTAGTATTCCTTTGTGTAAATGAACCACATTTTCTATATCCATTCTTCCTTTGTGGAACATCTAGGTTGTTTTCAGCTTCTGGGTATCACAAATAAGGCTTCTATGAGCGTAGTTCCCCTGTGGCATGGTGCATCTTCTGGGTATATGCCCAAGAGTGGTATAGCTGGGTCTTCAGGTTCTTTGAAATTTTCATAAAATGTATTTTGATCATATCTATCACCTCTACTAACTGTTCTCGGAATTACCCTTAATTGCCAACCCACCCAACTACATGTTCTCTCTTTCTCTGTTTTATAAACACATTGAGTCCAGTTTGCACTGGTGGATTACACCAGGGATAGGGTCTGCCTCAGAGTGTTGTCAATTTGTGAGTTGTAGTACCAGAAAAGAAAGTAAGCTCCCTGTTAGAGAAGCAATCAAATGCTAATACCTACTCTCTGTGGGAGAGATTTTGTGCCCACTTCCTCACCTCTGTCTTAGGCTTTTGTCTGGCTTTGGCCTGTACAGGTCTTCTATATTGCTGTTACAGTCTCGGTGAGTTCATATGTGCACCTGCCCTGTATTGTCAGGAAAATACTTTTTCCTTGAAGTTATCCAATACCTTCAACTTTTATACTTTTTCTGGCCCATCTTCCACATAGATTTCTGAGTGTTGACTTTATTTAGAACTGAGGACTCCACAAGTCTTAACCTCTGTATGTTGACCAGTTGTGGGTCTCTTTGTTAATTTCTATCCACAGCAAGAAGCTTCTCGAATGAGGGTTGAACAATGCACTAACCTCTGGGTGTAACAGTAAGACATTAGGATTTATTTTATTGTTATGTTTACAAGTTCCTTACTAGTGGGTTAGTTAGATTTAGTCTAAGATATTTAATTTTTTAGGATATTGGGAATGGTATTGTTTCTTTTAAATCTTTCTTGGAATTTTTTTTTTTTTTGAACTAGGAAGGCTACTGATTTTTGTGTGTTAGCTTTATATCCTGCTACTTTGCTGAATGGATTGATCAGCTATGAAAGTTTCCAGGTGGAATCTTTAGGGTATTTTATGTATACAATCCTATAATTTGCAAATGAGGATCTTTTGACTTCTTCCATTCCTATTTGCATTTCCTTTGTCTCCTTCACTTGTCTTACTGCTCTAGCTGAGGCTTCAGGCATTATATTGTACAAGTATGGAGAGAGTGGACATTCTAATCTCATTTAATGGAAATTCTTTGCTTCTCTCTCAGTGTAAAATGATGTTGTTTTTAGATTGTTTTAAATTGCCTTTTGTGCTGTGCTGTGTCTGATGTGTTTTTAATTTTTTGAGTACTTTTTGTCATGAAGGGGTGTTGGACTTTGTCAAAGGTCTTTTTTGCATCTCATGAGATCCTGCAGTTTCTGTCCTTTAGTCTGTTTATGTGGTGAATTATATTTCTTGATTTATATATGTTAAAGCAACCCTGAATCTCTAGGATGAAGCCTATTTGATCATAGTAGATAATCGTTTTTATGTTCTCTTGAATTTAGTTTGCAAGTATTTTATTGAGAACATTTTTTTGTGTATGACAGTCAGCTTTTTGGCCTGTGATTTTCTTTTTCTTTTGTTGGGTCTCTGTCTGCCCTTCTTATGGTACTGTTAACTTCACAAGAAAAATTTGGGAATATTCAGGTTTCTGAGGAGTATTGATTGGTATTATTTTTTTGTTCTCTGTTTTTGTTTTTAAGATATAGAATTCTTCATTGAATCCATCTGTCACTGTATTCTTTTTAATTGGTAGATTTTTATAGTTTGTGCTTTTGTCTCATTGGATGTTAGGAGTCTATTTAAATGTATTATTATTAATAATTATTATTTTGATAAAGAGCCTTGATAAGTACTTCAGACTGATCCAGAACTCTTGCTTATCCTACTTAAGCCTCCCAACTGCTGGGTTCGCATATGTGAGCCTTCATGCATGTGATGTTATTGCTTACTGAACCCAAGACCCTGAGCATGGTAGCAAGGTAGATAATTACCTTTGAGATACATTTCTGGCCAGGGATACATTTGTATATCTTTGAGTTTATTGAAAACATTTATTGTTTTCTGATGCTAAGCTACTTATATGAGAAGAACTTAGATTATGCCTTCCTGGGCCTTTGCTGGCTTAATGTCAGTTAAGTCATGTCTATGGTTCAGTGTGGTATGCTTACAGGGGAGTTGGTGTATCTAAATCCAGGACACTCCCAGATGCTGTCATCAGGTTGGCTCTGAAGTATGTATGAGAGAGGGAAAAACATGCTTGTCATATCCTTTGGTTATGGAGGGTTAGCTTGTTCTATATTAAAGCTCTCTTTGAGTGACACCTTGAATGCTCTGGGAAAACTAGGGTTTGTTCCTTTATTAAGCAGAAGAGGAACAATAGGAGAACATCAAGAAGAGGAAAGCATGTCCAGGTTGCTGAGGTACTATAGGTGCCTTCTCACATACCTGTGAGTCTGTAGAAATCAGAGATCTAGAAAATAATCCATAAAATATCCCATGGTTTGTATTTTCTGTCTGTCTCAGTCCTTAACCAAATTCTAGTTTTAGGAAAACTGCTTTGGAAATATGATTTTCTGTTACCCACATATATTTTAGTAGGCCAAAAGTTTATTAAAGCTTTGTGTCTTTTCTGTAATTCTTTAGATTATGCTGCACAATTCCGTGGAGTTTTATTCCTTTACATCACAGTTTTCTGTTTGTTACCCGTGTCACTAGAATTGGACATTAGTGATGCTAAATTGGGAATTACTGGAAGATGCTGACTAATCAGTACTGCATCAGAAAGTTGTGTAATTTCAGATGGACTCTGCTGTCGCCATCTGTGCCCTCAGTGTGCTTCCAAGGCATTGTGGTTTTCAGCCACTGACACTCCTGTTTTAAATGCATGAATTATAAACCACCTTTATATTGGCGTCAATAGCGGTGTTTGGTTGTGCTTGACTAACTTGCTAATATAGAATGATAGGAGCAATGGTTTGGTTAAGAAGATGTGACATGATCTTGTTATTTCCTGATTGTTGATTTCCTTTTGCAGGAAGAAGAATGAGTTATTGGTTTTTTGGAAGCTTTAGCTGTTTGTTCTAAAAGTCGAACTAAAATAACAATGATGATGATGATTTTTTAAAAGTAGAGTTGTTGGTTTTATGAAGTCTTGAGTTCTTTGTTTTAACTTACTTGAAGAGGGAAAAAGTTGGAAAACTGATCAGTTATGCACAAATGTTCTTTTGTTACCATTAAAGTGTATTCTTAGTTCTAATTTGTACAGTTTTAATTTTCTTTCTTATATTAAATTTATGGGATTTTTCATTTATTCTACTTTTATGTCTTCAAATCTTGGATTTATGTTTCATTTTTGAAACTTTGATTTCTGCTTGTGTCTTATTTGCTTATTTTTATATGAAAGCATTTTATTTATGTTAGACATTTTGTATAGGAATTAAGTATTTAAGGCTATGAATTTTCCTTTGAATGTAACTATTGAAGCATCCCAAAGTTTGATACATAACATGAAGTGTTTGCAAAGATAAGAGCAAGTGAATATGAATGAATTTCCATGAAGTTTGGATTTGTTTTGGGACTTAACTATCAGTGATTACTGTAGTATTATACTTCTAAATAGTGCTCCCACCCCCTGCCCCAGGCTGTGTTTTAGTGTTTCTGTACCTCAACTGTATTGCAGAAATAAGCCTCACTCTTGGTTTTACTTCCTTGAGTGCACTTGGCCTGTTTCCTTACTCCTTTGCATTTTGATGTCTCTGGTGTGTGGCAGTATCATGTCAGATGACCTCTGCTCCTCTTTGAATGGCAGCTGGATTGCTTATGGTGATCATGATGATTCTTCTAAGCTTAGACAGGATCTATTTTCCCCCTAAAATTTTTATCTGAGAAGAAATCTGAGAATAATGTAATCTTGGTAAGTATGAATCTACCCTTGTGTAATTTTTATTTACTTGTCTTTGAGACATTTTCTTAAGAGCAAATTACCATGATATGTGTACATTGGTTGTTTCTGTCTCACTCTGTCAGATTCAAAGTAAAATAACCTGAAATTTCCTTTTAATATAATTGACTTTTTCCTCCCTCAGTATTATTTATTTTCCAAATTTTTATGTTCTATAATTCCTTTTAGCTAGGTGTTTGTGAGAGTTGAAACACATATATGCCTTTGACAGTTTTCACTCCCTAGACAATAGATAAGTACTAAAACATAGATCTTTTGAGTCCACATTTAAGTCTAAGAATGATGTAAAAACAGCAGTGTTTTTGAAACTTAACAGGAGAAAACCTTGGTACTCATGTAAAATGTTGAGTCTGTAGAAGACTAACAAAAATGAAGTGAGAACTAGAGTAGGAAATTGTGAAAGACAAGCCTGGAACTTGTTGCTGTTCTGAAGTGGCAGCATCATCTAAACAAATTTAAACACTAGGTTACCTTTGTGGCTTGGATGAAGCCCCAGCATGACTCTTCCCTCTAGGCTTCTCCACACCTGGGGTCTCAGGTCTGCTCCCTTCCCTCTGCTGTGAAATTCTCTCAAATAAAATTACATTTTAAGTTGGGGGATTTCTGAAAAAAGGCCCAGGGTTTGGGAAAAGTTATTTTGTGGGGAGCCCTGACCACCATTCTCCAGTCACAGATTGGCTGGATGTGACTTAAAAGTAAAGTTCTTTAGTTTATACGTGTGTTGTCTCCCTGTAGTCACAAGCTTTTGAAACCAAGGACTGGATTTCTTGCTTCTTTATGTGAGTAAATGTCTGAGGGTGAGTGTCTTGTTGCTATGGACATAAATCTCAGAAGTCAGTCACATCAGTATAGCTGTAATTAAATTTATATTAAATTAGTTTGACAAGAAATCATGACTCCAGGCACTAGTTTAGAAGTGATGATCATATCAGCATTAGGGTTGGTGAATAGGGAATTGGTGTTTGCTCAATGAAAGTTTTAGGAAGACTTCTGAGTTGATTAACTTTCATTGTTGAAAGCGAGCAGACTGGGTATTAGTTGTATTATGTTTCATCCTGGAGTGAATAAAATTGCCCTTTAGAATAAGGAAACTAATATCTTCCATTTATATAGCACCTTTCTTCCAAAGAGTTCAAAGCATTTTCTAGAAATCATCTCATTAATCTTTTTGGCTTTCATGCTGGTCAGCTAGCAGGGAGAGTGGTGGGTGTGTATGTGTGTGCACATGTGCATGTGCAGGCAACTACTCATGGATTCACTCACTTCCTTCCCTTTGCTTTTATTCAGTGTAGCTTAAGCTAGTTTTACAATCTAATCTTGGTTAGAACTTAGCATTTTGTTAAGCCTCATGTTTTAAAAAATTGCATACCATTTTTAGAATATTAAGCCACATTTATTCATGAATACCAAGTTTTTCCAGAAAAAGGTACAGCTTATGCTACACATGAGCAGCAGACTATTAATCAAAGATTGATATCAGAAATGCCATGCAGTTATGGGTTGCAACAGCTTTCTGTTTAGACTTTTAAATTAAAATTTGATTTCTTAATAATTGCCTCTATGTTCATGCCCACCCTTGAGCAAGCATTTGCCTGGATAAAGAAAGCATGAGTTGTGACAAGGAGACATTTTTTCCTAATTTAGCATTTACTTATTTACTTATCTATCTGTCTGTCTGTATGTCTGTCTATCATCTGTCTATCTGTCTGTTTATTTTGAGACAGGGTCTCTCTACAAAGCTTTGACTGTTCTAGACCTCACCATATAGACTAGATTAGCCTGTAACTCTCAGACCTCTGCCCTCTTCTTTCTCTGAGGGCTAGGATTAAAGGGCGGTCCACCACACCACTTGCAGCAACAAGGGTCTTTTGGTGTTTTGTTTTGATTTTTTAATACAGAACAGGTATCTGAATTTCCTTGGTTGTTGGTCTATACCCTCCCCCCCCCCCCCCGTAGAACTTGCTTGTCTGTGAAGTCATTGACCTGTGTCTGTCTTTTCCTAATTAATTCTCATCTTGAGCCACCAGCACCTCAGTGGCATGCTCTCACAACAGTTGTATTTGGCAATAAAGTATCTTACAGCAAAACTACACAGTTTTAATCTAGCAGAATCAATTAAAGTAGAAGAGTCTTCTGACGCTGTAGGAAAACTATCTCATTTTAAAACCCTGGTGGATTGTGATGTTTTCAGCTGTGCTTTGGTTGGGTGGCATAGGTGAGCTCTTCTTTATCTCCAAAGAATAAAAGAGTTTTGCTTCTCTCTTTCCTGCTGTGATTTCAGGCTAGTGTGGAAGCAAGTGAAGGCACAGAGTGGCCCTTGGTTCTTGTGTTGCCCCATTGCAAGTCCTTGTGGATGTTAAGGGTAAACTTCTTAGCTAGGGAAGCCTTACTGTTATTATTTAAACACATTGAGCAGGGAGCTTCAGGATTCCACTAGGCAAAGATGTTCACAGTATTATTTCCTTGCAAACTTCATTCTGTACCTGAGATAAGAGCTTGGCAGTGTCCAGTGTGACCTATTCAGGCACTGACTCTGGAATTATAAACCATACTTATGTAGAAGATGAAGGCTGTATAAGACAAGAGCTAAGTCACTACTGCTTTACACTCTGTAACCTTGCCTGCCTAGAAAATGGGCGAAGGCCTGTGCTGACATTAACCAAGAGCCTGTATATCAGTGCTTCTCCACCTGTGGGTCACAACCTCTTTGGAGGTTGAAGGACACTTTCACAGGGGTTGCCTAAGGTTATTGGAAAACACAGGTATTTACATTACAATTCGTAAGAGTAACAAAATGACAGCTATGAAGTAGCAATAAAAATAATTTTATGGCTGGGGGGTCATCATACATGAGTAACTATATTAAAGGGTCACAACATTAGGAAAGTTGAGAACAACTTTTGTAGATTTATTTCAGAAACATGAACAAGTGAAATTTCTTTTTCTTTTAAAAACTTTTTATTGTTCTCTCTTTTTTTTTTTTTTTTTGGTTTGGTTTTTCGAGACAGGATTTCTCTGTGTAGCCCTGGTTGTCCTGGAACTCACTCTGTAGACCAGGCTAGCCTCAAACTCTCGAACTCAGAAATCTGCCTGCCTCTGCCTCCCAAGTGCTGGGATTAAAGGCGTAGGCCACCACCGCCGGGCTTTATTGTTCTTTGTAAATTTCACATCATGTACCCTAATCCCACTCATCTCCCTCCCTTCCCTCACACCATCCTCTACCCTTGCAACTTAACCCTCAACAGAGGAAAAAAAAACCCTACCCATTATGATAGCTGTTGTGTATCTCAGTGTTTCCTACAGAATACCCTGTTGTCCACACTTCTTTATTTGCAAAGGTTCATTATGATGAGTCATTGGTCTGTTTTGAGACCCCTGGCTTCTGCTACTGTATCAATACTGGAACTTCACTGCGACTTCTCTTGGATAGCCTGTTATCACCTTGTGCCATGGAGATCCTGTAGTTTTGGATCTGTAGGACCAGTGCCTTCATGCACTCCAGCAGTTCATCAATGGGGTAGGTGTTGGGGTGGGCCAATTCAAAGCCCTGGATCTGGACCTGGGAGCTGGTGAGCACGCTGAGTCTCCTACTCTTATGCCCTTGGGGCTGGCTAATGAGCAACCCCCTCAAACAGAGCCAGCCCCACCCGGCTGCCCAGGAGAGATGTAGGGCCTGCTCTCCAAAGTACTGCAGTAGGTAAGGAATAGGGCCAGTGCTCCTGTTCCGATGACCTCCAGGCCAGTTCTCCTGCCTGCCATGGCCGGAAAGTGATGGGGTAGCATCTCTCCATCCCCCATTGTCACTGAAAGGCAGACAAGGGTCAGGGCCAGCTCTCCCTTGCTCCTGACTCGTGGGGAGGGGTTGTTATTGGCCAATGTCACTAGGGTCAGCTCTTCTGTGCTGCCCAGGGAAGGTGCAGGGCCTACTCTCCCAAGTACTGCAGCTGGTCAGGGGCAAGAAGAGCTCTCCTGCTCTCATGATCCCAGGGCCAGGTCTTCCACCTGCTACAGGTGGTATTGTAAGACTCTAGGGGGCAGAGCCTTAGTTTACCAGAGACTCCCTGAGTGAACCACACCAAGATGAGAGATCGCTGCAAAATGCAAGAGGTATTTTTAATGTTCCAGCATGCTAGGGCCATCCTGCATCCCAAAGGGAGAGGCGACCCTGCACAGCTTGTTCAGCTGACATTTAGACAGTCTAAGGATAGCAGCCATTAGGCACCATGTGATTGGCAGAACAGTGACTTTTTAAACTGATTGGTCTTTAGGGAATGAGGTGGCAAGGACCTCCCTTGTCTCTGTGTGGCCAAGAGTCCATTGTCCATGTGCTCTGGGCCCCCTCTCCACCCACAGGTCAGTCCACAACCCCTGTGGTCTGAGGAATGTTAATTAGCCTCTGCCTGCTGGAGGGGAGGGGTGCCTAAAGGGTCTATGACCTTTCTTTTCCAGGAGGGGAGGGGTCTGGTGGAACTTTCCTCTTCAGTATGGGGTGAGGAGGGAGAGAATCAAGGAGGGAGAAGGGTATCTCTTTCTTGTCCACACCATCTTATGGAGATGGTAGGGCCAGCTCTCCTGTGCTCATATCCCTAGGGTCTTGAGTACTGCAGCTAGACAGTGATGAGGTCAGTTCTTCTGCTCTCATGCCCCCAGAGCCAGCTCTTCCATGATGCTCAGGTGAGGGGTGGAGCAGTTCTACATAGCCCTCAGATATCAACATGTCCCTAGATCTTTATTGAAGGTTTAATGGAGACAACTGCCTCATGATCTTGAGTCTATAACCTCACCAGCCTGACAGACTGCTCCATCATACTGTGAGCCAAATAACTCCCTGGTCTTGCCTTCCTTGCATTTTGTTTGTTGGGCAGTTTGTTACAGCACAGAGAAAGGTAATATGTAATGGCATCTGTTCCTTTCAGGGTATTTATAATCTGTCACTTCTCAGTGTAGTACAGGTCTCAGGTAAAAGCAAATGGCTAATGGCACAGTTTGCTGCTTTCTTCATCTTCCACACACTGAGAGGTCTTTTTTCTTTGCGCTTCTCTGAAGTGGACTCTGACCGGAGATCTCCCAGAACATGTGTCAAAATAAGTATTATTTTCTTTAACAAGAGTAAGACACTGCTGCTTCTATAACTTAAGGTAGGTTGAGAATGATGGTAGTTGCTGAAAAGGAGGAAGAAAAGGATTTGCAACTTGTTCAGATGTGTGGGTGTACTCTTCAGGAATCCTAGAGCAGTTCTTACCCTAAGGTTTTAGATATGCAGTTCTGTGTCCTGAAGCCTTAAGCAGTTGTGGAAGGTGGGTTTGACTATTCTGGATGAGGCTGGACTCTGCAGGATTCAAAGGTCACTGAATGAGGCAAATATCCATGGCTCTGTGTTCATGTTGTTCCTTAAGTCAGAAGTGGCAAAACATGGGAGGAAGAGCTATAGTTTAGGTGGGGAATATGTGCTTCTGAGAAGCAGAGTGTGGGCTTGTAGTTTAATGATGTCTGAAGTCACATTGGTCACCTTCCAATCTGAATCTATTACTGCTTGTAGATTGTATTGGACCAGTTACACTTTAGCTGTTAAAGTGTTCACATTCCCTTGATGTCTGATTCCCTTTTGGAACTTGGGGTGATCTTACCTTTGTCGAGGATCATTATGATTAAGAAAGCACCTAGGTGTATATGTTTGAAAAAATAAGAGTTTGTGTGTGCACTTGCTTCTTTTTACATGCATGTGCTTAATGTATATGAACCTTAATTGGAAGAAGCAGTCCTGTGGTTATTTTTGCAAGAAGGCATAAAAAGATTTTTCCAATAGCATTTTTTTTTGTGATTATTGTTCAAAGAGAGAGAATTAATCTACTGCAGAGGCATCATTGTTATGTTGAATTTTAGAATTGAAGTAGTGAAGAGCTGTGTTCCAGATTAGTCCCTCATATGGATGTGACTCTGCTAACTCTTTACTTTTATGAGTAAAATGTAGATTTGAATGGTAGATACCCAGAAACTCGTTAGGCCTCACACTTTCAGCATTATATCTGCACTGGCTCCTTCTAACTCCCAGTAGGAATATTTCATTTAAACTACATTTTGGGGAAAAAAAAGGTATTAATCTTTATTGAAGGACATTGCAAGAAATATCCTGTAGAACAGGATGTCATGACTGTTTTTAGGAACTATTGAGGACAGATAGGTACTGTGGTAACTGGCACTACAGTTTTCTCTTTGTATTGGTGGATCCATTTAGAGTGCAAGGTTTGTCCCACTCTAAACAGATACACATTATAATTTCCTTTCCTTAATTTAGCCCTCTGCTACTTTGTTTCATTTCCTCCTTACTTTTTAATGGTCTCGTTTCTGTTTTTATTATGTATAAAGCCTTATTTTAAATAGTCTTTTTCTGTAGTCCAAGTTGACTTTAAAGTCATGATGCTCATCTCTTAGCCCCAGGAGAACTGGAATTTTCAGCCTGTACTACCACGCCCAGGTACTCTGTGCCAAACTGGTTGGGTATTAATTAGAGCAGAAGTACTAAGGATTGTGTGCAGTTTAGCGCCTGTAAACTCTTGGTTCTGAATACAGTTGCTAATTCCTGGCCATTTCATTGGCAGTTGCAGAATGATTTCATCCTTTTAGATTGGCTGGCTGTGTTTTCTAAAGTTGTCTTCAGGTCACATTTTAATCTAGTAAAGTAACTAACAAAGTAAGAAGAATCTGGAACACAGCTCTTCACTACTTCAATTCTAAAATTCAACATAACAATGATGCCTCTGCAGTAGATTAATTCTCTCTCTTTGAACAATAATCACAAAAAAAATGCTATTGGAAAAATCTTTTTATGCCTTCTTGCAAAAATAACCACAGGACTGCTTCTTCCAATTAAGGTTCATATAACAAAGTAAGAAGTTGGATTTATAACTACTTTAAGTAAGGGCTATTTTTCCTTCCCTTTGGCTTTTGGGTTTTTATTTGTTTGTTTGTTTGTTTGCTTGCTTGCTTGCTTTTAGCTTTTATCACAGTTTCATAAAATTCCTACGATACGGAGTTTTTCACTAAATTTCATAATTCTTCCTCTTTAATATTCAAATTCTAAGAACCATTCAGTGGCTTTTTTTCAACCTTTGCCTTTGCACACATTTATTAGTTTTTAAAAGTTCTTACTCTCTGTCAGAGCAGGTATTTCAAGCAAATGTTGAAATCAGTCTTTTCTTCAAGTTCTGGTTGAGGAATGTAAATATAAGCAAGCCTCTGCAAACCAGGGCCTCATGCTTCTGGCATGGTATTGCTTCTGAATCACTAAATTCAGTGTCTATGCTTAATTTGACTTCATAGTTACAATCTTTTCCTTGACTCTGAGCATCTAGATCCCTAATGCCATTGATAGCTTCATTTATTCCATTTGCTTCTTTCTTTGGCTACAAATCTTTCTTAACAAAAAATCTAAGGATAGAAGATCTATGAAGATGCTGTAAACCTCATTCAGTAGCTACATCATTTGTACTGGTGATGCTGTTTTGAGAACAGCATTAAATAGGCTGGAGAATAACGAGGTTATTCGTCAATAGCCTTAGGAATGAAGATTGTGATGCTCATTTATGAAAGTAAGGATAAAAGGCACATTTATTTCCACTTTTCTCTTGACTTAGACTGTATGCTATGTGTGTGTATATAGGTCTCTCTCTCTCTCTCTCTCTCTCTCTCTCTCTCTTTCACACACACACACACACACACACACACACACACACACACACACACACAAATTGTGGCTATATTAGCCAGACTTTTAATTTCTTTGACATATATCTGAGAGAAACAGTCTTAAAGTACAGAAATTCATAACAATTTATTTTGTTTCATATTCTAGCTGGCATTTATGTTAGACTTGAAAGCAGACTATCATGGTAGTGGAAGTGCGTGGCAGAGAAGGCTGCTTAACTTCATGGTCATCAAGGATCCTCAAAAAGAGGGGAAGGGGCTAGGGCAAGATATATCCCTGAGAGCATTCTGCTTGGCTCTGTCTCCTGAAGTTTCTGGGACTTCCCAGAATAATTTAGTGAGC
Source organism: Grammomys surdaster (assembly GCF_004785775.1). NCBI lineage: Eukaryota > Metazoa > Chordata > Mammalia > Rodentia > Muridae > Grammomys > Grammomys surdaster. The sequence goes on from NW_021604587.1 coordinate 6,101,550, forward strand.
TTTCAACCTATGAGTCTGTGGGGGACATTTACATTCAGACTATTATATATACGTGTCTCTTAATTTATGCATCAAATCTAATCTGTATATATAGTTTTATATGTTATATGTTTGATTATGTAATTTAAATTCTAAAATTGAATACTGCAATGTACTATATGAATAGATACATTTCGTTATCACCTCATTATCTTTTTGGTTACCTTTTGGAAAACAGGAATATAAATATGCATCTAGAAAGCAAATATGAATGTGCATTTTTATCTTATACTTGCTACATCTGTTCCACATATTGTTCTCGTGGAAGTAGAATCCTAGTTCTCCTTAGAGATTTTCTTTTCTTCATTAACATTTTGCACAGTGTATCATTAGGTGGATGTGTGAATTGATAGAGATTACTCTTAAGATTTTTTTAAATAGTGCTTTTTAAAAGAATGCCATAAAATTTTGATTATATTCATTTGCCTCCCTCTGTTTTTTCAAATTCTTCCCCTATCTCCTTACCCACTCAACTCATGTTCATTTGTACTCTGTTTCTCCCTCTGTCTCTTCTTCCCTCCTTTCCCCTCCCTCTCTTTCTCTCCCCTCCTCCTTCCCATCATAGAAGCATGGATTCCAGTTTGTATAGGGTAACTGTTCTTCACCATGGGGCCTGTCCTGGACTGTGGTTGATATACCAGTTCCATGGAAGAAAACTGACTTTCTCTCACCCAGCAATCAGTTGCCCAAAGCTACTTGGCTCAGGTGGGACTTCATGTTCCCACCTAATCTCCATGCTGGTATTTTGTCAGGATTGATCTTGTCCAAGTCTTATACATGCTATCACAGTCTCTGTGAGTTCATATCTGCCCTGTACCGTCTGAAAAACATTGTTTCCTTGAAGCCATCTATCATCTCTGGCTCTTAAAATCTTTTTGATACCCCTGAGATCTGAGGGGAGAGGTATGCTATATAGTCAACCCATATAAGGCTGATAACTCCAAATTCTTTCGTTCTCCTCATGTTGATCAATTGTGAGCTTCTGTGTTAATTTCCATCAAGTGCAATTTACCTCTGTTGCAAGCCCAGACCAGTGTGGAACTCTCTATATAGACTAGGCTGGCCTCAAATTTACAGGAATCTCTTGCTTCTGCCACCCAAGTTCTGGGATTAAAAGTAAGCGTCACTCCTGGCAGGTTTTCTCAATTGTTGGAATTATACCAATTTTATAAGTATAACTGAGTAACTTACATTTGAAAGTCTTCCAGATTTCTTCCTGAAAGTTAACGACTTGTTGAACTGGTCCAGCTGAGTCAGTGATTCAGTCATCTAATTACAAGAGCTATCACCATATTCTTTTCTGACTTTTTGGTTTTTTTTTTATAGCCTCTCAACAGTGTTGTCAAAATATAAAATTTAGCTGGAGTGAGAGGTTAGAAATAGATTTATATTCATATAGCATCAAGAGAACCTTTTATTTATGGACGTATTAATCATGTTTTCTTTCTAAATGAACTACTTGTTCCTATATATTTCATATTTACCATTATATTTTCGGTTATTCTTCTTTTTTAGAATATAATCTCTTTAAAGATTTAAAAAATATTATTTTGATCTTTACTTTCATACAAGTATATGTTATATATATATTGTACACTTTCCTCCCATCCCACGTCCCCTGTTTCTAGCTCCAACCTAGTCTTGTTACTTCCTTTGTTTCCCTGGACATTTTGACTCCTACTTTGATGTCAAATATATATATATACATGATTTCTGTATTTGTATAAAATCTTGGGACCTCAAATGAGAGAAATTATATAATATTTATCTTTCTGAATGTAATTTAGAGTGATTATCAGATTTCTTCAATTTACCTCCAAAAAAACTTTATAAATTCATTCTTTCTACCTGAAAAAAAATTCCATTGTGTATATATGCACCACATGTTGTTGTTTTTTTTTTTCTCATTTCTTGGTTGTTGGGCATGTAGGCTTATTCCACAGCCTATCTATTGTCAGTAGTTCTGCAGAAAAAATTATATGCAAGGATCTATCGAGTAAGTGCTCAGGAATAGGCCAGTAGATCGTATGCTGGAGGAACTGACTTGTGTAGTGGTTGGATATGCACAGCCTGGCAGCACTGTGAGGACTGCCTTTGTGCAGGTCATTGCTGTTCCTTGTTTTCTTGAATGTCATCTTGACTTGGATGAGTGAAATCTTTGGGTAGCTTTAATTTGCATTCCTCTGCTGGCAGTGAGATTGAACATTTTATGTTTTTTATGTAATTGTTGGTCGTTCATATTATTTTGGGACCTATCTGTTAATTTTATTAGCTCATTTGTTATCTGATTTCTTGTTTAGATTTTTGGTTTGTTTGTGTGTTCTAGATGTCAGTCCTTTGTTGGATGAATAGCTGGCAAATATTTTCTCCATTTTGTAGGCTGTCTTTCCTCTTGATTAACAGCTTTCCTTTTGGTGATTAGTACCTTTTCATAACACAAGGTTCCATTTACTTAGCATTTGCATTATTTCCTGATTAGCTGGGGTTCTGATTAGAAAGTCCTTGCCTTGTCTTGTTTTGTCTATGCGTATTCCTTTAAGCATTTTTTAGAATTTTTCTCTTAACAGTGTTAGAGTTTGTTTTGTTCAGAGTGAATTAGAAGGATCCCGTTTCATTCTCCTACATGTGGATATCCCTTTTTCCTAGGGCCATTGTTGAAGTTGTCTTCTCTCTGTTGTGTGTTTTTGACATCTTTCTCAAAATAGCAGATGGTTCATACCCATGTGCATATGGGCAGCACCAACTGAACTAAGAAGGTTGTTAATAAGAATTTTAAAAGCACATGGATCTGGAAGGTAAATGATAGGAGGATCTAAGGTCTGGAGGAAGGCAGGGATGGATGTATATGCTCACTAAACAGTGTATAACTGTATGAAACTTTCAAAGAATAATATTAAAAAATCCAGGTGGCCAAACAAAATATATTTATATTTGGGCTTTCTGTTTAAAGGACTTACATGTCTTTTATTGTACCTTTATCATGCTGATTTTATGACTGTGGCCTCATAGTATAACTTGACAGTAGGCACAGTGATACCTCTAGCTTTATTTACTTAATTTTTTGTTTATTTATTTATTTTGCTTAGGATTGCTTTGGATATCCTGGGCCTTTTGTGCTTACATGTGAATTTTAATATATTTTTTAATACTTTAAGACTGCCTGGACTTTTAATGAAAATAATTGGTTGATTTTATAAGAAATTCATGTTTGTGTATTAATCTGTCAGGATGGGCATTTCCATTGTAGTATGTCTTCTGGGTCTCTTCAGTGATCTAAAGCTTTCCATATGGAAGTCCTTCAGGTTTTCTTACAGATTACTTCCGAATTTCCCCAACCCCTGAAGAACTGTGCATGGGGTTGTTTCTTTGACTTTTGTCTCAGTATTCTTGCTATTAGTATGAATAATACTAGACGGTAATTAATCTTTTGGCTTTTAATTTTATATCCAGCTGAAATTATTTATCAGATCTAAGAGTTTTTTGTTGGAGTCTTCAGGGTGTTTTATATGGAAGTGATATTATCTACAAGTAAGGACATCTGACTTCTTTTCCTATCTATATTCTTTTTATTTCTTTCTCTTGTCTTACTGTTCTAGCTAAGACTTCAACTACTATATTGAATATGAATGAAGTAATGGAATAGCTTTTCTTAGTCTTCACTTAAACAAGAATATGTTGAGCTTCTTCTCAATTAGTAAAATGTTGGATGTATTAGTCATAGCTTTTATTATGTCAGAAACATATTCCTTCTGTTTCCAGTTTCTTCAGGACTTTTGTATTATGTCAAAAGCCTTTTGAGCAACTGTAGGGATGATCATGTGATTTGTGGTAGTTTGAATAAGAATACTCCCCATAGGCTCATTTATTTGAATCGTTACTTATCAGAAAACAGCACTGTTGAGAAAGATTAGAAGAATTATGAGGTGTGGCTTTATTGACAGAAATGTGTCACTAGGGGTAGGCTTTGAGGCTTCAAAAGCCCATGATAGGCTTAGTCTTCCTCTCTTCTCCTCTCCCCTCCCTTCCCCTCCCCTCCCCTCCCCTCCCCTCCACTTTCTTCCCCTCTGGATGTGGCTCTTAGTTACTGTTTCAGCACCATGAATTGTGCCATGCTTCCATCATGATGATAATGACCTCTCAAACTGTAAGCAAGCTCCCCTAAATATTGTTATTTTTAAGTGTTTCCTTGGTCATGGTATCTCTTCAGAAGATTTCTATGTAATAGTTTGAGAAGCATTTCTTTAAATGTCTGAAAAATTGGTCAGTGAATCTGGGCCTAGACATTTTTAGTTGGAAATTATATGTGCATGCCTGTGTGCAGGTGTGCATGTGTGTGTACTGCAACGATCTCATTACTTGTTTTATAGGTCTTTAAAAATTGTGCATCTTATCTTGGTTTATTTTTGGTAAGCCATAGGTATCCATTTTCTTAGTTTGTTGAATATCGTGGAACAAAAATTTTTAAGGTGTTTCCCAATTTTAATAGTAATTCTTAATACCAACTTCTTTGATATCAGTTGTAAACTCTCACTTTTCAACTCTAATTATACATATTTTTTCTTACTCTCTTCTTTCTCTCAATAGTTTAGCTAAGATTTTGTTTATATTGTTTACCTTTTCAAAGAATCAACTTTGTTTTTTTGAATTTTTGTATTGTTTCTTTCTCATTTCTTCAATTCTGCCCAGATATTTCTTTTTGTGTACTCATTCTGGTTTGGCTTGTGTTGTTTTTCTGAGGTCCTAGCTATATTGCTATTTATTTGTGATCTATCTATTTTTAGTGTGAATCTTCCTCTTAGGATTGCTTTCATTTTATTGCCCTATGCATTGGTATGCTATCTTTTCATTTTCATTTGACTCCAAGAATTTTTACCAGATGACCCATTCATTCTTCAATAATGTGTTGTTTCACCTTACTGTATTGCATTGTGAAGGCTGGTTTCACTCCAGCATATTCCTTCATGTTTCCTTGAAAACTCTGGTTCCAAAAGGGTTTCCACCTTGTTTAATATCTCAGGGTTCTGATTCATCAGTCTCTCCTAGGTGAATTCTGCTTGCTTATAATCTGTTTCAGTTTATAATCCTAGGACCTTGCTTTGAGTATACTTCCCTAGAGTATGCTTCACAGGGGGTGTAAAAAAGCACAATACCACTATAGAACCTCTCCATCCCTGCAGTTGTTTTTTTGTTTAGATATTTTTTTCTTCATTTTATTTTATATTTTCTGTATATGAGTGTTTTGGCACATGTCTATGTATGTTCATGTAGCAGCCACAAGAGAACCTTGCATCTCCTGGGGATGAGTCACAGAGGATTGTGAGGTGTCCTGTGTGTTTGTGTGTGTGCGCGCGCGCTAATTGAACCTGGCTTCTCTGGAAGAACAGCCAGTGTGCTTCCCTCCTGAGCCATCTCTCTAGCTCCATCCCAGTAGTAGTTTTGATAATTAGATTTACTCAAATTTTATTCCATGGCTTCTAGATTTTGTGTTATATTTAGAAACTTTATTTTGTGATTATAAAGAAAAGCATTTTGCTTTATAATTTTTAGTATTTAAATTTTTGATGTACTTAGACTCATTCTGAGCAAAGCCCAGACTTTATTCTATCTCCAAAACCTTTTGGAGTTGTTACCTGCTGTCTGTACTCAGTTGTCAGAACACATATTTACACATGAGTTTCTCGCGGTGTGATACTCTGTGGTGTGTAGTTTATTTAGGTCTAGTTTTCGTTCAGACTTTTTCTGCTGTGTGCTTGTTCAGCTGTGATGCTTGTTTTTTGTTATTCACCTTGATGCTGTTGAATGGCAGGATCCAGATACATATACTCTTATGGTTTCAATTTTTCTTATATACTATTGGCATTAACTTGATATTGATCCTGTCTCCTTCTTTCTTAGGTCCCTCTTGGGTCTCCATAGGTGTACATAAGGAGGTAACTGAATTAACACTTGCTACAACTTTTGACAGGGCCAGTATGATTGGCTCACCTCTTTGCTGGTGGCTTAGGTACTGCTTATGAGTACCTGTATATCTGTATACATGTATATCTGTTACATGTATATCTGCATCTTTCTTTGTATGCACTTTCTGTTTCCAGAATCCATGGAGGTGTATGCTTGTCCTAATAGTCACTTTTACAATAATAGGTTAATAGAATATTCTCTGCCCTCTGTCTTTAGCCTGGGCTACATCTGTTTGTTCCCAAAGTGTTCCCAAAGTTCTACAATGAAATTATAATTTCTTCTCAAAGCGTTTCTTTCCTTTCCATTTTGAGCACTTATATTTATTCTTTGACTTTGTATCATTAAGTAAGGTATATCAGACTAAAGTACCACCCTTCAGCCTTAAATAAAGACTATACTAAAGTGGCATCCTTCCTGTCTCAGCTGCTGCCTACAAGGTAGTCTCTGTATGTGTGCACAATACACAGAGCATCAGTCCCCTCTGTCCCTCTTCGGGTGAAGACTTTGCTAGAGCCATTTATGATTTGTCAGAAGTGTATGTGTTTCACCAACTTCCCATGTGGCTAAGGAGTTTCTTCACTGCTCTTTACTATTCCATGAGGTGTTTGTGTGTCTCCCGGGTCCAGCAGCATCATGTACTTGATTCTATAAATGTTGTCTACCGGATGGCCAGATAACAATTTACAGTGACAGAAGTGCCATCCCTAAAGACAATAGCCGTGTGTGATCCCAAAATGACCTGTTCTTGGAAAGGCTTTTTTCGATGTACTTGCCATGTGAGTCTAGACAGCTTACAGAGTATATGCTGACAAGGTTATTTTATAGACTGGAAGAAACATTGACATAGAGTCTGAGTGACCCAAACCTGCTCAGGAATGTGTAGGAGTGGTAAAAGATGATGCTTGTCATCTGAGCCACTTCACACTCCATTCATGCTTGCATGTTTCCGTCATTTAAAATAAACTGTGGTAATCTCAGGGTAAGATATATCCTACTCATCATTTTCTGTTCCCTTCTCCAAAGAGTGGTGTTTTCAAGCCTCTTCAGTACTGAACTGAGGATCAAAACGTGGATCTGAAATATGATTATATCTGTTTCTAAATGCTGTGTTTCTTTTTGTTTGAAGTTTGGTTGATCCCTACATCATCTCTTGAGTATATACCATGTACCAGGTGTTGAGAAGTGCTGGGTTACAAAACTTCACTTGAGTGAGAAGCTCAGAGAATCACAGCACGGGGAGGGAGATATTACTTAATTATATGATAGCCAGATAGAAAGAGCAGTATAACATGCAATATGGAAAGTCAGCATACACAGACCTGTTGGGCAGATACAGATGTGTGTGGGGATTGGAGGATATCTTATCACAGTATGTAGAAGCACCTACTTTATTTCCGTAGCATAAATGCAGCATGAAACTTTTTCTCTGTGGGACACTGTTGGGTAGCTATGCTTCCTTTTGCCTGTTTCTTTTGTCTCTATTGTATGCCAAGGCACGGTGAGCTTTAATGTGTTCATCAGTAGGAATGCTGGGATCCAAGTCATGAAATAATCTAGACTGTTTTGGGAAGGGGCTTCTCCTTACCAAAACTAACAAGAGGGCTGTGGAACTTCAGGGAAAGGTGCCTTTCTGTCTGATTTAGCTGTTTTTCCTCAGATAGTTCCATGATTGTATTGGTGCAGATATATTTTAGCATTTGGCTCAATGACACTTTATTTCTAAATTCCAAAGTATTTGGTAAGTTTTTAGATTGTTCAGCATTTTATTAATATTTCACCAGGAGGCAGATTCGGAATGCAAGAGTGCTATTGGTTGTTGGTGTTTGTTTATCTGGTCATCCTTGCATTAAGCCAGTGCCTTTCCTGAAGCTTTACTAGGGTGCTTTTCAATAGGCATTTCCTATCTATCACACCTTGTCCTTCCTCACGTTTTATCCCCCTCTCTCTCAATCCATATCCTCTCCTCCCCTCTCTTTCTTATTCTCTCCCTCCCACCTGCTCCTGCTTTCATCTTTTCTTGTTATAGGGCCTCACCCTTGTCATCCTCCTACCTCTGCCTCTGGATGCTCACTGCTGTGATTTCAAGTTAGGATCCAACCCCCTCACACCTTTTTCTTTATCCTGAAACTGTCAGTCACCCCCTTGGATCACTGGCCTCCTCCTTTGGCAACAAAGGCATCACATCAGAATTAGTCTGATTTGTTCCTTTTCTGCAACACCTACTGATTCTGGAGTAGAGTGGAGTGGAGTCTTGTATAGGCGTAGTAAGTTTTGTTAAGGCAAGAGACACCTAAAATGAAAATAAATAAAGTTTTAAGTGGCCTGTGTCTAAGGCAAATCAAATGAGTCCCCAAAGAGATGTATGAAGCTCTTTCTCTTTTCATGTGTTCAAGCATGGTCTGTGATTTCAGGGATTAAAAAAAATACTCATTTAGTTTCAAAGAGAGTAGGCATTTCGTGTTGGAGTGCCTGCCTGGTGTTTTACACTGGGAGACCAATTTAGAAAAGATATGGTTCTTCTAAAAGAGGTAGTGTGGGGCTAGTCTTGGCGAATGTGGGTGGATTTAATCCAGGGCACAGTCAGGTGTCTTTACATCTAAGACTGCTCTGAATTTTCTGTGACTTGATCTGAACAGCCTTTGGAGAGCCAGCTCTACTTAGCATGTCTATTATGCTTAATACTAAATTAGTACAGTACCTAGGATCTAAGTAGTGTATACGCTTATATAATTAGATTAGCATTTCCTGTGTTTAGCATCTAGATTCTTAGCCTTTTTAGATAAGCGAATCTGGAAGCTATATTCCCACATACTTTTTAAAAATTGAAGATACAGTCTATTTTAAGAAATTGTTCTAATTTTGTAAATTTCTATTCTGTAAAATTTCTATGTTTTAATTGGGTTAATAAAGCACAAATTGACCACATTATCATGGCATATGTGGATGAAGACATAAAATGCCACTATGGGCAAGAGTTAATGGAATCAAGATGAGACAGGAGAGACTTGAAGCCCTGAGGTGTGCAGTGACATTTAAAAAATGCCTTCCAAAGCCAAGCAACTGGTTCATTAGATTAATTACAGTGAAAACTAACCCCAATCTGGTGGCTTGATAATGACCGTAGGGCTGTTGCCATCGGAATCATCTGAGGTTTGCCGTTGCTCCTATTAACATCACAATGGGGTTCCTTTATGGTTTTACCTAAACTTTTGAGTTTATCTTTTAGCAAAGAATTGAGTTTTAGCTATCCTGATTGTTTCCTCATGGTTTAGCTGAAGCACAAAGGTAAACTGTGTTCACATTAAAGATGACAAACTGCTTTTCCTGTGAGATGACAGACTTTTTTTTATGCCTTAACCATCACTCTTTATGGGTATTATAGACATCAGGGTAGCAACAAATTCTGCATTCCTCTGGGCTGTGGGCTGTCTCTTTTGGCAGATTCCCACAGGAAGCAGGTTATCTACAGTATTAATGGTCAGTTTCAGTTTGTTTGTTTTCTAACATTTTTGAACTTTAACCCATTGCATTCTGACTTTCCATAAATATAATAAAGATGAATTACAAGATAATAAGATGGAAAAAGAGGGAGCACAAAAGCATAAACTCTAATGTTTTATTAGATTCAATCTTTGTAAAGTTACTGTTGAATGGATTTTAAGATTTCTGAATGTTTGAGTTTAATTTCTGTGTTCACTGTAATTGTTTGCAGACCATCCATGAGTTCCCCATACTTATGTGAAATGAAACCTTACACATCTTCTCTTTTAGGAGTGCAAACTTAAACACAAAATGTCACAGGAACATAAACATCGACTTTTTTTTTTTTTGAAAAAAAGTCATCTCTGCTACTCAATACATTTGAGAGTACTTAGAAGTTTAAGATAGTTGTCACTTTTAAAAAAGTATTCATTTAAAACTACTATTAAATTAGTTTTGTAGAATCCTTTGTAATAGTGACTCTGGGTTTACTGCGTGTGTGTGTGTGTGTGTGTGTAAGTTTATATCATAAGAATGAATAAATAAATGTATAGGTTAACACATGTATTTATTTCTGAGGCCTGGTCCTTTCTAAGGTCCTGATTTTTGAGCACTAGTCATTGTATACATATTTATTATAGACTTGGGGAAGAATGGAGATAAAGAATGAATAAGTATATATATTCAATATAAAGTCAGTTGGACCATATGATGGCTCAACCTACCATTTTTCATTTTACAATAGAGTTGAAACAATTCATATTCATCAAAACCTTTACTTAAATTTGAATTTTTACTTTGATTGTGCTAGCTATAATATAATCTCATTGCTCAGAAATAGTAATGAGCTACAACCTAGAGCCAGTAGGGGTATCAGGAGGAAAAACCACTAATGAGGCTGTGCTGCTGAAGGCGGGTGCTTGTTAGTTAGGTGACCAAATGCACTTTTTAGTTAAGGTATGTTGAACATAGATGGCTTTATTGAGATGTAATTCCATCATTGTTCAAATGTCATCTGTACTTATTCTTTTTTTCTTGAAAACCTGTAAGTATGTACATGAAAACTAAATCTCCATACATTTTGGCTGCAGGAAAAGATTTTTAACTTCAACTGAGTTAACTGAAAACTAGATTCATTTACTACTCAAACCCAAAGATTTTGTTATTATTTTTTATAATAATGTAAATAAATTATATATATCTATTCTTTTGGCCAGATTACATGGAAAAAGTCTTGCCTAGACTCCACATGTGCCCTATAGGTACTGAGTGCTTTGTGTGCATTGTCTTAGTTAATGTTACAAGCACAATGGGATAGGCACAATTGGTCCTATAACAAGTGAGATGAATAAGTTTAAGAACATATCCAAAGTTACAGGTAGGATGAGAGAGCCTGCTTTCCTAGGCCCCACCTAGCATAAGACTTAAAAGTCCTAGTGTACTCATTAATGCTTAAGCTCAGTAAGAGTCCTAAGGCTCTTACCCAAACAGTGTGCAAAATAGGGCAGGGCCCTACTGTGTGTAGTGAGAGCTGGCCTGTGCTAAGATGACAAGGGCTTACTGTCCAAAAGAGTCAGAATAAGAACAAAACACATTTCCTTGAAGGAGATGCACAAACCAAGCCCATATTTTCTATCTTCTGATATTGTTAGATCTTAGGAATATCCACGTAGGAGGAAAAGAACAAAACAAAACAAAAAATAACCAAGTGGCCGAGAAACACTATCATGGCGCAGAGGGCCGTGGGTACCGTCTTGACCACAGGAATTGAATAAAGGAATTGAACTTGGTAGCAGGGCATCTTTTCTCCTACTGACCAATACTTTGGATTGTTTTTAGGTATAGAATCGTGTATTGATACATAAGTTCATACACAGATTCTATAAAGGAACATAATATTTTTCCTATTGTCAGTGCCTGGCTAGTGCCCTGTTTGTCTAATATTGACATGAAAGTTGAGAGAGTAGGCGGGTCCGTGCATGGAGAACGCTGCCTCTTGGGTTATTTCAGGGAGGGTTTATAGAGTAGATGAGATTTATAGTAGTATATGTGAGCTTGTAGTTTGTTTACTGTAACTGGATGGATAAATGTGTAGGTAAATGTATATACATTTTTATCAATGAAATCAAAAGCAGGAAAGTGTAGTTTAGTTTTAGCTGTTACATGGAACTTAACATTTGACATGTTAAGGAAAAGATTATAGGTGCTTCAACAATTATAAATACTAAGATTAGGAGCTGTCTCAGTCTAGCAAGTGCTTCTGGCACAAGTATGAGGATCTGACTTCAGTCACCTGTACCATGTAAAAGCTGGGCATGATAGTGTGCCCCTGTAATCCCAGCACTGGGTGGCAAAGACATGAGAATCCTGGAGGTTTCCAGTCTGTCCAAATAGGCAAGATCCAGGTTCAGTGAGAGACCCTGTCTCAGAGATAAGATAAGATGGAGACACCAAATGTTGACCTTAGACTTCTTCATGCATGTAAATGTATGGACACATACACAAGAAACACCTTAAGTGAATAGATTTATATTCACATTTGGGGTATACAGAATCCTGAGTTGACCTGTTCCTACTCTTGGCTATAAACACTTTGTAGCATCCCCCATCTTCTAAGTTAATGGGAGTGAAAAGTCAGAGGTCCCAGCCCATGAGCAGGTTATATCATGATAGATCTACCATGGCATCCGGAGTCTCCTGTTGGAGCTGAAGGATGAGGCTGATATTTGTGAGGACCATTGACTATCACCTGTGGGTGTCCTCTAAAACAGTTTTAGAAGAAGCACTTCGATCCTAGAGCCATCAGAAATGTTAATCAACTTGAAATAAGACATTGAATCTCAGTTGAGACTGTGGGTATGGGTCATGCTTTGCTGTGGTCCCCTAAACCCTGGGTAGAGGGTATAGAAAACCCATTTCCAGACTCCTGGCCCGTGAACATGCAACTGGAAACTAATATAATATTTTTTTCTATATATTTTGGCTTTTTAGCTTTTACAAGCTTGCACAGGATGAGTTATGGATGATAGCTTTGCAACAACAGAGGTAATTGCCCCTGTGACTGTGTGGAGCTTCAGTTTCTGATGTTATCCTGAATGAAGCGTGTGCCGAAAGAGCAGTTTTTTTCTGTTGCTGTTACTCAAGTTTATTCCTTAGAGCAAAGAAAATATATATCATCCACTTGGGGTAAAAGCTTTTGAGGAACTGGGTAATGCACAAACCCATGATTTAAATAGCATACTGGTAGAACTGTGTGCATTTGCTGTGGCTGGGTTTGTTCCTCATATTGATGTAAACAGTGAAGGGTTTCTGAGAAGGGCAAATCAGTCTTTGGCAGGCCGTAGAAAACACTGCCTCCTAATGTGGGCATTGTCTGGATTTCTTAACTGTCTCAGTCTCCTGAGACTAACATCTTAGAAACCCTATGTACATTTCATGCCCGTATCCAGTGGTGTTTTGAAGCAATATTTAGCAATGCTTTCTTAGTGCCAGATTGCCTGTGCCAACTTCTCATTTTGTTCTTAAGTCTGTGAGCTTGCAGAAGCAGCAGTGAGTGAGGCTCTAAGGCAGATGTGCCAGGTGATGCACTGAGCATTCATTCACCTGAACACTGTCCTTGTTTCTCTTCAGCTGCTTCCACTGATGTAGGTAAAAAATCATTTTGAATTATTAACATAGGACAAACCTTTGCAAGATCATATGCTTATTTTAAGTCATTCATAAATATAACTGAATATAACTTGTAGCCCCAAATAAAAATGAAGAGATGGCATACTCTAGCATGAAATTAGAACACCATGACCACCTAGTGATTATTTCTGGTTATTATCTGGAAGGTAACAATATTTCTGATATCTATATGGCAAGACTATATTGCGTGTTTTAGAAATTTTTGTTAAAATTAAAACATTTTCCTCCCTGTATGATTTATAAAAATTCTATTTGTGATTTCTATAGCTGTTCTTTCTCATTATTATGCCATGTATCTTGGTATGTGTGAGTGATTGGCTCTAAGGCCCCCAAGCTCATAACATCAAACCCAGAGGATGCTAAGTCCTTTGATAAAGATGCGCACCATGTGGACTGCTGTTCTATAGGGATAGTTAGAAAGGAAGCTGTCATTTCAGCAAAGTCACAAAAAGACTTCACTGCACAGCATGTCAACAAGCCTTGTGATAAGCAGTGTCCAGCTAAGGAGCTGCTGATAGAGACAGGTGGTCTCCAGAAAGGAACACTTGGGCCACTTTTTTTTTTTTTTTAAAGAAAATGAGGAATAGGTGTAGTGCTTAGTGTTCTGCAAATTCAGCTTTTTTGAACTTCTCAATTTTTTTTCCTGGATGCCTTTGCTTTGCAGTTGAGTGTACAGATGTGGAAGAAATGGCTATGGAGGGCCAACCATGTATTATTTCATTAAACAAATTCCAGAAGTTTGCCCATTCTAATTGTCTCATGTATATCTGGGTAGTTTACAGGGGGTTGGTTGGAGTTTGCTTTGAGCCTGTCTTTCCATGGACTCTTTGTATGTGCAGTTGCAGCAGTTGGCAAACTTGCTACAAAAACCATTGAAAAGTAAGCAGTGGCATGCTGCAGTCCCTTCTGTGCATGTTGCAGTTGATCAACTCTGTAACAAAAGGCAGCCAAAGAGAGCACATCCACGGAGGAGTGTGGAACACATATCCTAGTAAAACATCATTAAAATTTCAATTTCATACAATCTTGACAAGTCATGAAATAGATTCTTTGTTTTTTTTTTTCAGCCATCTGATAACATAAAAATTACACTCAGCACTTGAGCCTGATCTGGTTTATGATTGTAGTTGCCCTTCTTCCCTGCCATAGGGCTTTGTAGTAAAAATGCTGAATCACATGGTATAGATATTTAACTAGATGATACTACCAAAGAGCTTTCTACAATGACACAATATGCAGCTTATTAAACCTTAGAAACAAATGTTTCATTTGTATGATTGTCGGAGACAGAAGTCTCATCTCAATACATTTTCCAGCTAAATCTTGAACTCTGGGCTCATATGATGCTTTTGCCTCAGCCTCCTGAGTGCTGTGAGTACACCACACCCAGCTTGTAAATAGTTTTTAATGACTGGAGGTTTGAGTTTTGTGATGGTGCAGGAATTGGCTTCCTTTTGTGGATGAGCTAGGCTAATAGTGTTTGTGAGGGTTAGATATTAGGTAAGTTGTGTCTTGCTTGCACTGTTCCTATTAGCAAAAATAAATGCAGTGTGTGATGGAAACACATTTCAGGTAGACTTTGTGTTAGCTGTGCTGCTTTCCTGCTAATGCTAAGACTAGCAAATACAATTTATGCCTTGTCTTTCATTTCATGTACCCTTGTACAAGTTCTATAATGTTAGTCACATGTGCCTTCCTTTTCAAAAGCTTTTAAACATGATTTCTTGTTTTAAAATGGATTATGTTTCTTATTTTTAATAAACTTCCAAGGTCTATGCAGCCAGCACTCTAAGTTATATTTTGGCTTGGAACACCCTCTCCTGCATAATCTGAGTCTGTATGTCCTTTTGATTCACTGCAGTTTATCTTGCTGACAGTTTATTAATTATATTTCTGGGTGTAGTGTATCACTTCCAGGAATACTTAGGGAAAATACAATTGGCCATGAGCATATTTATGCTACCAAGATACGTGTTTTTATTCTCAGCTACATAGAGTCTTCTAGTTAAGCTGAGCTGCAATGTTGGTGACATGAACTCTCAGAGTGATTGGACTTGGGTGACAGACAATCTAGAAAGTACTGATTTATCCCATTCATAGAGGACAGTATATTTAGTTAGTGCACAGGCTTGGGATTGACTTTCTCTTTGTGGGCTTGCCTTCATTTCCCCATAGTTTTTGCCTGGATGTAGATGCCCTTCTGTACAGATATGAGTTTCTGACAGTCCACCACTCCTCAGCTATTTGAACAGATTCGTTCATGGGACTAATTTGGTTTTGGCATTCAAGTTGAATATTATGCTGTTAGAAAGAGGGTTATGCTCTGTCTTTTCCATTAAAAACAAAACAAAACAAATTTTATTTCTGTGGAGGAGAAGCAAGGGGCCCATTCATTAGAGGTGACCTTATGTACCAATATAGGCATGGGCAAACTTTTTAGAAGGAGCCTGTGAAAAGCTGGAATGATTCCTGGGGGAGCCAGAGGATGTGATCCTTTGAATAAAAGCTGGGAGGCAGAGATAAGCCTGGCATATACCGTGGCTGAAAAACAAGAGCAGGACAGCTTTAGAAGACAAGAGTTTAAGGCCCTTGTCAGATTGAGGCTTTCTGGAATATAGCATTCCACTTAAAATAATCCTTGCGTTTAGCTGTACCACCATATGTGAAAGTCTGTGCTTTATAGAAAATACTCTTGTAGAGCTGTCTGTGTATCCTCCTGGATATTTTAGGCTCCCATTTAGGTCAAATATACTAAAGTACTTGTGATCATAAGATCCTGCTCCACTTAAAAAGTCTAGTTAAATATTAATGTGAGGAAATTTGCTCTTGCATATTTTCACACATAATTTCTTTAATTGGTATTATGTATTTTGCATAATTTAAATACCAGCATCTGGATGATTTGCTCAGCAAAGAGGACTGTTTCATCAAAAGGACCTATACAGTATCTTCTCCAGCTGCATGCCAGCTCTTAGGTCTTGTGCTTAAATGATATTCCTACAGTGGGGAGTATAATGGGAATGGAACTCCCCTGAGAGTTTCTGTTCAGTGGAAGGACACTAGTAACAGTATTTACTGTAGAGAGGCCAACAGCCAGTCCTGCCAGGACAGATAGATTTCGTAGTTCCACAGAATAGATGAAAGCTGGGCCCGCTGAGTCCATCTGTTGAGATGGGCTCCTCCTCAGTATCATATGGATTGTTTCAAAGTCATGAGAAAATAGTGCTTTTGCTTCCCCCTTCAATTTTTCTGACATTATAGGTGATAATCTTCTCCCAGGTTTAAGTTGATGGATATAGAGTTATGGACACATTAGATTGTCTTTTTATTGCCTATATTAGAATTTTAGCTAGATTTACTTCCCACTTCTGCTTATTCTGGCCATTTTCACTGCAGTGTTGAGATTCATGCACACTCGTGCATGTCAAGGGACACAAATACAATAATACAATACTAAAAAGGGACAGTCTTGGCCCCTGCAGACTTCTCAACAGTTTGCTGTTCACTGACTCCATCCCAAGGAGGTAGCCACTATGGTGGATGTTGGGAACTATATTGAGAATGGAGGAGAACAGGCCAGAGGGTTGTATGTTGGACGGATTTTGAGTGAGTGAGATGAGGGCATCATTTCACTTTTAGTGAATGGAAGGAAGGCCGCTTCAGGGTTTAATCTGGTTTCTTTGGACCTTAAGTGGTTCTAACTTCCATATGTAAATTTAGTGCATGATGGTAAGAAAAAGATGAGGAGGAGGAGGAAGAGATGTAGGAGGAGGTGGAGGCAGGAGAAAGAGCCACTACTTTTATCATGTTTCATCATAGACATATCAGAAATGGCTAAGACCAGGAGAGGGCTTGTGGAGACTGAAGGCTGTAGGTGTTACAGCCATCTGACACAGGCAAAGCAGATAAGATGATTTGTCCTGTGATTTGAGACAGAGATGAAAGGACCTGTAGGTTGACTCTTAGTACTTTTTCTCCTTTGTTAACATGTGAACTTTTTACTCTTCCTTCCTACCCGAGCCTCCTCCCCCCTGGAGCCTTATTTTGATGATAGAGGCTAATCTGAGTACTAAAATCTTAAATCTCCCTTCCTCCTTCATCTGATTACTATGTAAATGTTGTCTTCCTTAGGTCCTTCACATGAGGTTCAGTCGGCTTGGCATGTACACTGCATATGCCAACAAATGTTCTTCTTAGTCATTGTGCTCTTCTCTTTGGAAAGATGAAAACTGAAGCCTGTGGCCAGGGCATATTTCTTCCCCTTTTCCTCATAGCTTCTGCAGGTTTTGTATGCATCGCATGTAGCTGAGGCAGCTGCCAGTTTGATTACTTCTTGATAATTTTTGCAACCATTTCATTTCTGTTAGTGGGAAAAGTACTCAAGAAATGATAGATTCTGGGTAATAACCACTTTGGATAAACTTTCTGGATATTAGGTAATTTTATCTTATGACAGTGGGTATTTAATATTTGTAGATTATAAAAATATAAACTACTAGAGAACACTTGCTAGTCAAAATGGTAACATTGTTTTTTGTTTTTTGTTCTTTTTTAATAAGAAAGATCTTACTGAGATGTCTGGCACATATTAGAAGAAACTTTTAACACACACACAAACACACATACAACACACACATACCCCCCCCAGACACACACACATGCTATACACAACACACACAAGCCCCCCGACGCCCCCCCCGGGGAGGCCGCCACCACCACCGCGCACTCTTCAGCCTAAGAGTAACAAGGCAGTTCCTTCCTGTTGTTGAAGAGCAATAGAAGGGCTGATGGTGTTGATTGGAATGAAGTGAAAACAACTGATGCTAGTCCTGCTCAAAGGTCAAGAAGCTGGACTATTGCCTTCCTTCAGCCCTTGGAATTGATCCTCCCAAGCAGAAGAAAGGAGCTCCAAAGAGGATAACTAATGTAAGAGAGAGTGGAGCCCAGAGTGTCTAAGGTACCTTCTACAAGGTCTTCACTCTCTTTTTGTCGCCTCTGGTTAGAGGAAAATGGTTAGTAGTAGAGACTACTCAGTCTTCTGACCAGAAGGGTCATAGATATGACACAACAGGTGTCTTGTGTTGAGAGTATGGAATTTTCTAGTGAAGAAAGAAATAGGACAGTGATGTAAAAAGCAGGAGGGGGAGAAAAATGAATATGAATCATAAAGCCTGCTAAAAACAAAAACGATCCTTATCTAGATGAAAATATATGTCAGGGCAAGAAGGGAGAGCCTTACAGTTCCTTCATTCCATGGAACAGGCTAATGAGAAGCAGGAACTCAATAAGCAAAGCAAGATGATAATAAAAAGCAGGGGAGATGAAAAAGAGATTATAGAGTAAAGAATGATCTTGAGGTCTACGACAGCATCATTGCAGAACTAATAAATAAAATTAGAAACCTCAAGGAAAATAATAGATGCATTGAAAATCAAGTTACTAGAGAAGATGCTGGATAATGTAAGTGAACAGAGATGAAATGATCTGGATAGTAACATGGCTGGAAGCTAGAAGAGGGGGCTGAGGCAGTACAGTGTTGGGCTAATTGCTGTCCCCGAGTAGGCAGTCAGTAGATGCAACAAAGGATGGAAAGTAAGACAGGGCAATTTTCATAAAATGGAAAAACCAAGTCTGCAGAATGGGATAATGCATCATGGTCTGGGAAAATAGAAAAACTCTTCAACACAGGTCTGTCCTAATCACACCATTAAATTTGAAGGATTATGGGAATTTCTTTAAACATGTAAGCTGGAAACCAACTTGTCATTCATTTACTAAAAGTCAAACTACCTCAATAGTTTCAGTAGAGATTCAGTTCCTGGAGACACTGGAGTCCTGTCTTTAGTGTCTCATGGGAAAGGAAGTACAGTTCATCTTGTTGCCACAAAGTGGCACTACTGCTGGCATTCAGCCATCAGAAAGGAGGAACACAGTCCCAAAGGGGAGCTGGTCTTTTCAGCAAAACATGTGTGAAAACGTGTACATAGTGGACCAGGGATATTAGTCACTTATCTACTTACTGTGACAAAATACTTGACAAAGGCAACTTAGGGTTTATTTTCTCTCATAGTTTGGGGTGTGATCTGCATGGCAAGAAGTCATGGAGGAGACATCACAGTGACAGGAATGTGAGACAGCCAGTCACATTGCATCCATTATGGGACCAGTTGGGTTGATTCATCTTCACCACTAACTTGACTAGATTTAGAACTATCATGGAAATACATCAAGGTGCCTCTATAAAAAGGTTTCCATGAAGGTCTAACTGGCCGGGGATGACCCATTCCTGAATGTGTAAGGCGCCATCACATGGACTGGGGTCCTGGACAGGTACGAAGAAAGCAAGCTGAGAACCAGCATCTATTGCTTTCTGCTCCCTGCCATGCTCCTTCTCAACTTAGCAGGATATTCTATTAAATACTTCTTAGAATAAAGATGCATTTTGTTGAAAGACAACAAATACTTGAATTTCTTTTCCATCTGTTAGATTAAATTATGTGCAGTTTTTCAGATTGACAGATAACCTCTGCTACAGGCTTTTATTTTTATAGAAGTCTTACCGTCTGCTTGATTTTTTCCCCCCTTCCCACCCACATTAGGCATGTGCTGTAGGTACCCTTGTGTTCCTATCTGGCCATGTTTGTGCTCTGGATTTCAGAAGTAAGCTATGCTTTCTATGAGTCAATGTCACTAGTTGGTAAATATATATAATATATATAAAACCAAAAATTCTGGCATTTATTTTTCATTATTTTTTGGGGAAAAAAAGAAAACACTTCAAAATCATTCCCTACAGTACCAAATAAGCAGCACCCAGTGCGTGATTGAAGATGAGCCTGGCATGGCCTTCTCTTAGTGGACTCAGGGTGAGCCAGGAGCTCATGCCTCCTGAGCATTTCCTCTGCCGTTGATTCAGACTCCTAGTCCAGTATAACTTTCTATTAGTCTTACCTTACTCAATTATTCAAGGAAATGATTGGACTTTCCATGACTCGATGTGAGAAACTAAGGATAAAGACGTGATTTAAAAAGCTGAGCCCTCTTCACTGCGATACTGTATGGTGGCTATAAGCCACGCCTACAAAGCACACAGTCTTCTCCACGATTTAGGAAACCTTGCTTGTAACCTTTTGCCTCACTTCTGAAGTCCCCAGAATGTGACTGATGTGTGTCTATCTCATGTTCAACACTGAACATGTGGTGGTTTACATTATAAATATTTTACCTGGATAGGTGTTGGAAGTTGAGGCAACACGTGTTGAGCTTTTTATTTTTTTTGTAAATGTAAGAAACATATTGTTTAAAGTGACCGGATGCTGTTTTGACACGTCTAATTGCCGTGAGGTTCCCTTTTCATGCAGCTACACTCGGTAGACCGAAGGCTTTTTTCCCTGCATGCTATCTGCAACTCTACATATTTTATTTCTTTCTTTGAGGCGCATTGTACCAGGAGTTATGGGAGGGAGCCAGCCCCACTATGTTAAGCATTCTGTCTTATCCAAGAGGTGTTTCATAAATTATGTATAACAGTAGATGCCACTCAATAAATATTTTATATGTGATAGATATTTTTGTCTGAAATTACTTTTTCACTTGAGCAATGATTTAAACCCTCATTTTCAGTTTTATGAGGTGACACTTTTATAATATCATGTAGTTGAATGCAGCTTGAATGTCATGGAGCTTTAGGGCAGCATTAATCAAAAATTCATCTGCCCCACTCTTAGTCCTGGAAAACTTTCCTGGGTGTAGGCTTTGTCCATGCTCTGTGTGTGTGTGTGTGTGTGTGTGTGTGTGTGTGTGTGTGTGTGTTTGTGTGTGTATGATGAGTGGGAACAAGTAATGCTTTTGATCTAACAGCTCCAAAGTTGTGAATTTCCAATGCCTTCCAAAGTCTATAAAACTTACTATAAGGAAGAAAAAAAGTGATTTCAGTTACTCTGTTTTTTGTAAAGAACATTACAGTGAACTTGGATGTAATCCAAAATGATTTTTCTAGTTTAAGTCAAAGCTGTTACAATTTTTAAAAGTTCCCTTTTCTTTTCTTTCCCTTTCCCCTTTCCCCTTCCCCCTTCCCCCTCCCCCCTTTCCCCTTTCCCCTTCCCCCTTCCCCCTTCCCCCTTTCCCCTTTCCCCTTCCCCCTTCCCCCTTCCCCCTTTCCCC
>NW_021604587.1:6123282-6163481 GCF_004785775.1 Grammomys surdaster
CCTTCCCTTCTTTTCTCCCCTACCCCCATATGATTCATGTCCTTGGTTTTTGTAACAGATATCATATACGTCTCTGGACTTAGAATTAGAAGTCACTTCCCTTTTCCTGTCTATGACAGAACCAGCTCATCCCCTTGGAGCCTCATTCCTGTATGCAACACTATCACCTGGTTCAGAGACCAGACTTTCCATGGACATTATTTTATATATGGAACTTAGTGATTAAATTCTCCTCTATAATATATATCTTAAAAAATCATGTATCTCACTTTGGTTGAAATTCCATCATCAGAAGGAAAGTCATAGATCCTACTAACCCGAAAGGTAGAAATAGGGCTTGTTCTGTGTAGAGTGCTCATTTCAGCCATGATTTGTAAGAGCCTTGGCGTCATAAATTAAGGTTACTGAATCTCCCGACCTCCAAGTCTGAGGTTCCCAGCCATGGAATGAGAGTTTGGCTGATAGGAGGTGTAATTGAAGAACAATGATATGATTCATTTCTTTTTCTAGAATCTTAACTTATGTGTTGGCCATTTCTCTGCGTATCTATTTAATGGTTGTTAAATTAAATTGCTTTCTTCCAAGTGGTGATTTTTATGTGTTTTTTTTTAATACCCATGTTTCTGGGTCCCTTCATTCTATCACCCTCTTATATGACTTCACGTGTGCATTTGAAACCTAAATGTCTAAAGAAGTAAGTTACTAGGGACTCTCCACTCTTCATGCCCTGGTCCTGAACTTATCAGGGACTCCTTTGAGTTCAGTATTTGAGTTCTACCTTGACACTGCTTAAGAGGTTCAGAATCTTCTGCTTAGAAATGCTAGGTAGTATGTTGTTTGTCAGATTAAATGGCACCATAGTACATAGGTTCTTCCCAGAGATAAAAGGTAGCATGCTTAGGTGTGAGCTCTGAGATAGCGAAATGTGACAGCAGGTGAGAGATATTCCTCAGGAGTATCTCTGTCTGGAAACCATGCATAGTAGCTAGGGTCTGCTACCCGGTATGTCTATCATGTCTACAATAGTGTCTCACATATGGGAAGGGTTTCATTCAAACTCAATTCAGCTCAATTTCATTTGAAATGTTTACCCAAAATCTTTTGGAATCTGTCAGTTTCCTACCTTGAACGTCTCCAGAGCCTTCAGTTTAGTTTTGGGCCAGTTGTGCTTGGAGTGAAGAAATGAACCCATTGGTTTCTAGGAGATTGTTCTGAGTCTATATATGATACACTGCCCTAACTTCTTATGTCTACCCACTCAGACCCTTGGCAAATGTAGGGTTCACAGCCACTTAAGAGGGAAACAAGTAGGCATGAGGAAGACTGGGCCTTGCTGTTTTGTAGTGGGGTAAAGTGAGGGACTTTGAATTGAGACATGAAGGAAGTAATGGGCATATTTATGCACCAAGGCTGTTTGTGTATACCAGGGGACACATGGGAATATCCAGGGGCATTTTTGTTTGCTACCACTTTGCACAGATGTAGGCTATTACCAATATTCTATAATAGAGGCTAGGGACACTGTCTTATGTCCACCAGTAGGTGAGAATGAGTTGTAAGTGTCAGTAGTGGTGAGGTGCACAAACTCTGCTTCCAGGGAAGAGACAGAAGAGCAATGGCAGAAGCACCATCCATGATGAAGTCTTACAGTTGAGCTGGCTAGCAAGTTTGGGAACCACAGGAGTCAGTGGCAAGAAATTAGTGTAGGGTTGGAACAGAAGAGGCCATCCTGTACCTGTAAAGCATTATAAAGACTTGACCGTGTCTCTCAGCAACAGTAAAGGGCATTTAAAATTTCTGAGCAGCGTTACCTGCTCTAACATCTCTCTGCCTACTGAAGTATGAATTTAACTGATTCCTTAGGTCATTGTAGCACTCCAGGTAAAAGGTAATGATGACCTAGGGTTGGCCAAAATAGTGCAGGGGTTTGAGTAGTGACTTAGAGTGTAATTTTTTTTTGGATATTTTATTTACATTTCAGATGTTATCTTATTACCCCATTCCCCACCCACCCAGAAACCCCCTATCCCATCCTCTATCCTCCTGCTTCTATGAGGATGTGCTCCCATACACCCACCCACTCCCACCTCCCTTCCCTCAAATTCCCCCACACTGGAGCATCCAGCCTTCACAGGATCAAGGACCTCCTCTCCCACCTATGCCCAATAAGGCCTTCCTCCCCCACATATATGCAGTTGGGGCCATGAGTCCCTCCCTATGTGCTCCCAGGTTGGTGGTTTAGACCCTGGGAGCTCTGGTTGTTTGGTATTGTTGCTCTCCCCATGAGGCCGCAAACCCCTTCAGCCCCTTTAGTCTTCTCTCTAACTCTTTCACTGGGAATCCTGTGATCAGTTCACTGGTTAGCTGTGAGCATCCACCTTTGTATATGTTAGGCCTTTGCAGACCTCTAAGGAGACAGCTATATGAGGCTCCTGTCAGCATGCACTTCCTGGCATCCACATTAGTGTCTGCCTTTGGTTACTGCACATGGGATGGATACCCATGTGGAACAGTCTCCAGATGGCCCCTCCTTCAGTTTCTGTCCCACACTTTGTCTCCGTATTTGCTGACTTAGAGTGTATTTTGACGGTAGACTCAACACTATGGGTGTAGAATTTAGAGAAAGAAAGTGGTGTATTGTCACGGGCTTTCGTCTGAGTAATAAATAATAAGGAAGATTGGCATTTACTGATATGTAGTGGATAGTCTACAGGTTTAAAGGCTTTTTCTTTTTGTTTGTTTGTTTTTTTTTAATGTGTTAAGTTTTTTTCTGTTATTTCTCTAAAGATACTGAGCTAGGCAGGTTTAAGTATGTATGTCTGGAATTTAAGAGAGAGGTATGTCCTATCAATTTTAACTGAAAAGTCCTTGGGATATGAATGGCTGGGAGTCAAGAGTCAGGGTGAGATGTATCATTCCGGGAGTGAGTATGAGTAGAGTCAAAGATTGACAGTGTCCATGAGGTGGTTTCAAAAGAGTAGCAGGGAGGAATTTGCGAAGTGCAGGGAAATTTGGAGGTAGGTATAGCTCTCTCAGGGTTCTGCTGGGCTGAGGGAGTTGTGGTTTATGTAGTTACTTGTCTGTTGCTGGAAAAAGACTATGACTAAGATGGTTTGTAGAGGGAAAGGTTTATTTCGACTTACAGTTCTGAGGTATAAGAGTCCATCATGGTGAGGAGATGTGACAGCATAGGGCTTCCATGATGGCAGGAAGCTGAGAGCTTACACCTTCCATGATAAGCAGGAAGAAGAGAGCATATTAGAAGTAATAGTAGCCTGGTCTCATTGACATACTTCCCTCCAGCAAGGCTATACTACTCAAACCTTCCAAAACAGATCAAATATTTAAATACCTAAGACTATGGGGGAGCATTTCTCATTTAAACCACCCCCATGGATGGAGGGAAGAACTGTTAGAGGTACGTGTCCGTGGAAAGAGTTCTGAGTCCCTGTGAAGATGATATAAGGTATGGAGGGTATCTCTGACACAGAGATGAAGAACTTATTGAGGGAGCTGCTATCTCAAAAGCATGCTCAGTATATCCTGGTGGCCAGAGAGAAGGATTGGCAATTAAAGAGACTTCTAGCTATTAAGAAAGTGCAGGATCTGAAGAAGAGAGAAAGGTTACCTTATAAAGGGAGATTGTAAAGTCCTTGCTAAGGAAGATGGGCCTTGAGATTGACTTTGAAAATGTTATATATATCAAGCTAAGAGTTCAATTCATTTTATGTTGAACATTTTATATGTTCTGAGTTCATTTTGCCTACTGCCTGCCAGTTTTTAAAGTCCATTTTTCTTTCTGTTTATTTTTATAGGAAATAAAATATTACTTACTTCAAATATCTAAAGACACTTAATATGAAGTTGTCTTTCCCCAAAATAATCTCTTTCTTATCTCTCCTCCTGATTTCAGGAGCAAACCCTAGCCCTCAGGAAAGAGGGCATTGGTGTGGTTCTGGACTCTGAACTGCCGCACCTGATTGGCATTGATGATGACCTTCTGAGTACCGGAATCATCTTGTATCACTTGAAGGTAGAAACTGCTTAAGTGGAACATTCTAATTTTGTTTCCCGACATCACCTTAGACTCTAGCAAGGTTTATTATAGTACTTTATGGTCATGAATACAACTATTAAATTAAAGAATATATAACAAATCCTTGAGCCTTTGGGGATTTTCTACAGTTCATTGGGATTCAGTGGTATTTGAAGTTCCTGTGTATATAGAGTTCTGAAGTTAAATGATGAGTCATCCATTTTGGCTTCTTTTCTGTGGAATCATAAAAAGGAAGATAAGGAAAGAGAGGTAGAAAAACTGAGGAAGGAATAAGAACCCAGAACTGGGACTTGCTATGTGCACAGTTGCTGGTTCCTCCTGGTAATTATTATATGGTACCTTCCTCTTAGACAGTCAGCTTTAGTTCTGAACAGTTCCCACTGTTCTAGAGGTCAGATTTCCTTGTCAGTTATCAAGGGTTGCCGCTGTGACCTCAATTTTAGTGGCTTTTCTCTGATCTATAACTCAGAATGACATTATACTGTCTTGAGTTTTGTGGCCTCTCATGTCATGCATCTTTGGACACAATGAAGCCCTTGTCCACTGATCTGAATCATCCTTGAAATGGCTGCCCTGAGCTGACTGTAAGCTTTCACTTCTTGAGCACTTTGCCTTTGCAGTGGTGCTGGTACTTAGCAGACCACAGAGGATTTCACTTGAGTGTTTAGTACCCTGAGTTCACTGAGGCCATTGTGCACCCCAGACCTTGCTTATTCTGTTGCCCAGCAGGTGGAATCCATCAAGATAGGATGAGAAGCAGAGCAGCAGGATGTCCTCCTGCGCTCACTAACGAATATTATTGAATTTCCTTCTCAGGAAGGTCAGACTTTCGTTGGCAGAGAAGATGCTTCAACAGAACAAGATATTGGTGAGACTATCAATGTTCTCTTAGCAGTTTTAAAAACCATAGATAATGAACAATCTTCTTTTTCCTGACTGATGTTGATATAGTTATAAGAGAAAATTTTGAAGCATATTGCTCAATATATGTGTGACTATAATTTTGACTATAGCCCAGTTGAATAAAAAGGATGTTTAATCGAGTGAACAAAACTAAAGTATGACTTCTTTCTGACGCCCCATGTACATTCTCTACCATGCTAGTAAAGTTATTTAAATCATTCTACACCTGTCCCTCTGTATTGCCACCATGATTGATGGAAATAAGTCAGCAGATGTTGATAAAGGATCCCAGGTCCTTCAAAACGCAGGATATAGAGAGTTCTCTACACAAAGGTTATGGCAAAGTATGAGATCACATATCAGGCACACATGAGAAGGCATGGCTTTCTGGGTGTCCTACAGTCTTCACAAGGCATACAGATAGCCAGGAAGTCAGCCTGAGCAGATGACAGCCTGCACAGTGTTCTGAGCATCCCTTAGACGGATCTGTGGGTGGAGAATGTACTGTGAGTTGGTGTCTATGCATAGAGGGGCACAGTGCCAACTGGGAACTGGGGAAAGAATTATACCATTTCAAGGAGTTTAGAGTCCCTGGTGAGGAACCTGCTTTCTAACAAGTATGTGCTAATGAGCCACTTGTCCAATGTTTCTTTGTACACTTAGTATTACTACAGATGGGGAGAGCCAGAGACATTTCCAGAATCCTCCAGACTCAAGTACTTTTAAGTCTGTTTTGGCATCAAGCCGCTTGTTTGAATTATGCATTTGGCTATGGGAGTGGCCTTAAATGAGGGGAGTTAGTAAGGACAATGATCTCTAACCATAGAGATCCGTTGCTGGAGTTCTGCAAAGAATGAGAGCTACTCATAAGAAACTGGTTTATATGAGAGGCGTTCACATCTGCTATAGGCAAGATGGTTATAGATTATCAGATACCCATCGGTGACTGGCTGCTTTCAGAGGTCTCAGAGTTTGCATAGGCTATGGCTATGGTGGGTACCCCATCGAAGCCTCTGGAAGCTCCTGGGACAGTGGTTCTCAAACCTTTCTAATACAGTGACCTTTCATTGTTTCTCATATTGTGGTGAACCTCAACCATACAATTATTTTTGTTGCTACTTCATAACTAATTTTGCTACTGTTATGAATAACAGTGCAATTACCTGTGTTTTTTAAAGGGATTGCAGCCCACATGTTGAGAACTACTTTCTTAGGACCTCCTGGGAGCCATGGCATGCTCGTTTTCTGTTTTGGGGAAGCATTATCTGTAAGTGTGGAGGTGCTCATGGATCGTAAGCCCACAGATGCTTTCATTCTTGTGTCTCCCTGTGCTGGCGCAAATTTGTCAGTATTGAGAAGAAGTTCTCCATTAAACTAGTCAACTGTGTTGTCCTTTGGGAAGAATAAGCTGCCATGTCAGAGCTTACTTTGTTATAGACAGATAGCCAGATCCTTTGAAGTGACTGTCAATGGTCCTTTTTCTCTGCCACTTGATGTTATAGCCTCACATATTAGAATTTTATCACTAAAAAGATATGTTGTAGCACTTCTATGGAAAATAAAAGGTGTGTTCAAAATGGAAATTCAGTAAGTAGATGGAAATCATGATAGCATACACCAAAGTGAAGCCTAACTTCCTCCTTTGTTTTTCTCTCCTAGTCCTTCATGGCCTTGACTTGGAGAGTGAACATTGTGTCTTTGAGAATGCCGGGGGAACAGTGACTCTGATACCCCTGAGTGGGTCCCAGTGCTCTGTGAATGGTGTTCAGATTGTGGATGCCACACAGCTAAATCAAGGTATCTGATTCTGCTTTTCAGAGATCTTTGTGTATAAGGAGAACGAAAGCTGGAACTGGGAAGCATGCGCATTTTACTGATTAGGGACCCAGAGGGTAAAGACTGTTTCTTCATTATGTTTCCTCTCCTGTCTTGCTGGGAGGCTGCTTTATAACGCCCGCCCACTGTCTGTTGAATTAAACATGACATATTTATGAATATTTACAATTGTTATGAAGATTAACCATTAGTGGATTTTTAAAGTTAAAGAGTACCTTTTGCAAGTAAAAATTTAATACAGTGATTTCCTTTAATACTTTTTATTTCTAATGTTTATGTCCTTCTAATGAGTGGTTGCAATTATATGCAAAACAGCTGTAGTATTGTAAAAAAAAAAAGGTATAAAACTTAGTGCAGAACTTAATCATAAGGCCATGTTAAAGTAACTATTCCATGTCAGCCTACTTTTTTTCTCTGAAACTAAATTGTTAAGAGAAAAGAAGGTTTGGTCCCTTGGCTTTGAGCCTGTGTTGAACTAAACTTATACCTTGTGGCCAGAAAACAGAAGGGAAGAGGGAAGTGCACCAGAACTCTCTGAAGATCTTTTAGGAGACTCCACCTCTTAAAGGTCCTCAGGAGATGACGCATGGCCTCTGGGAGACATTGGGGTTCAGTTTATGACAGTGTCCAAAATTCTCTGAGCATATCAGTGTATATTTCCTCCACCAGTGTGATTGTCCAAACATCTTCAGTAGAGCTATTCAATTAGAAAACTAATGGTTAGCCTCAGACCCAGATCAAGTCTGCCTGCCTGCTGCTCGTTGGCCCCTGGTTGGCCACATCTCTAGGTTTTTCAGTCTGGACTACATTTTTGTTCTTTCTTGGACTCTTACAACATTGAAAAAAGTGCATCAGATACATTGAAGTATGTCCCTCCACGTAAATTTAAGATTTTTCTGGTCTTTTTTTATAATCAGATTGATATCTTGCAGTTTCTTTGTTTGCAGACAGTGCTAGGGTCAGACCTTGTGCACACTAGGCAAGAGCTGTACTGCTGAGTGACTCACTTTCTCAATGTGATGCATTTCTGACAATGTTGTATTTTCTCCTATCCCACCCCAGATTTCTATCTGTCCACTGCTGATGGTGCTCACTTTGGTTCCTTGGGAAAGGTGGGCCTGCCTATGCTTTTACTCTGTGAAGTCACTTCCCCTAGATTTGGTTTTAGATAAATGTGTAGGGAAGGTACTCTGATTATCAATGTTCTATCCTTTTCACAGCTTGATTCACTGTTTCAGAAACTATTTTTTTTAAATGTTGCTGAATTATTATTCTGTTGGTTGCAAAAAAGATAATTTTCTTATCATTTCTTTTGCATTTGTCAATTGAATTTTTAGTGTAAGGAAAAAGCATTTTCTTCTTGTCATTTGTGTCTTCATGTATTTACTTGAGCAGAGTCATTGTTTGGCACTGCATTTAGTATCTGCTCTGTTTGGCCATTATTTATTTTGAACATTCAAATTGTCTAAGATTTGGCCAGTGTGAATTTCTTCAAGGTGGCTTCTATGTCTTTTGGCTTGACATTGTTTTGCAAACATTGGCTTACTTTCTGAGGCAAGATACTCTAAACTCATCTTATACTTTCCTGGAACTTAAAAGAGCACTATACAATGTGAGCTCTGCCTAGAACTTAATTAACATTTAACTCTGGGAGATCCTTCTGTCTCTGCTGCCCATGAGAGACGGATTGCTAGTTTATTGAGGTTTCAGAAATTCTTTAAGTAGCTGCAATTATGTCTCTAATTCTTTTGTGGATTGAATAATAAGTGTTAATAAATGACTCACATGAAGCTACTTATTTACTCACTCACTTACTTACTTACATATTTGCTTACTTGTCTCTTTGCCTACCCAACTTGATAACTCAGTTTAAAATATGCCTATTTTGGGTAGTGGTCAAATTGAGAACTAAACTTTTGATCTTCTTCTCTATCTCAGATGTGACTTTTGCTAAGAGAGCCATAGAATTAAATTGACATTGAAGGCTGATGGCAGGATTTGTCTTTCCTGCAGTGTAAAAGTACATATTTTTTAATTCTCCTGTAATAATTGCATCTCTGAAGCTTATTGCCTACATGTGCTAGACTGAGCTTCTAGCCTTCCTAAAATCTTATATAGGCCTTATTTTCAGCCTCTGAGACTTACTGCTGAATTAGCACACCCTCTGAACTCTGGCTGGCTTGTTCAACTCAGTTGTTCTTATTCAAACTCCTCTCCAAGCTGACTGACTTAGTCTGGCTTCTCTCTTGGTCTCTGACTGAATTGCTCTGCTTGGCCTCATACTAATTTTCATATGTTCAAATATT
This sequence comes from Grammomys surdaster, assembly GCF_004785775.1. Classification (NCBI taxonomy): domain Eukaryota; kingdom Metazoa; phylum Chordata; class Mammalia; order Rodentia; family Muridae; genus Grammomys; species Grammomys surdaster. The sequence goes on from NW_021604587.1 coordinate 6,132,385, forward strand.
CTGGCTGCTTTTCATTCTGTCTTCACCTGTGTCTAGCTCGTTTCTTTTCTGCAACCTGTTGCTCTATAACTGTGTCAGTAAAATTGGCTCCTCTCTCTCTCTGCACTGCTCTCTCTTAAGTCACCTCTCCTTCCTGTCTTTTCTCCTGAGAATTGGGTTTATCCTATCTCTGAGTCATTCTGTCAGATTTTTCACTAATTTATCATTTTGTCAGCCCCACAATTAGGAGTCACTCTCAAACTTGGGTGCTTCCTTCTATCAATTCACTTTACCTTCATTGTTTGGGATTAAAGGTACATACTAAGGGTATGTCTGTATTCCAACCAGAGGGATTAAAGGTGTGCTAAGGCTGAGCCACACCCCAACTAGAAACAGGTTTTTCCAGTAAACAACAATCTTGGGGTTTTTGGTGTGATCAAATATCCTGCAGCACTGTGAAGTGTCCTTAATTCTTTTATTATCATGGAAGTGGAACCATGATGTTCAGATCTGGTGGGCTTGGGTTCTTCTGGCGTCCTGCTGAGCTGCTGAAGTCTCTGTATTAGAGTGCTGTGCACAAAATAGAAATGCCATTAGCAAATGTCAGTGCAAGCGAGTACGAAATGGCATCCAGATCAAGGGGACTTCAGAGTAATAAGGGGAGAACTTGTTTTTTCACCTTGCCATTCTTTCTTTAGCGTATATCCTGTATATCTTATCCAAGGTAAAACAGCTTCAGTCTTTCATAATTAAGGATTAAAATTCTTTCCTTTGGCTTGCTTGATGTTTGAAGATTGTTAAAATGAAAACTGGAACATGTCTTTTAAATTCAAAGTGATGTGACACGTTCGAAGTGAATATGTGTAGTGAAAATAAAAGGAAGTGCAGAGGACTGAATCATTCCTCCTTCCAGATCATCCTCACTGCCGGAGACGAAGCCAGGCCGGGCTCAGCATTTGTATATGAGGATCATAAGCTAGCTCAATAAAGGTTTAATTTTTAAAAAGCCTATAGTAAAAGTAAACCAAAAATGGATTTCATTAAAAACACAATAAATGGGGAGCAGGACTAAATAAAACACTGTTTTCATACTAGATCCTGTCTTGGCTTTTGCCCATGAGGCAGCTTTTTAAAAGCAGTTCTATAGAGCACTTCTGCATGTCCTGCTTAGGTAATTTTTGCAAAGGCAAGTGCTTTGAATTAACTCTTGGCAACCAAGCTTCTTGGAGATGGGTCTTGGAATAGCTGGACAGCTGCTGTATTAGCACAGAACATTGAAAAAAGTGATAGCAGACCATTCATTATCCCTCATTATCATTCATGCATTCACACTCTCAAACCTTGACTTGTATATGCTGTTAAATGTTCGTGGCTTTCCAAGCTAGGCATAGGTTCTATCCATAGCCCTGAAGAGCATAAAGTCCAGGCTATTTTGTTTCCCACACGTGTTGTCCTAAGTTCAGTCTCTGGCTTACTGTAGTGGTTGCTGGTTTACCATCGTTCCTGGCCCGTTGTTTCTTAGTCCTCAGAATTTCCTGGTGTGTAAACCCAAGAAGTTGGACCCATGAAGGATATAACATAAGAAATAGTTTTGTAACTGTTTCCTGCTTTTATAACAAAAAGGATCTAGGAGAGAAAACACAGGTGGGTGTCAACCCACATCCCAGTGATGTCTGACCACATTACCCTTCCTTGCCTGCACCTTAGGCTCATCCTATACCACCCACTGCACCCTCCCTTATCATCAGTTTCCAGCTTAGTGCTAATATTTGGTATTCAGCTATCTCTTCATTGGTAAATTACTTTCATTTGGAAATGTGCTAGGCTATGCCATTAAAAAAAGCACAAGTAGTAATTACAACTTCCTTATCTAAATCACTTAACACATGTGAATGCCAACTAATAGATTTGTTTAAATTTAGCAGGTTGTTGCCATTAGGGGCAAGAGTGTTTTCTTCTTTTCTTCTTATCAACTTATGTCAGTAAACTGTCTTTTCTCATATAGCATACCCCCCAAACACACACACACACACACACACACACACACACGAAAGGTTTTCATCAGTTAGCATTGTCATTAACATGAAGAACATTTACTAGAACTGTGAACATGAACTGTGTATTATCTAATATGTGGTATAAGATATCTTTCTCTTCATCTTCATATCTAAATATGCTCTTCTCTTAATGTGTACCCAGAGCTCAGGTCCCCTCTCTCTTAGGCTCCCCGGTGAACTCCATAAACTGGATTAACGGAAAGAAGAAATTACAAATGTGACCATGATGTCTTACTCATAGACCACAGCTTTTCTTGGTCTAAGCCTCAAGTCCTCTGACCCCAGTCGTCATATGTTTAATAAGAAATGGCACAATATTCAAGCATGTTGTAATTCAAGAAATATTTCAGAATTGTCTTGGAATTTCTAGGAACTAGTCATTGAATTATTATTTATCTGCAATACTATATATTTTTAAAAACTGGTCACTGTTAAATGTAATTAATTTTTACATTCTTATCAGTGGACACCTTTGGTCTTCTTGCTGGTCTGTCAGATCCATTAAACATTCATCTCTCATTTTAGAAGTGCTACAGAAACTGCATCTTGGAAATTCACACTTAGGTGCTTTTGAATGTGATATGCTCCAGTGCCAAAATATATTTGCATCTATTCAAGTACCCTGAAAGAGGGAACAGGTGATTGTCTGCAGAGTGGAGCTGAGGAGCCTTTGATACAATTTTCATCTGCTGGAGGGCTGCTGTGAGTTGTTCAGTGACAAATTAAAAAGGAATTTTAGTGGAGCTGAAAAGGAAAATAGATCTTTGAGGGTTGAGCTGCAGTATCCAGCCAAGGTAAAAGACCTGTATATGCTACAAAGAGCATTAAGACACCAGTGTCTGTTCCCTGTGGATTCCCCTGTGCTGACCTGAGTACTCTTCAGATGCCTTTCTCATGTTAGAGACCTGAAAATTAGACACATATCTTACATATGGGCCAATTTAACAGATTTTTGGATGTCAAAGCCTGAGCTATTTTACAAGAGAGAATGGTTCTCCAAGTGTGTTTCAGACCAGTGCCATCAGCATTACCTGGGAGCTTACTAGATACACAAATTCCTAAACTGTATGCTCTGAAAGATCTGGAGATGAGGCCCCAGTGATAAAGTCTTTACATCTAGAAGTAATTGTGATGCATGCATCTGCATGAGAGCAGCTGACTAAACTTGTTATGCTGAAATCAGAATCTTGGCACCCTGACTTTGGTAGAAAAATAACTGTCTATTTCTACACCTTTCTTTCCTGTTTTACCAACCACACCTAGTTTTTAGTCTTTCTGATCCTTTCAACATCTTCTGCTTCACATTGCCTAAGGTGGCTTTACAGCGGGTCTTGTCATGGATTCCTTCATGTTTACCAGATTGGAATTTGCAGAACTTCTGAATCTACAGATGTCTGTCTATCTTTACAGTTGGAAAGTTTGTTGCCACTGTTTGTTTAAAAACATTTTCCCCTATTGTGCACACTTATCTTTCATTCTGGGTCTCTAATCCCGTAAAAATTAGATATTTTAATTTTTCTCTCATGGTCTATTGATGCTCTGATTTGCAGTTTGAATTTTCCTCTTATGTCTGTGTCCTTTTGTAAATACTTTTTCAAATCTGCTTATGATTGCTAACTCAAAGTCTTTATCAATATCTTTGTTGTCTCAGCAATACTTTACATTGTCTGACCTGCCCATTGGCATCTTCCTGGTTCTTGAACGTTTTGTTAGAGGTCAGTGAGTTTCATTACAATTCTGATGGGAAATGGTGATACCCTCTTGCAGCAGGCATGTTCCTCATTGGATTCTTGCCTACATGAGGAAGAGCCTAAGCTGTTAGGCTATGGTTATAGTACCAATGCTGGTTCAGTGTCAAAGCTTCTGCATTGCTGTTCCACATAATTTTGAGTCTACCACCACTGGCTAGCCTGGAACCTGAGCAGATCTCTGCCCCTTAGCTTATCTCTCAGGTTGAACATGCTACTGACGTTTGGCGCTGTGTGCGTACCATGTGGTGGTGAATCTTGGAATTCCTACTGTGTCCCAAATACTTTAGTTTTTTTCTTTGATCCTCCTGTTTCTCTCCTCCAACTGGAAATTGGAGCTTTCTTGATTCTACTCTTTCTTCTACATTGTGTAGAACTTAAAGGACACGGGGAGGGAAAATACAGCCAGGGAAACCTGCTCCACCATCCTGGGTCCAATAATTCAGAGACCTTCTGCTGCTTCCACTTGCCACGAGTGACCTCCTGGCGTCTTGTCAAGACTAAAAGCAGAGGGTTTCTCCTGGAGTTCTTACTTCATACTGGTAAGCATGTTTGAGTTTCCTCTTACTCTGAGACAAGAATAAAAAAGTGATCATTGTCAGTTTGGTTTCACTTTGACATGCAAACCTGCTCTTGTCTCCATAGCAGTGTTAAATGCCATGATGCACTGCTGATATTAATGATAGGCCTGTACTGTAAACACTCTTTTTTAATTTTTTTTTTCATTGAAATCAGCCAAGATTCTAGAATGATTGACTCCTCATTGACAGATCTTAGGACGTTCCCTGATGCCTTGGTACCTTGAGCACCAAGTTTTTAGCTTGCAAGTCGCTATACTGCCTTTATGGCAGCCCATCCATCTGTTTTAGACACATTGGACACTCTAAGGATACTTAAGCAGCTACGAAGGACCTCTTCATTCATGGCAAGGCGTCTATGACATGGGGCGCCAGTTGTGGAAAGCAGCATCATAAGCCAGACAAGCTTTGGTAAGGTCCAGAGAGCCCAGCAGTCTTTCTCCCAGCATCTACTATTTGTATTGCTCTTGAATTATTCTATGTCTAATCTACATTTTCTTTGGGAAGGACCAACCTGGCCCACGTGGAAAACACTCTCTTTCCTCCATGACATTTTGAAAATAAAAATATTAGCCTGACTCACTCATGCACACTTCTAGGTTTTTATGGAGAGGGGTGGACTGGTACATCTTGAAGATTTAAAAGCTTTACACTCAGTTCATACAACAATCTTCAAATAACCCTTGATAATTATTTGACTGGGAATATCAATAGCAAAGACTGAAAATCAATTTCCTTTCTTATCCAGAGGCCCAAAATCTAAGCTTTCCATTTTAATTTTACTGTGAAAAACCTGAAGGGTAAAGTGATTTATCTAAAGTGAAAAGTTATGACTCTGTATTTGGAATGTGAACACTTATAAGGGAGGTGTCAAGGCCTGTGTGACTTTCTGGTAAGGTGTCATACACATTTGTCACAATCACAAAAACCAGTGACCTGACGCATGCTTTGGTAGTGACATCTGCTACAGTATGACGTTGATGCTCAGTGTCTATCAGTCATGCCCAAGCTAGGCAAGCCACCCTCAGATCTTACGGGAATTTTTAAAGAATCTGCTTATTTTGATTGTCTATCTCTTTTAACTTCTCATCTTTCCCATCTCACTTCCCAAAGCCATTTTTGAGACAGAATTACTATAATTCCTGTGCCTTAAGTAATTATTAAGAGTGTAAAGTCTTAGAACATACAACTTAATCTGTTCTTATGTATTGGTACATGTTATTGAATATTAGATTCCATCATGACCCCAAAATGGTGATAACATTGCAATTCATTTCAATGTGAGATTTTTAAACCATTTTAAATCACAGAGAAAGTACTTATAAGCAGTTCCTTTATCCTTTAATGAGACAACAAAATGAGAATATCCTGCTCCTTCTTAGCCAGGCTTCTTGATCAGCGACCTTTCAGGGCAGTATGTGGTACTCTATGAATCTAAATTCTTTGCCCATCACAGCTCAATGAAATCCCTTCCACCAAGTATCCTTTAGGAGTTCAGCCTCTGTGTGTGTTAGGTGAGGTGGGGGTATGGGGCAGTTTTTAAATGATTAAAATGTAAAGTGAGGAGGCCTGAAGGCTGTCTCAAGCCTCTCAGCTCCTGTTACCTTGGACTGTGCATTTGGAGATCACAAATGTCTCATGTGTTTGTATCAGCTATAACTCAGAAAGTCTGTTATACAGTCACCTCCAAAATAGTCATATGACACCATTTAATAGAAGTATAAGTCCATTTATTTGTGCGGTAGCAGAATTAGAAAAATCTCATTAAAATGTAAGGAGAGGGGTAATTACTTGTCATATTCACTATTGCCCCTATCTTCCCTAGGAATCACTAGAAACACACATATGCTTATTTTTCAGATTACTTGAAATACTAAAATAAGAAAATCTCTTATGAAACCATCATTTGCATCTTTCATTCACAGAGATTTAAATGAAGGAAGCTCTTTACCTTTTTTAAACAAAAGGCTTTGTCTCCCTTTTGAAAATGTCATTTTCCTTTCCATTCCCTTTTAAGATTGTCTGGGATTTGTCTGTGTTTGGATATTTAACAGGCTCTGAAGTAATCTCAGAGAAGCCATCATATATTTCAGGCAGGTTTAGACATGCTCTCAAAATTACAAATTAAGTGTATCACAGAAAGTCCATCTGTTGCAATTAATCACATTAACCTCAAGCAAGGAGTCACTGACAGTTAAAAAGAACGTAAGGTCGTGAAGGAACCTTAGGAATTTTCCAGTTGATGAGTAGATGGGAACACTGAATTCCAAAGAGGTTTTTCCATTTACTCCTTGGTCCCATCCACAGACATTGTGTGTGTGTCAGAGCGTGTGTAGGGTATATATGTGTTGGGGGTGGGATGGAAGTAGGTGTGAAGACCAGAGGTCAGTGTCTGATGTCTTTATCATAGCTTGTCCACCTTATTTTTTGAGACAAGGTCTCTCAATGAACCTGGAGATTAGTGATCTGGCCCCAGTCTACCTTCCTCCCAACTGTCTGCACTGAGGGATACAAGTGCAGCCCAAGGCTTGGATGTTTCCATGTGTGCTCTTGCTCAGGGAAGCTCAGGGCCTCCTGCTTGCACAGCTTGAACATTATATCCCTAGCCAGTCTCTATTGGTTGTGTATCCACCCGTCATTCCACACTTTTCCTTTAGCTGGCTTATTGCTTTCTAAGTATATTCATGAGTTTCCTCTTAATAAGTGAAAACTATGTCATTGAACCCATTTTACCCTTTGTTTATTAATATGCTATATGTATGATATAGTTCCAAAGGGCAACCAGTGATATTTCCAAGTTCTTGTGTCCTGGAATAAAAAGGGATACATGAACAGTGGTAAAATTAGAGAGTGTTAAAGACAAAGGCATTTTTAGAGATGGAGGGGGCACAGCTAGAGAACCAGGATTGATCTGAGACTCAAAAGCTCCACAGCTTGTCAAGACCCTTCTTAGATCATTTACTTTCTCAGGCAGATCTGGCCATACCCTGCCTTGAGCACTGTTTTGGCACACATAGCCCTGGTTGGTCACAGAAAGTCCCAGACAGTCTTCCACTGTGTTTCATGTTAATGTTGGTGCCTCTTTTTGTAGCCTCACTTTCCTGCCACAGAGGTCTGTAAGGCCCTGTCTGTATTCAGTAGATAATATATCCTTTATGTCTCCATGTCTCCCCAGCTCTTCCTTTCTTGCTTTGTCCTCTACTCACACACCTTTAGATAGCACCCACTGGTAAGTTCTAGTATCTATTTTAGCCTCTCATGAAGCATTCTCCACTGGAGATTCCCCCTTAACTCCTGCTTTCTTATCATTTTAAGAGTTCAGTCTCCCTCTCCTCTCCTCTCCTCTCCTCTCCTCTCCTTTCCTTCTTGTCACCTTCTCTATGTGTGTTACATGTGTGTGGGGGGGGTACATGGAAAGACACTAGGTGTACACAAATATACAATATCTATAGTCTATCTATCTATCTATCTATCTATCTATCTATCTATCTATCTATCTATCATCTGTTAAAAGCCAGCTTTTCTCCAGGTCTCTCCTCTCCTCCCTTTCCTTTCCCTCTTCTTCCTTACTTGACTGACATTCCCACATAAGTGGTTTGATTTAATAGAGAAAGCTCTAAGATAGTATGATGGTTTGAAAGAAAATGGCCCCCATAGGTCCATAGAGAGTAGCAATTTAGGGGGTGTAGCCTTGTTAGAGGAAGTGTGTCACTGGGGGCAGCTTCAAGATAGATAGGTAGATAAATAGATAGATAGATAGATAGATAGATAGATAGATAGATAGATAGAATGTAAAGTATAGGTAGTGTATATTTATGTGCCTAGTGCTTTTCCATGTGTCTGTGAGCACATGCACATGCACACTCATGCATGCACGTGCACACACACACACACATACAAACACATGCATGTGCATGCACACATGGATGGTATGTGTTCTCATATATTTCTGCAAGCATATACGTACATGCACATATCATAAGGTAGCTCCAGACCTTTCTTCTAGAGCATCAGACCTGTGTGTTTTTAATTTGCTAAAGACACTTTAACTTCATTATTCTAAAACTAACTGAACTTATGGTCTATCTACCATATCACTATGGTTCCTTTCCCAGTGCTGTGGGCCTGTGTGGATAGCTCTCTATCTGGTTAGTCAGTCTACATGCTAGAGCCTTCCTCCTCAGCCTGCCTGCCTGGATGTGCCCCTTGTTGAATTCTATTGCTTTTATCTCCTAAATGGCTTCCAGATTCTTTGCTCTTTTCCTACATTGCCTCTCCCAGAGGCGCCTTCCTCCAGACTCCTGAGGTCCATCTCTATTGCCTCCTAGCTTTGTCATTCTTCTGTCAGCTACAAAAGTGATCTTTCTGAAGCACACATCTCTTCATGTTTTGTAGTGCTTTTCTGCCACATCTGTGTAAGACAGATGGCCTTCCTACTCTGTCCTGAAGGACTAAGGGGCTCTTTCCCTTCACTCTCAAGCTTTATCTTGTATAGTGATATCCATATTCCCTCTGTCATATCCACATGCCTGTCTGCCAGTCTCTGCTAGTCTTCTCTCATTTCCTGCTGAATGACAAACAAAAAGTTGTACTTGACTACTCCTAGGTTTGGTGGAGGAGAAGGTTTATTGTAGATATCAGGGAGAGCATAGCCAGAGGCAGAGGCATCTGAGAGAGTCCAGGGTGAACACAACTGATCCTGGCCATGTGAGCAGAGTGGGGACAGGAGAGGAGAGAGCCAAGAGACCAAGATCTGGGCATACCCAAAATGGCTGGAATATATAGGAAGAGCCACTGGCGGAAGGGCAGCCCAGCCCCTGAGCTGTAGAGCTCAGCCTAGGTGACAGGGTTTGCCAGCTATGTCCTATAACAGGTAGGGACTGAGCAATTTTGGGAGAATCTGGAGGTCAGGTCTGCTTTGCTGTGTTAAAAAGTCTCTTTGTGCAGGGCAGTGGTGGCACACGCCTTTAATCCCAGCACTTGGGAGGCAGAGGCAGGTGGATTTCTGAGTTCCAGGCCAGCCTGGTCTACAGAGTGAGTTCCAGGACAGCCAGGGCTACACAGAGAAACCCTGTCTCAAAAAACCAAAAAAAAAAACCAACAAAAAAAGTCTCCTTGTTAACCCCTTGTCCTTGGAGACCTAACATCTACTACAGAATCTTTATATATGCTTCTCCCAAACTCAGCTTCAGCACTTTTTTTAATTGATTAAAGTTTTGATACTGGATATTAAATCTAGGGCCTCGTGCCTGGCAGCAAGCCCTCTAGCAATAAACTATCCCCCCCATGCCATCAAAGATTGTCCTCCTCAGCCCTCCCCTCAAGGACCTCTTTCCTTTCTGCAACCTGATTCTTTTCCTTTATGGGAAGCTTTTCACTCTTTTACCCTCTCTGTTTACTGCTTATGCTCTGAAAGGCAAGGCATAGTGTTTATCATGATAACTAGCATGCAGGAAGTGTTCACTAAGTATTTGCTGGCTACACAAATTAACAGAATTATCATATAAGCATGGCACATATTTTTGACTCAGTGTTTCTTGAATAAAAGTGAACAGTAGAAGGGAGTGGAGGAAACAGCTGTTAATGGAGTCCATTGTACAGGCCAGGCATTTGACACACATCTAAATAGAAATAATGAATTATCATGGATAGTTTTGTTCTCATTCATAAGTGCTGAAAGGGCTTTTAACTGCATGCAAATAACATAGGCAGCTGGATTATTTTCAGTGACTTAATATGAGTTAAAATTATGTCTCTGAGATACTATTCTTTTTTCCATTAGCATATTTAACAATTTTTAACTTGCTTGCCTAGGCATTTGATTAACAGAAGGAAAAAACAAGTTGGGCTAGATGTAATTAACACCTGGAATTTGATGGCCTTATTAATCTCTAATGTAACTTTAGCATATTAAATGTATGTACTTCCTAGCCATGACTGCTTAGAGTTTGACTTTTTATAAGAGACACAGCTCTGAGACTTAGTAGTAGAAGGTCAGAAAACACCTTTCTTAATTATAGTAGTGGTGCCTCTCCATAAGTGGCAGAGCACAGGTGTCAGTTTCTATGAGGAGGAGAGATTGTTTGTGAGGAAAATATCTACTGCCTTTGTGAGTCTCCTAAAACTGTCTTCTCTTCATGGTGACTCTATTCCCTGTGAAAGAATGACTTCTACTGAACCCACCTCTTCACGTACTCCCAGTGCCTTGTGTCTGAACCAGTCAGTGGCTATCTGTATGGATTGGAAACTCCTCTGAGATCTCTAAGACAATGGACTGAGTAGGTGGCAGCAGAAGTGCGGTAGGATCCTTGCTAAAGCTCCAGAGTATGTGTATGTCTGGGATTATGTTAGGACCCATCAGGTCCAGGCAAAGGCCACACCCAAGCAAGTGGCTATTGTTTGTGCTCAGCCCTCAGCAGCACCAGCACTTGAGCCAAGGGACATTAAGGGATCTGTTGAGACTGTCCTCTCAACATGCTGTGTCTTCTGAGGTTTCAAGGTTGATTAGAAAGATACCTGAGGTTTGTGTGAAATTTTTTAAGTTTTTAACTATTCACAATTAGTATTTTTGTTGTTGAAATTTTCTGTGTAAAACATAAAAATTGTTTGTTGGCCTTTATCACTGTCCTCTAGATTGTGAACTCTGGTCAGTCTTTCTCTCAGTGTTCCAGGTCCACACAGTATGTTTGTTGTTTCAAACATCTTTTGTATGGACTGGACTTGAACTTTTATGTTCTGAACAGAGCTAGCTAGTCTCCTGTCTGTAGCTCAGACTTTCCCAGTGATAACACATGGCCCTGCGTTTCTCTGTCCCCTGGTTATCCAGTGAAACCAGCCTTGGTCTTTGGTGCTTCTAGCTACTCCAGTCTCTGCTTGGTACTTTGATGCTAGACTGCTACACAGTCATTGCTCTTTATGGCCAACTCCAGAGCATGAGTCTTGTCTTTTTCAGGGCAAAGACTGAACATTATGTTCTGTCATAAGGTAATATAATTGCTCCAGCATGGACAAGATTACGAGATAGTCTGTGTGTAACATTGCTTCTCTTAATTGCCTTTGAGGCCAGGGAGCTCACTGTCTTCCATAGCTGATATCGACATGTCTGGAACTGGACAGGTCTGACTTTAGAAACTATTTGCTTATTTGTGCTGACTCCTCCTCCTAGGCTTGGTCATTCATGAGCATTGGCCTTGACTTCTCTTGTCCACTGAACACTAGGTACTGAATGAAAACTCTGGTCTAGGATCCTTTCTTGAGCACCTAATATAGACATTTACATTTTTACAGGGTTTGTGACAGGACGCAGCATAGTCCCCTGATTCCAGCAGGTTTTAGCGGTAGGAATTTGTTTTCTGCCAGCTCTGCTGTATTTCTTATAAAACTGCTTTGCTTTGAATGTCTGCTTCTGTAAGCATTAATAAATATTTCCTACATTCATGATCACATGTTTTGCTTGATGTTACACCTCTTTAGAGATGTGGAGGATTTTTTTCTTCGAAGCAATCACAAATTTAATTATCTGCATATTAAGTTTAAAATCTCATAATAGGTTATAATGCTTAGATGCATCATCACTTCTGCCTAGGTTGTTGTGAATATTGTGACGCCCAGCTGTAAAAAGAAAAGTGCATGCAGGTTTAAAATTAGCTTCCATGGGTGGTCCTTGAGACTGAAGCCTCTCATCCTTTTCAAATGCACTGGAAGGAGAATTCCATGCATTGCTGTTGCCAGCTGACCCCACTGCCTACCACTGAAGTCACATTTCCTTCCATCCATTGCTGCTGTTCTTGTGTGTTCTAGGTGCTGTGATACTCTTGGGAAGAACCAACATGTTTCGCTTTAACCATCCGAAAGAAGCCGCCAAGCTTAGGGAGAAGAGGAAGGTGAGGGCTTGTGGACTGTCCAGGTTGGGCAAGGGTATCCTCCTGGGTCTATTACTTAACCTTCTGAGATGAAAGCCTCTAGCGAGAAGTCCTATAACAGCTCAGTTCTAGGCACTTTACTTCCTGACCAATGATGGAATAGGAGAGCCAGCAAGTAGAATCCAGGGCACACAAGAAACAGCTGTTCCTTCTAGAACCTTCTTTCTAGTGTGCACATCCCCAGAGGGCCCAGGCTTTGTGTGTCATTAAGTGAGCAGTGACTCATCTACCAGAATCTTAGAACTGAATCACTCTTATTTTTTAAGTCAACCATAGTAAATTGGGTTTTTCCCCTTGTTGCAGGCCAAGTTGGGGGCAAGTTGGGGTTGGGGGAAGTAGGACCATTGAGAGAGATAGATGGGCTTGGTTGGATAGGGCCATTCAGAGGTCTCATGGTGCTTGATGGTGGAGGAAGGCTGAAGCCCACAGAAAGAGAGGAAGATTGAATGAGAAGGAAGGAAATCTACACTGTGTTCTCACCTTAGACTCCTGAGAACAATAAGAGCTGCAGTTTCTATTTTCATGAGCTAGGAACTATGCTGAACTTAAGCAGAGATTCTGCTATTTTATCTGTACAGCAGCTGTTACCACCCCAACTTATAGGTAATAGACAGAGTAGGAAACTGGACCAAGACAGGCTATCTATAACAGACTCTGAGGACAGGTGGGCAATCAAGCCACAGCCCTAACCTGTGAGCCTGAGGCCTATGTTCTAACTACCAAGTGACATAGCACCTTATGCCACTGTTTACTATAATGGCTTTAACTGCCATGACCTTTGATGGAAAATGAGAGCAAAGCTACATTCCTCAACCTAATCCAGGGCTCATGATCCAGCCAGTAAACCTTCTTGTCCTTTCTGCCCAGGGCCACTCTAGATAGTGTGTTTTGAACATGGTTCCAGAGAGGTATAGGGGAAGTGCGTCTGCCAAGAGCTTGCACTGGAAGCAAATAGAGCAGTTCTTACCTTTTGGCCTCTCCTCACCTTTATCGCTGTCACTCAGTGAATGTGATGTAGATGGCAACAGAGACGTAATTCTAACTTCTGACTAAACTTTACTGCATTGTGGCTAGGAGGCTTTCTGCGTTATGAAATGCCTGGTGAATTTCTATTGCTAAGTGTTTTCTGGTGTATACAGGCCCATCTGTCCCTCATCTGCCAGATATTAAGCATTCACACAAGTGTGTGCATCTCATTGCCTGCCACTAGCAGAAAGCAATGAATGCTAGCACTGACTTCCTCATACCCACCGAGGTAACCATTCTACCCTGTGTCTGCTATTAGAGTGGCCTCCTGTCCTCCTTCAGCTTGTCTATGACCGACCTCTCAAAGTCCTGTGAGAACCTGTCCGCAGTCATGTTGTATAACCCGGGGTAAGTGAACAGCAACATCTCGTTCCTGTGATTAGTACTGTGTTAGTATTTATGATGCCAACTACATTATAGTCAATTGATGGTAATAAAACTTTGGCAAGGGCACCTCCTCAGCATATCAACCACAGTCATTTCCCAAGCTCCTTTCCACCCAGTGCTATATGTCCATAATTGTACTTAGTTATAATCACAGTATAAATGGGATTATGTTCTCTGATTCTTTTTTGCTTAACAACATAATAAGCATTAGCAAAGATGGTTACAAGCTTCATTATCATTTTCATAACTGTCTAATATTTTAAGTTGGCACTTTGATTACCCAGTGCATGATCTCTTTGGCTTAAATGCTTTTATCTTGTTTTATAAATTATCTGTAATAACAGAAACAGCCTTGATCTTAGGACATCCTATAGCACAGAGAATTATCTTTACTACATTCAAACATCAGGAGAGAGCTAAAGACACAAATGGAGTGTTTGAAATGGGCTTAGCAGCTGGGTGACCTTGAGTTGTCAGCCTAAGTGCTCACGTCATTGGTGACTTCATTGGTAAGATGACAGTGTTAATGAAAATGTCTGGAAATAGGGAGCAAGGTGAAATACTTTTGTGTACATCTCAGTTTTGAAGTTCCAGAAGTTCCTGCTTCCCACCGAGAGAATCTCACATAAAATAATAGAGCTGAATGAGTGAAGTGAAAGTGGCAGGTGTCTCTGGAACTGTCCTTCATTTAGCATTTACCCTGTGACTGACGTTGTGCCAAGTCCCCTCCATCCTCTTGGTTCTCAGAATCGCAGTAGCTTGGTTTGCATGTGGGGAGTTTGAGTATGTGCTTGGGAGTTAGAGGTGTGATGATGGCCAGGTTTGTCTGACCCCCACCCCTGCTCTCAGCTTATCAGTCCTCATCCTAGTCCACTTGGGGCCTCGTGCCATGGCTATGACTTGCAACTGTGCCTTGATTTCCAGTTAGTACACTCTATGGCGGAAAGCAGATGTCTCCAAGAGTTGTTGCTTCACTGTCCAGGGAAACACCTTCAATCACATCTCTACTTTCTTCCTTGTAGAGACCAGCACACCAAAACCCAGATCTTGTGATATATGAGTCAAAGATGAAAGCTAGTTGGTGAGACACAGGTTCTGTGTCTCCTATCAACCCAAACAGTGTATTTTGTGATATTCAACTTTGCCTTTACCATGACGCTTTTCAAATTTCATGTTGTATGCTCACTGAGAAAAGTTATGATCACTAAATAATTGTGTCTTGAAATAAACCATATGTCAGGGAGACTCTAAAATGTGAGAATCCTTTCAGAGATACTGAATAGGCAGTCCTGAAGGCATGGGTGCATGTGGGTTCTTAGGAACTTCCAGTGGCTTTCTCAGCTGCTAGAAGAGATCAGAGGCTTGTATCAGCTAATGGAATCTGGTGGTGCTCAGCACTGATGGCAGCTTCAGTAGTGGGATCCCTTCTGTAAGTACTGTTTGTCTACTCAGACTTATGCTTGGATGTGTTCCAGCCTAAGACCCAGTTAATCCTGGAACCCAGCACCACCATCTGCATCTTCTGTGTGCCCTTTAGTTTATTACCATCTGGAAACTTAATGTGGCTATTTGTTATCTTTGAAAATGAAAAAATAATCTCTGCTCAGGTCACTAGTTCTCATTCTTTTATATTTTTATATATATATATGACATTGAGTTCTTTTTCCTCCACAAAATGCAGAGCACATAGTCCTGTTAAAAATAATACTGTATTTTGTTTGATTTGAAGTTTAGTCTCTTCCCCAGTATTGATAAAATGTCATCAACGTGTACCAGTTTGCATCCTCAGAACTCTTCTTACATCTCATGTCTAAAATTAAAATGTTGTTTCAGTGACTTCCTGTGGTCTAAAACCAAGAATTTAGCCAGAACCCACTCAGCATCCCCACTACCAGTACATCTTGGTATATCTCAGCACATCTGATCATAGCCTGATACATCCATCTCAACACATCTTAGCACTTTGCTGCATATCCCTCGTTAGCAGTAGTTCTCAATCTTCCTAATGCTGCAACCCTTTAATACAGTTCTTCATGTTGTGGTGACTGCTAGCCATAAAATTATTTTTGTTGCTTTTTCATAGCTATAATTTTACTACTATTATGGATCATAATGTAAATATCAGATATACAGAATACCTGATATACAAACCCCCAAAGGGGTCATGACCCACAGGTTGAGAACATGTTTGGCCTTCAGGCTATGGCTGTGATTCTGATACGTATGAAAGAGCCTGTGCGAAAGGAGCTGTTTCTTTGTTCCAGTTTCTGATACTTGTTTTTCCTGACACCCACTCCTCCAAGGCGGCATGCAGATGATCCCATTCTGCAGATTATTGCCAGCTTTCATCAACACAGAGTGTCCCTGTTCAGCACACATGGCTGCCTTTCTGCCATCACTGTTTCATTACTTGTTGTGGAGGCAATCCATCCTGCAGCAAATTCTTTCTGAGAACTTCTATCAATCAGACATGATTCTAAGATGGGACCTTTGGTGTTGACAATGTTGATGTCCGTGCTAGTTGGAGGAGAGAATCAGCCTGTAGATGATTAAAAGATCAGACAAAGTAAAGGTGAAGTGAAGTGAATGCCTCTGGGGCAGTGTTTGGTGGAGTGGTCAGGGAAGCCCTCCAGAGCAGGAGATTCTTGATCTAAGGCTTGAGTAGAGTGAAGGTGACACTCATAAGAGACAGGTTGTGGAATGGGAAACAGTTCAGACGAAGGGAAAGGAACTAAAATGCTTCAAAATTACAAGTGGAGAGTGGACCAGAGGAAGTGGAATACAGGAAGAAGAAGGGTGAGGCCCAGTCCGTGACAGCCTGTGTGGGCGGGCCCCTGGCAGACACTGCAGGGAATGGTGGTTTCTAAGAGCACTGGCAAACATGGGAAGCCTTTGCGTGGGACAGTAACTTGAAGGGCATTTACTATGGAAAGTGTAGCGTGGAATCAGGATATTGTGGGGGAAGCTGTTTATTTATACTCTATGAAAGATAGTGGTGGTATAGGTCTGGGGTTCAGCCATAGATACATAGGAAAGTATAATTGAGGAGCTATGGGGTAAGGGGAGCTCCCTAGTCTTGGGTCTAAGCATCTGGGATAGATGTTCCCAAATGGGCCGGACAAGGAAGATGAGTTCACATGGGCAGGTGATAGAGTAAGTACATAAGCATCTTTCTTGTTAGGCTGGAAGCTTTGTGAGGTGAAAGCCTTGCCTTACTTTATTTCAGCGTGCCATACATATTTCTTGTTTATTAATAATTTAGCAAATCTTTTCAGATTAAAATTTTACTAGGACAACTGACTCCTCTAGGGTTTTTGTTTTTGTTTAATTAATTTTTCTGGGCATGGACATTAGAATTATTGGGATATGATGTACTGTAAAAAGTGGTATGGGTACAATCTGAGAAAAAATACAGTTACTTAAATAATCTCGTGGTCATGTTCTGGTCCTTGACAAAAGGTGGTAGAAGGAGGAGAATGCCTTCTTTTGAAATGAGAAAGTGAGCAAAGGCAACCAGGAAATGCAAAGGAGAATACGTTTTATGCTGAATAATAGCTGGTGGCTTCTGGATGCTTCTGATATGAGCATGATGCATCCTCTTCACCTGGCTTCCAAAAACAGAGACATTCATGTAGTACTTGTTACTACAAATTCAAATGAAATTATTTAATACTTCATCATACCTTCCTTCTCCCTGGTTCCCAGTCCTCTGCACTTGCTACCTGCTGTAAAGAGTGATTACCCATGAATTAAAATATAATTGAAGAAAAATTGCCTACTCTGACTTATGGGTAGGCAGACACTTCATTATGAAATTGTTGGCTCTAGCAAGTGGGCAAAATGAAGCATAATTAAAGCTATAGCCATGCTGTTTATACCATTTTTTTATGATTCAGATATAAATACTCGTAGCATAAATTAAGCTAGAAGAACATTGAAAGAAATGTGGTTAATACCTGGGCCCTCACTAAAGAGTTGTTTAATTCTAGATAATACACTGCTTAGAATCAGAGCATGAGCATTTCTCAGATGGAGACTTCACATTGTGATGCTTCACCAAGCAATGGGTATTGTTGAGGGTTTAGTTTGTGCTGACAGCCTGCTAAATACCAGAGCTCTCTGTGCAGAGCCTGGGAACATGGGCTTGTCATGCAAATGCATTTCAAATGAACACAAGCCAGCATGCAGTTCAAAGCAGAGGGCAGCTGTGTCTGCAGCCTTCTCTGGAGGATCTCTTGGGAAAGGATTGATATGACATGATATTACCTAGGAAACATTTCATTCTGGTACCATGCCCCTTTTGGATAGGCACGTTCTAATATGTTGGGTGATATAGAAAACCTTTGGCTTCCAGTAGTAATCTTCAGGTTGACATCACCTGCAGCCAGTCTCGTGAGATCTATATAAGTCTGATTCATGAGAGCCATTTGTCTTCTTTTTTGGAGACCTAATAGTACTTCTTTTCATTGGCACCAGTTGTTTGTATAGTTTAGCTCATTCTCAATGATGTAGAAGCACACACCCTGGACTGACTAACTAGAGTACTTGTCATCTAGAGGACAGCAGGATTACAAGGAGTCTTAAGTAGAGCTACTCAGAAGCCTGTGATTGGAGACTTTCTCCTCTGGAGTTGAAGTCTTAAAGATGTTCCCAGACTGTAAGAAGGTCTTGCCTGGAAAAGAGAGAGGCAAAGAGTACTAACTGAAGATTTAGTCCTCATCATCCACCTTCCAAAGACTGACAATCACTGCTGTGACTTAGCACCAGGGAATTGACTGTATGCTTTCCAGTGAGCTGCATCCTTGCTGGTCCCTGACATGTTTACAGAAGGAGACCTGGTGAAGAGGGCCACTGCAGGAAACATCCCAGAAGAGAGCTGGGTAGAGGGAGTCATGCTGAGGGTATGGAAGAGATAGGGAGTCAGCAGGTGAAGTTGTAAGAGAGAGCACTCTCTGAAAGCCAGGCACTAGTAGCACTTATAGTTTGTTTTGATGATCCCACAGAGTTGTTCTTTGGGACTTGCATTTCTGTGTTTGGCAGGATGGATTTAGGGTGCAGGTTGCAGCTCAGCTTCCTGAGGTAGGAAGATGGTGTTGCATTTGAGATTACTTTTATAAATTGTGATAAGCCTTTTTTAAAAGCTTCTTCAGAGCCAGGTAGACAATATATGCCTACAATATCAGCACTGGGAGATGGATGCAGGACTATTGAGAGTTCAGGGCCAGCCTCAGCTATGGAGAAAATTCAAAGCTAGCCTGGGCTATATTATTTTCTGTCTCAAAGCAAAACAACTTATCCAGAATATATGTTTAAAATATATATTCCAGTATACAAGCAATAACTATTTTCTTTGTACTAATGCATGGTAACTATGTACATGTTTAGTAACAACTTTCATTTGTAGTTGTAGTAAAATAGGCTTTCTATAATGTTTTACCATCATAATCATTTTAAGTACACAATATAGTCAAGTGCATTGGTGTTACCATGCTGGTGATCTCTAGAACATTCTTCTTACAAGAGGCAGTTCTGTGTTCTTAAAACAATACTTTTGTGCCAATGACTCACTATTATTTTTGTTGTTGTTTGTTTGCTTCCATGAATCTTACTTTTTTAGACATCTCACACATGTGGGGTCAGAGCATGTTCTGATTCAAGATTGGTTTATTTCACTTAGCAGATGTCATTCAGGCTTTAATGGTTTTGTCAGAATGCCCTGTTTTCTGGTTGAATAGCATTCTTGTGTGTGTGGATCCATATTTTGTTTGTCCAGTCATCTGTTAATAGGCATCTGCCAATGGTTGTGTCTACTGTTAGCTGTTGGGCAGGAGCATACAGATGTCTGCTTGAGTCTTTGATATCAGCTGTTCTGAGTCCACGCCCAGAGTTGGAATTCGTGGATCATCTGGCAGTTCTGTTTTTAATGTTTCAGTGAACCGCTCATCTGTTTCCCATTGTGGCTCTGCCAGCCTCACATTCTTACAGCATCAAGGGCAGTTTCCAGGGGCTGCACCCTTACCCACCTGTGAGGATTTCTGCATTTGATAATAGCCATCCTAGTCGATCCAAGAACTGTCTCACTATGGTTCTCCAGCACTCTGTCTTGTTCCCTTCTTCTTTCTGAAGACTATCCAATTGTGAAAAAAAGAATGTTTAGAAATAGAGGAGGAAAGAATACTTTCCCACTCTGTAAGTATTGTAAACAGATGATGAGTGTACCCCTACTGTGGATGGAATTCCCAGTGACTACAGGTAGCTCATTTCAGCTTGGAGAACAGTTGTAAGGTTGCTGGAAGTGAGGGCTCAGAATGAGTAGTAATGATGAAAGGAACCTAGTAGAAGAGTGGGCTAGAAAACCAAGCCAGGCAGCCAACTTTGGGTCCTGGAAGTTTGACTGTCTGTAGATGTAATGAAGGAAAATATGTTGACTTCTAGTCTCAGGCTCAAGTCTTTGGTTGAATGTTATTTAGCTGAAATACAAACATAGAAGTAGGGTCAGGTAGTCAAGATAGTGAGGATAAGAACAACTTTGAGTAACTGGGCTTTGAACTTCTGTAGCTGGCTGGTTTCCAGTTTTCTTTTAGCTCTCAGACTCACTATGGGGAAAGCTTGGGAGTGTCTGTGTGGCCTGTAAGAAATACTCAGTCTTGCCTATGGGATGGAGGCACTTCCCTATTGAATGAATGGCTGATTCCAGCTGGCCAGCTTTTACTCATTGGTGTGCCTGGTGTCTGAGACCCCCCTCGCTTTTCCAGCCTTATGCTCAGCACATAAGGTAAGGAAGGTATGTCATGTATAGAAAGAGACTTGGTCACTTCAGAGTATGAATCAGTATGTGTGGAAGATGGTTGTAAAGTCTGTCCAGAATCAGAACTATAGCATTGTCTTACGCATACCATCCTAGGATTACCCTGGAATGACTCTGTAGTTCTTGAGGAACAGGTCTCCAGGGCTCTACTCAACCTGAGCCTGAGGGTACTCTATTTTATGTTCCCTGAGCCCTCCTTGGGAATCTCTTCTTCTTCCTAGCCTTGGTCCTGGTCCTTTTGGCTTCCACAGAGTGACCTCCAAGCACCATCACTGTCGTCAACACTTTGTTCTCCAGTATGATCTCTCACTTTCCAACCTGAACTTAATCCTTGGCTAATTGTATAAAGCTTTCCCCAACACTTATGTGAAGCTCTCCATCCACTTCTTCTGCTTAGTTCTCTTCTAAGCTTAGTCCAGGAATCACATTCTCAGGAGGCTTCTTCCTATTTCCAGCTTGAGTTGAATTTCTCCTTTTTGCCTTGGGCAGACATTCTGTGCATGCCTTCTCTTTCTAAAGTAATCTTATGCCCAGGCATTTTCCTGTTGTGGGCTTCTTGAAGGCAAGAACCCTCCATTCCTCACTTAGTTTCCAATCTTGCACATAGGCAGTAACTTTCTGCAGATCTACAGACTTGGGGCTAGAATGAGTCTTTCAGTGGTCCCGAGATGCCTGTGCTGTGCATGACCCATGTGTGCTGTACTTCTGCTTGGCTCCTTCGGCTGTAGTGAGTGCTTCCTTCATGGCACAGATCAACATATCCCTGTTTCCTTTGGTATTGTTTAGAAGAGTGGGATAATGAGAGTTAGTTTTATAGTAGTTAAAAAAAAATTCTGCTTAGTACTTCTCCCAGAGCCAAAACATTAACAGTTGTGGCTGTTTTGCGAATGATCCTATCTGGTGAGACTCAATGCGTCTTCAAAGCAGCAGGTTTCCCTCCCTCCCTCCCTCCCTCCCTCCCTCCCTCCCTCCCTCCCTCCTTCCCTCCCTTCCTTCTTTCCTTCCTTTTTGTTCAGCAGGCAACCTACTAATCTTTCAAGTAGCCTATATCTAAAAACAAATAGCAACAATAGAACCATACTCTGAATTTAGTGGGCTCATGATTTTTCTTTTATATATCAAGTCTTTATATCATGAACTGTCTCCTTTGTCTGGGTGGGCACATCAAGTTGGACACATTTTCTATTCCAGTTTTGGAACCTGTTGTTGGCCTGCATCTCCAGCTCCTCTGGAAACTGGTTTGTACACACATTGGTTCGTAATGCCAGAGAGTTTTTGGATGGGGCAGAGCAGCCTGGTGGCTTCCTTGGGGAGTTAGCTCTCCTTTGGAGAAGTGCCCAGCCAGGGTCTTTGCCAGCAGATAATTTCCCTGCAGGGGAAACATTCCTTCTCACTGGCACAGTGTCTTTAAGAAGAAAGCAAGCCGACTGCTCAGCCTCCCCCACCTCGCTGGAGACTGAAAACAGGCAGCTAATTTGGCAGGAGGCGGAAGCATTCACAGCTTCATGAAAGTGCTTGAAGCAAAATTAGATACCTTCCAAGTTCATTTTAGTATTGAAAATAAAAGAAATTTTTGCTGGCACATTAGCCTCTTCTAAGTACTGCGCAGTGGTGAGCCCATTTAAAGGGATAAATTTGAATAATTAAATTCTAAAAAGAAGCAACTCAGTTTCAAACCAAGCTAGACCTAAAAATGTCAGAAGTCAGGGTCAGGGCTGGGTTTGGTGAGCCACCTCAGGAGCTCCACCAAGGCTATCACATACCCTGGTAGCTGTAGAAGGCCCTGACTCTGTGATAGCCTGAAGCTATCCATCATCAGGGGGAAGACACTAGAAGAAAGGTGGTCAATGTTAAGTATTTATCACAGAGGTTCAAATCACAAACATGTACAAAGGAAATTGCTGTAGAATTGGCATGTGGCCATGTACTTTGCCTTGCTTGGGATGCTCCCTGATCAGTGTGCCTTTCTCTCCTTCTCCTTCACTGTTTCAGTGTGAAATGTCCCCACAAATTCATGTGTTGGAGGAGTTGGTCCTACCCAGTAGCCCTATTTGGGATGCTGTGTAATCTAGCTGGAGGAAGTACGTCTCTAGGAGATTGGGCTTGAGGCTTTGGACTGGACCCTTTGCCCTATAACTACTACTCCTAAGGTGTAACCAGCAACCTCTCACTCTTGCTCCCAGAAACCACATGCTGCTACCTTCCACTTCCTTGCCTTCTAGGCAGTGATGGACCAACCATTTTTCCTCAGTGTCTTCTTATCAGATGTCTATCATTTACTACATTTGCAAAGAAGGGCTCATTTGTAAGGGTTTTTTAAAAAATTTTTTTCTTTCAAAGCTCTTTTATTTTATACTCTTTTCATAACCACATGATATTCTACTGTAGATATTCCATCTCTTACTGGACTTATCTTCTATTGAGTTATGTTTTATTGTCTAGTTTCCAGCTATCATATGCCATAGCCTGAAGAGATTTGTAGCTGATTCTTATGTTCTCCATAGTAACTTCTTCGAGGCAGAAAAATGTAGTGCTGGCATTTTTAGATCAGAGAGAAGAATTTAAAAGTTTCGGTTGCACATTAATAAATTATTTCATCACCCTTCTGCTAATACTGTATGAGTTTCTTTTACTTTTAAACAGTTTCAAGAAATGGTATTCAGTTCTTGAATATATTCTTGTGAGTTTAGCTTCTGGGATGCAGTTATAGGCTGTATTGCCAGTAAGCAGAGGATTCCGGCCTACAACCATGTTGAAACAGATGTCTTTCCCCAGTGTCCTGCTTGTTACCTAGGATCCAACTGTCTATGACTATAGCTGAGTTTCATCCTGATCTGGAATGCTAGAATAAGGGCAGTTCCCACATTCTTGCTGTCTTCTGGTTGGTTGTAGGAATGAAATTCTAGAAAATAAATCCAGAAGAAACTCAAATCTGAAGGAACAGTTTTAAGATTGGATGCAAACAGTGAGATTCACTAAGATAGATGTGAAGAGTTCTTACCAGCTAGTAGCCATTACATAACAAGAAATGTATCTTTGTGGGGCCATGAAAGGATATCTTGGTTTCTGGTGGAGCACTGGCTAGAGATGGCCGGAGACCCACCCTGCAAGGGACGGCATGCGTTTCACCACACTCCCAGACTCCAGGCTCCTGACACTCGGTCAAAGACCTCCATTGATCCATGCCTTTCTGCTTCTGCTTTTCTTGCTGACCTTGAACATGTGAGCTTTAATGCATGTTGTTAACAATATTTATGCTACTGCTAATTTGGTAGTTAGCTTGTTTATATATAGTTGAGAGTTATTTACAGTGTTTGTGTCTGTTGGTTCTTTTTATTGAGCCTTGCCATTGTATTTCTAGTTAAGTTTGCTGTAGTGCTAGTTTCTTCTCCAACTTCTGTCTTAGTTGTCTCACTGTTTATGGGTTGTTTACTAACTTTATGATGGCTATAGATTGTCTTAAATAGCTTGTTAAGATACATAGTCTTTAAGAACTTGTAATGAAGGAAACTAAAGGAAGTGGGTCTTTCCCTCCCTTAGCTGAGATTGGTATTAATTGGTGATTTTGCTGGGTCTTTCTGGTTTTTTAAATCCTTGACTATCATTCCACTGTGAGCCACTTTAAGTGATAGTTCTGTGAGCTTTTTGTCTTCAAGGTAGATGGAAAGAAGAACTGCTGATTCCAAGAACAAGTTGACTTTCCTGTGTTACTGTAGAATGCCTTGTGGGCTGGCTTGTTTCCCTTATTTTCCAATCTAGATCTACTGTGAAGCCCTGCGGAATAAGTGAACCATTTCTTAGTGAGATGACAAAAGGCTGTTATGGGCAAAGATGAGTTGGGAGAGATCCAGTTATTCCTACATGACAGTAACATGTCCTGTTGAAGTAATATATTGTGCTAATTTATGTTTTACTAGTCAGCTCCTTGGTGACCCATTTGTTTAGAGCACATTCTGGTTCTGTGAAGGGCTCCTGTTATATGCATCCATCTTTCTCCCAGTCATTGCATGTGTCTCCTGCAAATTTTGACCAAATACCTATTAGCTCTTGGGGTGACAGAATCCCCTGCCACTTGCTCAAACAAGACTTCGAACTGCAGCCCACAGTTCATCTCCTTAGTTATTCACTCATAGTCTGTTCCATCTTTCCTTGTTAGCAATGTAAACATCTTCAAATTATGTCTTTTAGTGCAATTATATATCCTTTACCTCTGACATGGATGGTTTCCTCAACACTGTCCCTACTTTGGAGAAGGTGTTTGAGGAGTGATCATTGGCTGAGAATGTGGAGGCATGACTTGTTTCTTGATGTGGCCTTTTCATCTCCTTTGATCATGGACCATAATTCTAATCTTTAATAGCTATTACCCAGTTTTGTGACATTGAATGTTTGTCAACATCAGCAACCCCTGCATCTTGCATGACCTGCAAATGTTAACTATCATCATTGTCAGAAATCAATGGAAATGAACCAGGGGTGATAGAACCCAACAGAGGCGAAACAGTTGCTACAATCAGAGAAAATTTAGAAGCTTAGTTTTTTTTTCTCATTTCAAACCAAATGCTTATTTAAAAAAAGCAGAACAGCAGAATAAAGTAATCACAGAGGTTTATAATTCTTCTACCAAGATATAATCACTGGTTTGCATTGGTAATATTTTCTTATCTTTTAAGGTACATTTATTTACTTAGCCATCAGTTATTGTAATAGTGCATCATACAGTATGGTTAAAACTTGAGACTGTCCTCAATATGTAGTTCTGTCTTCTACTTTTTCTACTTTTACTTCATTATGAGATGTTTTCCCCAAGCCAATGAATGTAATTACTCATTCTTTGTTGATATCATAACTTATTTAAGTTTTTCCAAATAAATGAGGACACTTTAAACTATTTCATTTTCTCCAACTAAATTCTAGATAACATTGTATTTAATCTTCTAATTTAAATCTTTTCCTAGTTTGGTATTCTGTCAGTTATATTCTTATCCAGAATTCTTTATTTGATGGTAGCTATTAATTAAATTAAAGCAACAGGGGGAAGAATAAAGAGGAAAAATATCAGGAAATAAGTGAATAGATTTGTTGGGGATTTGGAAAAATGTGGCAAAGGAAGTCTGGGAGTGGCCACAAGCTGTCTAGGCACAGAGTTTCCAAACTGCTATTAACTCATCAGAAACATGGAGGCACATATTTTTGCATTCTCTGGTTAATTGTATATGGTAGTTTGAATAGGCATAGTCCCCATAGCCCTATATATTTGAATGTTTGATCATTAAGGCATGGCATAGGAAGGGTGTCCTTATTAGTATAGGCATAGCCTTGCTGGAGGAAGTATTTTACCAAGGGTGAACTTTGAGGTTTCAGAAGCCCAAGCCAGGCCCAGGGGAATTCTCTGTTCCTGCCACCTTCTAATCCAGATACAGAACTCTTGACTCCTCCAGCACGATGACTGCCTGCATGCTCACATGCTTCCCACCCTGAATGAACTAAACTTCTGAACTTATAAGCTAGCTCCAAATGCTTTACTTTATAAGAGTTGTGGTGGTCATGGTGTCTTCAAAGCAATAGCACCTCTGACTAAGATAGTGCATTAGTTTGATGTATTTGTCTGTACAATGTCAAGGTGTACAAACTTCTCCAGTCTTATGCTCTCTGTCACCTCAAGGGTCTAGTCCATCTGAAGTCTCTTCTGCACCTTCAGGTTTAGCTTCTCTGCTGTTTGTTTGCCTTCTGCCTATAAATATATGCAGCTTTTTAAAAAATGACCTCATTTATCTTGATTAGAGCATGGTGACACATGTCTTTAATCTCAGCTCTCAGAAGAAATGACAGATGGATCTCTGTGAGTTTGAAGCCAGTCTGGTTTACACAGTAAGTTCTAAACTATCCAGAGATTAATAACGAGACCCTCTCTATTATAGGAAAGATTTGATGTAAAGTTTTTTCATGTATATGGGGTCAAATATGACAATACATATATACATATATTATATATGCATATATATAATGTCTATATGTGTATACATATAATACATATTATATATATTATATGTATATATGAAGGTCAGAAGACAGCTTTTTGGGGGTCAGTTCTCTCATTAGCCCCTGCTTTGGAGGCAGGGTCTCTTATTGTTTCTACCTATAAGCTATGTAGATAAGTAAGCTCCTACCTAATCCTAGGAGTGCTAGGATTACAGGCAAGAGTCATCACATCTCAGGTTATATTTAGGATCTAGGGAAGGAACTCAAATCATCAAGCATGTGTGGAAAGTGCTTTTATCTTCTGAGTCATCTTGCCTACCTTAGCTTTTCTTAAAATAAGTTGTTCTTGCACTTTGGAGTGTAGATCCCACCAAACATTTTTCAGACTGGTCTGTCCATGTACATTTCTAACAATGAAATTGTTTATATAAGTCATTATTATGGAATGTTATGATATTAAACTGCTAAACAGTACCAGTGTATTGTTTCAGTATGTGTCCCAGGTATATATGTTTGGGAAATCATTAAAAGGCGTATTTACTTTATTATGTGCTCCCAGTTCCATGTTATACATGGAAATATTTTTTTTTGGAAAACTGTGTTTTCCAAATTTGCTGTAATGAGTTACTGCTAACACGAACGAGCAAGGAATATGAGTAACTGTTATTTTCCAAGGGAAAGAGAGTCCAGCATGGATGGCGTCATCTTCTTACTCATCTTGCTGGGCCAGTAGTTCATGCCATTAACTTCAAGGCACTACCCAGCATAATCTTTGATTAAATGCCTACTGTGTACCTTCAAGGAGGTCCGCAGAATATACACTCAGACAAGATGAAAGGATCTGTGTCCTCAAGGAGCCCTGGTGAAAGTAGAGACAGCCACACCCTCTGTGTTAGGAAAAGCCCAGTGCCAAGGCTATTGCTCCAGCTGTTCATGGCCCCCTTCTCTGGCTTCCTCTGCACTCACTATTCTGGTTCTGCCAGGCTCACAATAGGCCATAAAAGCCATCAGCTCTTTGTCTGGCTTGCCCAGGTGGCAGGAGACGTATATTGGTGATCTTTCCCACTATTTCCTGTTGTCCTAAAGCTCCTCTTCACTTTCCTAGTTTTATTTTTTCCTAGTCCCCATTATATAATATATCCATTGTTTATTACTCAGCGATCCCCATACTAGATAGAGCAGAGAGTCCTCAGTGCCTCTGAGTATTCTGGCACATAACCTGTGAAGCAGAGCACCCGTTCCTGAGTATTTCATCCACCAGGATAGATTACTGCTTAGGTGTACAGAGCAGCTGGCCAGTAGGCCTCTAAGAGTGGTACTTTGACCTTCGAGGTTCTGTGCAAGCATCCTGTGCAGTGATGCTGCCAATCTTACCACCCCTTGATTCTCTTCCACAACAGACATCTGAGGCCAGTTCCTGCTTTTTTCTGGCTGTACCTTACATGCATTTTCCTTTCTGTTCTGTCTTCCCTCCCTATTCAGTGCATCCTGGGCATCATCATTCTGTTTCAACAGCCCCTCCTCTGGAAGGTTTCACTCTCCCTATGTAGCTGTAGAGCTCCCTCTCCCTGACCTCACCCCACCCCTTTTATTCTGGCTCATTATTATCCATGTGGTCTGCACATGTTGTTTCCTTATACTTTTAACTATGCAAATGTTCTTTGTCATTCTCTCTACTCCTCAGCACTGCCATTCACATAGCAGAAGCTTGGTAAAGGTTTGATGCTCTCAATATGAGGCTGAGGCTGAAGGAAGTGCTAGGAAGATTGTCTGTGATGGACTGTTCTAGTGTGTTGAGCAGGGAGAGCATGTTTTGAAATAACAGATCAATTTTAACTTCTGAGGGCCCTCAGCCCTTTAACCAGGATTTGGCTGAGAAGGTGAGGTGGAATTCCAGGGTAGATGTGAGAATGAGTGAAGAGCTGGATCAAGCAAGTTCTCCTCACAGCTCCTTTTAAGAGGGGCCTACCCCGCACTATTCTCTAATACTCTGGGGCTCAGTCTCCAGTGCTCTAAAGTAGGAGGGATGGTTAGGGTGTAGGGTGTGTGCTGAGCTGAAGGTTATGGCCATTGAGTCTATATCAGGTTCAACAAGCCTGAGATGCTGGGCTAGATCAGGACTGGTTCTGACATCTGAGTATTACTTAATGAGGTTATAGTTATTGTTTACAGAATTAGTCTGGGAAGAAGTACAGAAAATGCTTATGGCATCAAATTGTACTTTTTTTTTTTTTAAAGTTCAGATTCTAGGCCCCTTCAGTTTGCAACAGAAAATATCTAACAATTTGAAAGTCTGTGAAAGTACATTTAGGGAATCATCCCCTGGATGCTTTGGATATTTCTATTACACACTGACTTAACTAGAGGGTAACTTTCCAGATTAAACTGTATAGGGGAACTTTGTGTCTCACACTCATCTTGCCTCACACTGTTGAATCGTGTTTGTATAGTGATCAATGTTGGATAACCTAATTTGTGACATGGGTAGGTTAGAAATCTGTCAATCATCTCTACAAAGTACATTTTCTTAGCTTTACAGTAAATGTTTACATGAGCACTGATACCCAGGGAAAAACTTTTAATGTCCTGTAATGGACCAGATAAAGAACAATCATCCTCCAGTAAATGCTAGGATGCTCTTATGAAGATTTGCACTGAAGAGTGCCACTAAGCATCCAGGCACTGGCCAGGGCTTATTCATTTGGTATCTGTGATTAAAGACACAGTACTTTTTTGAGGTCCAGTATACAATTAAAATGAAATTATATGAAATATATAATGTAATAATTCCAGACAGGCCATGTGTGCTGTATGAGGTACACATCCTTTTGGTAGACCTACATTGACTACAACCCAAAGTCACTAAAAGAGAATCCAAGTCTATCCAATGGCCAGTAATTTTTTTTATTCCTAATCATATATCTGAGACTCAGGGACAATAGAGTTAGACATCAAGTCAGGGGACTTTACCAGTATGTCTATCTCAGCTCGTCTCTGTTGCCATCTGGGAAGTCCCTTCTACATATGCTATAGTCTGGAGCTCATGGAACCTGACACCCCTTGCTTATACCACTATAGCTGTCAGCTAAAATGCTGGCTGGTCATAGGTAGCTGTCTCCTGCCTTTAGACCAGGCTTTGGAGGTACCAAACTAATCAGTATTACAACAGCATAAGGATGCAAATATTTATGGTTTTTTGCTAATTTAAATTTTTTTCATTTTCTTCTCTCTTTTAAAAATAATCACAGTCTCACTTTCAAAGTAATGGTGTGAACTGAGAAACTCCAACCCTCTCATTTTCTATTGCTTTTGATAACAGGAATGTAAATTACAAGATGTGCAGTTATACCTAAAAAATGCTAGCTGTCTCTTAATGAAAAGAAAAGTTTATTCCTGATCAAAATAGATGGTATGCTTTGCTTTTTTGTTGGACCTAACACAGTATGTGTAGCTCCAAATGTCATTTTAAAATGTTAAAAACAGCTGCAAAAATTACATCCTTTTATAGTTTTCCTTTTAATTATAACATTTGGGAAATTAGCATTTGGGGCCATGATAATCCCAGCAATATAAGAGAGTAAATTGTCCTTGCTTTAAAATGCAGCCACATTTACATACAATTATCCTCGATACACTGTCTAGATACACTGATGGACTCACACTTTATGTTGTGCACTGTTGTGGCTTACTATATGAAATAATTATGTATTGTGGAAAGAAATACATTTCAAGTGTGATTAGTAAATATGTAATACTTAACAGAAGTTATATGCTGTCAGCAACAACTCTTGTCTCATGTTTAGAATAGGATCTGTGAATCAGGATGTTCTTCTCATATGTTGGTGGCCATGCTGTAAATTAAGAGTGAGCACCAAATAACTTTCTTTTTTGTTGCAGTTGAGTTTTAAATTTTAGTCTTTCCCAGAAATGGGAGTCATCTTTTAAAGCATACCTTTCTTTTGAGTCGAATATGGCTAAGACCTAGAGACAAGTCATAGGAAGTCATTTGTTTTCTTAAGAATTAAAATAGGGACCTCTCTCTCTATCAATAGACATTGCCCTCCTACAGGGCCAAGAGCTGTGGCCTCAAACATCTGAGGTAAATCTCCCCTTCTCAACCCTACTTAGAGATTCTAAACTGATGATGATTTCATGAGCCCACAGACCCTTACATCCTCCCCAGCTGCTCCTAGATCCTAGTGAAGCACTTCAAATCCACTCACTCATGGCCCATCCCCACTCACCGTCTCTCCTTAATGTTATCTGTCCTTCCTCATGTTTCTTCTGAAGTCTTAGCATCTGTCTAAGCCTGCTGTTGTCTTGAGTGACTCAGGGGGAACAACTTCCCTTGCAAACCTAGTGGTACTCACTTTGTCAGCATATAGACTTCTATGATTTTCTGCTTTATTTTGTAGGCTCTATTCTAATTCCTGCTTTGTATCTAATTTAGTCCTTAGGTTAATACTTGAATTTTTGTCTTCCTGTGTCCTCAGTTGAGCCTCTTTCTATACTCTTACTTGAAGTTTCCTGCACTGACTCAGGCATCTGTGTTTAATACTGTAGATAGATAGATAGATAGATAGATAGATAGATAGATAGATAGATAGATA
>NW_021604587.1:6163491-6168122 GCF_004785775.1 Grammomys surdaster
ATAGATAGATAGATAGATAGATAGATAGATAGATAGATAGATAGATAAATAGATAGAAGTATATGTACACAAGCACGTGCGTGCCTATGCTTGAGCATACACACACACACACACACACACACACAGACACACACACACACACACTCAGCCTAAAGATTTGGCCTCTGAAATCAACAATCTCAGAGCTTGAGTGATGCCCA
The DNA here is from genome assembly GCF_004785775.1 of Grammomys surdaster. Lineage (NCBI taxonomy): Eukaryota > Metazoa > Chordata > Mammalia > Rodentia > Muridae > Grammomys > Grammomys surdaster. The sequence goes on from NW_021604587.1 coordinate 6,163,692, forward strand.
GCTAGCTCTCCTCATCATTTTCTTCATCAGTTCTCTCTTACTATTTGTTTGGTTTTGGGGTTTTGGATTTGCTTTTGGTTTTGGTTCAGAGACAGGGAATAGGCAAGTCCTACAAGTTGAGTGGATGCAAACTGCTGCACTAGGCAGAGAACTTTTGCTCTGGGTGCTGCTGGAAGAAGGATGTAAGAGTGTTTGCTCATGAAATCAGTGGTCTGCCACCAGATATGACAGTTTAGAATGTTTGAGTTGAACTGAGAAGGGGAGATACTTGTTTATCAACAGCTGTCAAACCCAAACTGTCTTCTAAACCCATGATCCTCTTACCTCAACCTCTCTGCTTTGAAGATGGCATGCATGTGCCACCATGTACATTTCTTTTGCCCACTGGCCCTTTGTCTCCTCACAACTAATGTGCCTGAACCTTTTGCTTCTTGGTTTTGCTCTTTGCATAAGGTCTTGCTACTGCCCTCAGATAGAATCAATCAAGCTGAGAACAGCACTCACACCCCTCTTAGACATTTGTCTCTAGGCTTCATTTGTCTCTTTCCTAGCTAGCCTTCAGAACACCAGGCAGGTCGGTTCATCCAGCTCAAAATCTTTAGTAAACTAAGAATGCTCTTCAGAATCTAGTTTCTGATAGCCTCTTCAAACACATGGCCTGCCATGTCACCTATGCAAAGCTAACATCTGGTTTCAATGAGCTATCCTTAATTTTTATATTATATAAGAGAAAGAAAAACACAGGTAGACTTAGAATCAGGAAGTTTGCCTTGACACTAGCTTCTCCCAAATTCTGTGACGTTTACTCCTCTTGTAGCACACTTTTGCACAACAGATCAGGGGCTATGATGCTTAGGGTCAGCCATGTCTTCTTGTGTATCTCATTGCCTAACACTGCATTCACTTAACAGTTGAAGCTAGTGCCTAAGTAGAAGGTAAAGTCAGTAACATCACTCATCGTGATCTCCTTGTCAACCACCACACAACTCTTAGGAAAAATTGTGACTAGTAATATATTTTGGAACCAAACTTGGATTCCAGCTCACTCAATGCACTAAGCCACAATTTCCTGCTTTGTGGTCTGAGGATGATAAATTTATCAACTTACTGCATTTAAAACAATAGGAAGAGTCTAAATGCCTGGGTGGAGCATAGAACCTGGGTATTGGAAACACATTTTAGAAGATAGGTTCTCATCCCAATTCCTGCCTACAGCTCTCAGAGCAGACTGCTGCTCCACAGTAGATGGTAATAAAAATGGATTACTGTACTGCACAGAAAATGAAAACTGAGATTAAAGGAGACTCTTTTAGGAAAATTTTCTGGTCTCAAAAGACATTTTAAGCAGTCTTACTTTTAAATATGTAAATGTCTCTAGAAAGAATCAGGTATGAATTGAAGTCCAAAATCATATACCAGGATCATGGCACACATGTCTGTAACCCCTGTGTGTCCCTGCAGGGAAGTGGGAGACAGAAACAAGCAGAGACATAGAATTCCAAAAGTTCATGGCCCACCTCATTTGACATAAACAGCAGTGAAAAGCAGGAGCGACTCAGTCTCAAACAAGGTTTGAACACTGGAATCTAAGTTTGGTTCTAAAATACATTACTAGTCACCATTTTTCCTAAAAAGTTAGGTGGTGACAATGAGATCATGAAGTATGAGGGATATTGTCTGATTTTACACACTACCTAAACTTACCCTAAGGTTATACTGATTTCCACTTATGTGCTATGGCACACATGTTCCTGAATACACAGAGAGGGGGGGGGGAGGGAGAGAGAGGGAGAGAGAGGGAGAGAGAGAGAGAGAAAGGGGGAGGGAAGAAACAATACTAAAAAGTAGTTACTAGGAGTGATCATATCACACTCACTTTATGCACAGCCATGTGGTCTGGGTTCCATGGTTGGCATGACTGATCTGTCATAGACATCCATGCCTATACTAAGCTGCAGATTGTTTTCACTTGATAGTAGCATAAATATGAACAGAAGCAACTTTCAATGAAGAGGTTAGTTCTTGTATTTTATATCACAAATCTGAGCAAGGCTTATAAAATGAGTCAACAGAGGGCGTTTTGGAAACAGATTGTCATGGGGTCAAATGTTGGCTCCACACATATATCACTGTGGCCTCAAGATGGGCTCCTTGTGTTGTAGACACAGTTTGCAGCATTAATAATCTGGGAGGACAAAGGAGACAGCCTGTGCTAATCAGCATGACCATTCTCATACCACAGGTGCATAATTCTGCTTACAAAGGCCACCAGATGTCTTTCTTTCAACATTTGCCCAAATTAAAGTGAGAAGAGATTTCTTTGAAACATATCTTAGGTCATTGTAATATTATCTGTGTTGCCAGTTTGGATTTGCATGTGGACCAAGGAAAACAGTTTATAGTGAATCATTCCCTGGTTCAGCTTTGCAACAGTATTGGCCATCTAGAACAGGGAAATGTATATATTCAAGTGTTACAATTTATGGTGTTCAGTTGCAAAAGTGAAACCCATTTTCTAGTATCAGGGAATTTGGCTTGTGTTGTCAGAATTTAAAAACTCCCAACGACCTGCTTTCTTTTATTTTGCTGCAACTGTGTGAATCTGTTCAGTTTCATGGCCTCGCTGTCATTCAGCACTTGTGAGCCTCTGAGTAGAGTAACTACAGATAAAGCACTAAAAGTTGGGCTTTGCTGTACACAGTAATTATTCTACTCAGTATTTAGTAGTTCTATGGTTGTCGCTGAAGTGTGCAACACAAAAAAAGCAAATTAACTTTCAAGAGTGTTTGCTTCATGCATGTACTGGGAAATGTGATATTTGTAAAAGAACCTTTTGCTCTATGCATGACTATTGTCTTTTAAGTACCTTACTGCTTGTGTCCTGATGTTTCCTCCTGTTGAATTGTTTTCTTAACGGATGTCTGTGCTCTCTCCCCTCTACCACCCTGGCAGTCTTTTCCCTATAAAAGGACCCATCTGTCTAAGGTAGATTCTCCTTTTTACTTACTCATCAGTCACTAAGCTGCATGGACTAGACATGCTTAGCATGTAGAAGTTGTATTTAATTCTGTCTTTTTTTTTAACTACAGTAATATTTTGTTTTCCTTCAAATCAAATCTGTTCTCTTCAGTCTAAGTTCAAACATCTAAAATTATATCTAATTTCTAATCATAGTGATAGAGCAAAGAATGCATTTTAAACTTGCTAATCCATAGTAATTAAGGTAATAGGCAAATCCATGCTCCAGTTTATGATTCTGTGTGCCGAGAGAAAAGCTCCTTCATGGAAGTGACTTATTTTCATTTGACTTCATTAGACTTGAATTTGAGAGACAACAGCGTGAAGAACTTGAAAAACTAGAAAGTAAAAGGTAAGCATGTGAGACCCGTGTTCTCAGCCACTATAGTCTGGGTTCCTCTGTTAGCATCTTCCTGAGTTCATCTCTGTTTCTGGGCTTCCTGCCTGCTCTGGGTCTGCTGTTTCCATATCTAATGCCTCAAGGTAGTGTCTTATAAGGAATTGAGTTTACTTCATCTTTATATTTTCACAGCAGTTCATCTTCAAATACTTGTGAGAAAGGGAGAATAGTTAGTAATTAAACATCTAAGATGTGTTGAAATTTAACTCCAAATCTTTTCTTAGTGTTCCTTGGGTCTTTAAAAGTCTTGAGTCTATAAGGGTGAAAAATCAAGCCAGATATGGTTGTGCCTGTCTTAAATCCCAGCATTTGGGAGGCAAAGGCGGGCAGATCTCTGAGTTTGAGGCCAGCTTGGTCTACAGAGAGAGTTATGAGAAGATTGTCAAACAAAACAGAAAGGAAGGAAGGAAGGAAGGAAGGAAGGAAGGAAGGAAGGAAGGAAGGAAGGAAGGAAGGAAAGAAGGGAAAACCAAACCATTTTTCTCTAATAACCCATCTCTACCTTTTTAATTATGGTGGGTATATATGTACACTTACTATATGTGTGTCTAGTGCTCACAGAAAAGAGCATTGGAAGCTGTAGACCTGAGAGTAGAGTTACAAATGTTTGTACCCAGCCATATGTGTACTGAGAACTTTACCCCACTACTCTGCAAGAACAATGGTGGCTCTCAGTGCTCTCTCCTGCTGAGCTAAGCTCTCTCTTAGGGACTAAGATTTAGACTAGTGCTCTCCCACTGAGCTTCCTCCCAGATGTTTTGTTCATTTCTTTCTCTGCTTGCTTTTATACTGTGATCTAGGCTGGGCTGGGCGGCTGCATACACCTGCCAAATGCTGATATAACAGGCATACACCACCACAGCCAGCACTGCTGTCCTTTACATATCTTTACGTTTTGTACAGTTCCTGGTGTTTTTCACACCTATAATTTATTTCTCTTATTCTTTACTTACTTTCATTTGGGAATCTATCTATCTATCTATCTATCTATCTATCTATCTATCTATCTATCT
>NW_021604587.1:6168132-6178452 GCF_004785775.1 Grammomys surdaster
TCTATCTATCTATCTATCTATCTATCTATCTATCTATCTATCTATCTCTATATGGCTGCTTAATTGAGATATGTTCTAAACTATCCTCTGTGTAATTCAATCATATTTTCTCTTTTCCCCTGTTCTATTTAACAAGTCAGGAAGTAGATCAAGGGCAGGTAGTGAAGAAGAAGTTAAAGTTGGAGAGGATCTGAAACATAGTTATTTATTTTCTAGAATTTGGGAGTAAATATCTCATGGGAATGAGTTTAGTGTCCAGCTTCCTTCAAATCAGAAGTTTGGAGGGTCAGGAGATGTTAATCCACAACTACTTTTTATTTATTTTGACTTTGTTACTCAACCCCCACTGATTTGAAGATGGCAAAAAATTTGTTTTTCACTTAACATCATCTTGTAACTGAATGTCTGTTGTCATTGAGCTGAAATAACTAGTCATATTCAAATTTAAATTAGACATGGTGTTTCTCTCATTGACCTCAGGGGGCGCTTTTCATTATACCATACATAACACTTTATGATTCTAGACTTCACAAAGAAATGATACCAGTATCTACTTCAGGAGGCTAGGTAGCTGAAACACTGGATAAGAAATAAAATAAAAATGATGTAGAATGCTTCTGAAAATCTGAAAGAGAAGCACTTCCTTTTCATTTGTTTCAGTGGAAGGTTTGGCTTTATGTTGCCAGTGTATTTTCAGAACAATCCTGTTAGGGGAAAGTTGGACTGAAGCTAACCTAAGCATAGTGATCAAACAGTGACCAATCAGCATTTGCATTGCAGGAAACTCATTGAAGAGATGGAGGAAAAGCAGAAGTTGGACAAGGCTGAGCTGGAGCGAATGCAGCAGGAGGTAGAGACCAGGCGCAAGGAAACAGAGATGGTGCAGCAGCAGATCCGCAAGCAGGAGGAAAGCCTCAAACGCCGTAGCTTCCACATTGAAAACAAGCTCAAGGATCTGCTGGCTGAGAAGGAAAGGTTTGAGGAAGAGAGGCTTCGGGAGCAGCAGGGACTTGAGCAGCAGAGGAAGCAGGAGGAAGAAAGCTTCCTCCTCATGAGAGAAGAGCTTCGTAGGCTCCAAGAGCTCAACAGCCACGAGGAAGCTGAGAAGGTCCAGATATTCCAGGAGCTGGACCGTCTGCACAGAGAGCAAGATGCCCAGAGTGCCAAGCTGCAGCTGGAGAAAAGGAGGCTGGAGGAGCAAGAGAAGGAGCAGGTGCTGCGGGTGGCACACCTGGAGGAGCAGCTTCGGAAGAGGCAGGACACTGTTCTGCTGCTGGGTCCTGGAGAGGCCCAGTGGGCCCAAGAGGAAAAGAGGGAACTGGAAGGCATCCGGGAAGCGCTCTTGCAGGCTAAAGAGATCAGAGCAGGAGGGGACCACACCTGCAGGGATGAACTGGAAAGGGCTCAGCAATACTTCTTAGAGTTCAAGAGAAGGCAGTTTGTTAAGCTAGCAACCCTGGAGAAAGACCTGATCCAACAGAAAGACCTCCTAAGCAAAGAAGTTCAAGAAGAGAAAGAAGCCCTGGAGCATGTAAAATATGAAGCAGGTGAGGAACCGAGCTTGTTGGCAACAGATAATTGCAACATTCTCTGTGGGCCTTGGAATCTAGACAAAATAAAAACTGCAGAATCCAGGCTACAGAGCAAAGAGCACCAGCTATGGGACCTTCTGCAAAATCGTTTGCCATCTCTGCTGAAGGAAAAGCAGAGAGTGCATGACATCCTTGACAGTGGTGTCCTAGGCCTAGACAACACTCTCTACCAGGTAGAGAAAGAAATGGAAGAAAAAGAAGAGCAGATTACACAGTACCAGGCTAACGCTAGCCAGCTGCAACAGCTCCGGGCCACCTTCGAGTTCACAGCTAACGTGGCCAGACAGGAAGAGAAAGTGAGAAGAAAAGAAAAGGAAATACTGGAGTCCCAGGAGAAGCAGCAAAGAGAAGCATTGGAGCAGGCTGTGGCTAAGCTAGAACAGAGGCGCTCTGCCCTGCAGAGGCGTTCCACCTTGGACCTGGAGATCCAGGAGCAGAGGCAGAAACTTGACTCTTTCCATACCAGCGAGTGGTTAGGGCTGCAGGCCAGTATGGAGGCCGATGGAGAAGCACTTGAGATGGACCCTGCAAGGTAAGATTAAGGTAGAGTAGCAGGCATAGGGTAGACACCAAGTGTTTGTTCATTTTCTGCCTCTTATGTTTTTTTACTGTCTTTGTAGAGGAGTGTTTCTTGTAGGCTTCATCTCTCTAATACACAGGCAAACAACTAAAACACAAAACAAAACACTACTTCAATGTAACAAAAGCACTCTTGCTTTTCTTCTTCTTTTTTTTTTTTCCCTTGGGGCATTCTTCCTGCCTTACCTTGTTTATTGCATTTCTTTTTTTTTTTTTTTAAATTTCTTTTTTTTTTTTTTGAACATGAAATGCTTTTTTATAGCATGTTTTACAAGGGGAGGGGGTAAGAGGGTCCAGGTGGTGGAAAAGTACAAAATCTTCTTGGCCTGTGCCTTGAAACATGTCATGGTCTATATGGTACACTGCCTTGAATTACGATCTACCTGCAGTTCTTCAGAAGATATGGTACACTGCTTGAGTTATGGTCTCCCTACTATTCTTAAGAAGACATGGTACTCTGCTTTGAGTCTATCTCCAGTTGCTAAGCAGGATCTTGCAGTTGCCAAGCTTCAGAGGACATTGTGCAGGTGGGGAAAGGTAGGGGGTAAGGGTAAGGGCGAGGGTCCTGGCTTCTGGCATCTCCCCCTTCTCTGTTTAGTTAGAGAAGGCGTCTTATGTTCAATCCCAACTACAATAAAAATTCTCTTGTTTTTTCTCAAGATCCTTGTTTTAGAATCATTGGCCTAAAGTTGAGAAGACATAAACAAAAGTCCTGGTCCTTCACTAAAATGACTTGTGAAATGTGTTTTAATTGTTTGACAAGTGCAGTATATGGGTAGAGATTCAACCTAGATTCCCACTCTTTATCTTTTACCCTACCCCCTTCCCCATTCCCTGGCTGTTCCCTGGCTGCTCCTCTGTTTCCTTAGCTTCTCCTTCCATGATTTCTTCCCACCATGTCCTTCTTCACTAGTATTTCATATCTTCTTGGTGACCAGCAGTTTATAGGTGGTTACAGTGAGTTCATGTATTGTGGATTCCAAGATGGTTCCTACAAATTGAAGAGAACTGAAACCAGGTAGATATCTCACCCTTAAAGTTAACCATTTTAGAGGTGGCCTCAGAACTGTTCTGAAAACCAACCAACCAAGTCAGCAAGCATATCCTCCCAATGATTCCATACTCAATGGGCATTCATTCAAACATGTTTTGTGATATATAGGTACTATTTAGGATGCTCTTACAAAGAAAACTAGGAAACAAGCATTCTTTTCATGGTAAAGAAAGAATATTTAGCTTTCTATTCTATTGACATGATTACAAGAGGTAGGTAGGCTCTGAAAATAAGTAAATATATTAATCTGAGTTCATCTTTTCTGATACCCTGTAGTCACTCTAAGACTCCCAGGGAGGTTAAAGGTCACCTTGTGTGTGACTGTAACCCAGTTTGCAAAGTGGAGACATACCCTGATTGGCTTGTTTCTTACTACTTAGATGACCTTGGCCACTTAAGTCTATTTTCTTCTCAACTGTAGATTATAGATGTTAGCTGATGAGAGTGTCATCTATTGGATTGGTGAAGGATAGCCATGTCACGTTTAGTGACTAATTCCAAGGGATTTATCTTAAGCATCAAAAGATTGGTGGGCCAGATATACACATAACTGATAAATGACTGTTAATGGAAATAAAGATTGCCCCAAATAGCTCTCTATCTGTAAAATATCAACTCTCCATAATCACTAATTGCTAATTAGTCTATTTAGTCTATTAATCAGCAGAATCTTCAACATAGGTATGGCTTTTTCAGGGAACTTGTGTTTATAGGGTTTTCTTCTTTTTGAAGACTGTCATTCATTGTGTTTATCCGGCTGAACTTGCTACTCATGCCCTCCAACTCATGAATATCTGTCTGCCTTTGGTTTTGGAGTGCTAGAATTAAAGGCATGCACCACCATGCCCTGCCTCTGGTCATAATTCTTGCCAGAAGCCCATGTGGGAAGGCTTGGAACTCCATCATATTCCACCTGTAATCAACAGAAGGGTGACTATTAGCCTTAAGACCCCAACTTGGCATTTGGCAGAGGCATAGGTCTAGTCATGGAGACAAGTCCTCTCAGAAGTGTTAACTGAATCCTTCACCCATCATCTTATGAGGAGATTGTTGGGTTATGGTATGTGGGTCCCAGACAGGGTTATTTGGTTAAAGTGCGTCCTGCATCTGTCCTGACATAGGGCTAGGGTCACTCATGGAGACAGAGACATGTAGGAAGTTTGACTGTACTCTCCCCATGCCTGAGCCAGGCGGGGTGTCATGCTATGTGGAGCTGCAGGACCCCACTCCAGGGGTGGGAGAGTGCAGTCTTCAGTCCCGGGGAGCTGGAGCTAGCTCATCTGGTCCTCAGGCACTTGGACACCCACGTAAGGCTATGGAAGCCACAGAAGGGCTGAGAATACAGTGGGGGCATATGGGCTGGATTAGCCTGCAGCCAAAGGGAGAGAAAGGGAGAGAAGCTCCAGCTGTGTCCTTCGGGGATGAAAGTCTCGCTTGGCTTGCTTGGGTTGGTGGTCTCCATGGCTAGGAATGCAGAGAGGTCTTCTATGGGAGATTAGACAGTGGCTCTGTAGGTGAAGGCCTGCTCCACTGTTCTCTACTGTGGATCCCGAAGAAGAGAAGCAGTCCATGGTCTTAAGATGTTTATTGTCATGGCAGAAAGTAGATGAGAAACTGTTCCTACTTACTCCTATTCCCTCAGGGCAGGCCTGAGGTTAAATACCTTTTGCAGGGAGGAGGGTCTGGGAAAAAATGTTTAATTGGCTTTGCCCCTCTGGCCGTTAGGTGACCTGAGGTCACAACTTATGGGGGGGGAGGGCTAGGAGGATGTGACTAAAGTGGTTTCTAGCTGTGCTCAACCAGAAACCAGGCTGCCTTTCACAGTCCTACAGGAGGTCAATACAGCTTCCTTTTAAGTGACCTGTTTATCCTATGTATTCCATTTACAGTCACTCTCTGGTAATTTCTTCAAGCCAAACAGAAACAAAATAACAATCAAAACTATAATGTTACTATTTCAGAGAAGTGGGTCAGAGGTTTAAGACAATGATTGCAGGTATGATATGTAAATGAAATTTCTGGACAAAGCTGTAGCCCCAGGAAATTTAAAGTAGTAGAGGGCATGCTCTCAATTTGTGTCCTGCAGCGAGCAGTAAGAGACAGCCTGAGCTTTTAGCTTGATGTCCCTGACTTTTGTCAACCAGCCATTTAGTTAATACAGTGTAATGTACATGGTTTTGAAATCTCCATGGAAGTGATTCTTCAGTGTCAGCAGTCCTCGAGAAACCTTGCAAAGAATGCAGTTCATGAGTTCTGATGAAATAGACTTCACTAATATCTAATTCGAGCTGAAGAATTCTGGGCACTTTGGTCTGCCTGTAATGCTCCAGCAGCTTTCTGCAGGTGTCTCTGTGCGTGTTATCTTCTTTCTGGCTTCTCATGGTTAAGCCAGGATTGTCTGTGCAGCCTGACCTGGCCCCTTGTGAGACTGCCCAAAATATTGAAGCCGTGTAGCACTAGATGGGACAAAACAGCAATGAACACTTCCCATTGGTTCCTCAGTGTCTTATGAACAGGTTAGTCCATGCCACTGCCTTCCTATCCTTTGCTCCTCATTTCGGCCTACAGTGACATGCGTCAGGCAGTTCTACGAGAAAGCTCTCATGTCACCATAGGAAAGATAAGATGAAAACTGCTAATCTCACATTTGATCAGTTCTATTATTAGAATCCTCAAAAATAATGATGATGATTTTATAGACATGACCCTCCATGAAGAGTAAGCTTGTATAACTCAAAATATGTTTAAAATCATATGTGTGTTACCCTTGAGTCTTCCTTTGAAAAATTGACATCACACCTATGGAAGTTACATTGTTAGTCGAGACTAGTGACACATAGATAGGAAGTGGCAGATTGGGAACTTGATCTAGGTCTGTTTCTTCCCCAGTTGTCAGGGAACTGGCTATGTGGCTGAAATATAAACAGGCCAGTTTTTCATACAGTATGTGCTTTGTGTATTGTCCTATTTGACAGAAAAGTCTTGTTCATTGCTGTCTTCTGCTTGCATCCTGCTTGCTACTGCTGAGACCCTGTTCATACAAATTTTTGATTCTTTGCCATCTATTTGGCACCTCACACCATTCTTTGTTGTTGGTGGTGGTGTTTTTGAGATAAGGCCTCATGTAACTTATGCTGGCCCCAGACTTGCTATATAGCAAGGATGACTATGACCCCTGATGTACTTCTACCTCCCAGATTTACAGTCAAGGACCACCCATGCCCAGCTCGTTATACATCTCTTTGATGTTAATTCTCCCTTCTCTTGAAAATACTAAATGTTTTGCAAATGAATGCCCAAGAAACCTCTGCTTTCTGGTAAATAAATAAGACCTGAGTTGAATGAACATTTTCTCCTATGGAATCCACGAGTGCTTTCCCCACTAACCCCAGAATCACATCTGGAGAATTAAGAATATGGCCTTCATGTTCAGGATGAAGCCGTGAAGTTGCTGATGGTGGCACCAGAGGGTTGGCAGTATCAAGATGCGTTAGCATTTGACACAAATATCTCTGATTTTTGGAGATTTAGAAAATGAAGGAGATTAGTTGAGCTTATTTGATCCCCCAAGAAGTAGAAATCCAGATCTAATACCGGTCTGTATTCACAGAGTGAGTGGACTATAATCTTCAGCTGCTGAGTCTTATGTTCCTGGAGCTAAGTCTGCCAGCATGCCTGACCTTTTCAGCCTGATTGTTCAGGATTCAAGTTCACCTTGGTCAGCTATTCATGTAGTTCAGACCTTATAAGATAAATAAATTATTATCTGCAATAATGTTTTGTTTTCACAATTTGTGGCTCATTTTAATTTCTCATGCCACTTGACTTTATTTCTTAGATCTGTCTCCCCTGGTTCTCCTTCTCATTCTTGCCCGAAGTGTCTTCCTGGGTTTTGTGGCACAGTCTCTTTGCTGTGGTTAGTTTCTGGCCCAGGAGCATTTTCTGTCATTAGATAACAATGCCCATACTGCAATGACCTTTGAAGACTCAGCCCAGAGCTGCTTTGTATAGATCTTGTCAAGCAGAAGTATTTAACAGAATTTTGGTATGTAGTCCACAACCAACTCTTGTTGACTCATAGTTTAAGGGATTGAAAATCAGGGTAACTGCCTTAAAGGGCTTGCTTACAACATAGCAGAAGTCCTTTTGGCTGAGGGTCTGAACCTTGGATGCCTGAAACTCTTGTCCTGTGCCCTATCATTACTCAGTTTCACTTATCCCTTGTCTTTTGTGTGTGACATCTTTTCTACTAGAAGGAAAAGCTCCTTGCACTAGAATTGTTTCTGGCTGCAAACGGCCTCCCCCACCCGATTTTTAGAACAGTTCCATATGTATGTCCTCCTGTAATACTATTAATTAATGGTATTCTTTGGTTCACATCTTTTTAGGTTAGAACATGAAATCCATCAACTGAAGCAGAAGATTTGTGAAGTAGATGGTGTTCAGAGATCTCATCATGGGACCTTAGAGGGGAAGGCTGTGCTCTCCAACTTGCCACCCAGTGGTGAAAACTCTCACCTGGCTCCTCTGGTGGATGCCAGGTACTCAACATTCCACTGATGCCACCCTTTGCTTTGATTCTACGTAATGGAGTATTGTACCCATATTGGCTAGTTTACCTTTGGAGTGTTTTATCAAATTCAACAGTAATGCTATGCCTAAGATGTCCTCTGTTTTTATCAGCTACTCTCTAGCCTATGCCTGCATGAGTGATTGTATGAAAAGAAGCCAGGACTTAAGAACTGGCCAGCCAAATTCAAGGAATCATGCTTCAAATAGTTTATGTGAGATGGTAGAATTAAAATGTGCAGAAACCAATTCATCCAGAACAAAGTGCTCTAGAAGCTAGGTTGGAAGAACCAGGTTGGAGAATTAATTGAATTGTACCATGGGGGAAATACCTAACTGTGTAGCCTTGCAATCAGGGTTTAGAAGCTTGGTGTTTTGTTATTAAATGTGTTGAGAATGGCATGAGCCTCCACAGCCTCTTAGTATAGATTCTGTGTTTTCCATGCAGTCAGTTTAAAAATGTCTTATACGGTTGAAGAGATCATCTAGAAATAACTTTCCCTGATGGTCAGTTGAGCATAATTTTAGTTACAACATTAAAAGATAAATATTGCCTTTTATTTTGGTTACTCTTATTAAAATAGTAATGTATTTGCCTTGCATTTTAGAAAAATACTTCTATTTTGGTAAGCAGTACAAAACATTTATAAGATTTTGCAAATATTTACAAATACTTATTTATTTTCTTTTTTAATGTCTAAAGGCATAAACATGGGAACAATTTAATTTAAAATAACCCATACTATGCAAGGGAGATAGATAGCACAGCCAGTAAAATAATTACCTTGGAGGCTTTGTGAACTAAGATCCTGGATTCCATGTTAAAAATAAAAGCCAAACAAAGCTAGGCATTATAGCATGTATGTAATTCCAAGAGCAAGGAGAGATACACAGGTGGGTCACTGATCAGTGAATGATACTTTCTCGGAAAAAGAAGAATATGGTACCTGAGGAATGACAACACCCAAGGTTGTCCTCTGTCTTCTACTACATATGTACCTAACTACACGTCAACATGTTTAAGCATTCAAATACACATATACACATGAATGAATGAGAGGAAGGAAAGAAAGAAGAGGAGAAAGGAGACAGATAGGAAGGGAAGGAGGGATATAGGGAGGGAGGGAAAGAAAAACGATGGAACCATCTGTGGAATTAGAGGACACTACCTTATAATTGAGTCATGATTACTTTGAGAAATCTGAGCTACTGGAAGATATGTTATGATTACAGCATGTCTCTCTCACTTTTTCTCCCTTCATATCTGACCATATAAACTTCCCTGTTCTCCTTCAAAATCATAATCCCCCTTTTACTAATAGTTACTGCATACACACACACACACACACACACACACACACACACACACATTCCTAAATATAACCTGTTTTGTCTGTATAATGTTACTAGTGTATATGTTTTTAGTGCTGACCATTTGGCATTGGATGACAAATTGGTGTGGTCTTTTCTGGAGATGGTTATCTCTCCTCCCACCCCCCACCCCCAGATTTCCTCAGTTCTTTGTATAGCCTATAGTTCTTTGTATAGGGTTGAGGCTGTGTGAGCTTTTCCCCATCCATTTTGGTATGTCCATGGGTTCCATCCTTGTTCAGCTCATCTTTCAGCAGTTAGGTTCTGATATTACCAAGAGACACAGTGTCACACCAAACTCCTTGATCCCCTGACTCTTACAATCCTTTTTCTCACCTCTTCAAAGTGTTTCCTGAGCCTTACTAGCAGGAATGTTTTGTAGATGTATCTATTGATACTGGATCCATAACTCTGAACTTTGATTGGTTGTGGTTTTCTGTAATCTTCTCTGTTGTAAAGAGTTTTCTTTATGAGGTGAAGACTACACTTATCTGTGGGTATTATAAGTATAAGTATTTAGAATGTCGCTAGGTATTATGATGGTTTAGTAAATTAGTGGTTATAGATTTCCCCAACGACCATGAGTTCACTAGCTCTGAGTAGTTAGCTAGGTATCCAGTACCAGGCATAATTTTCCTCTTCTCAAATGAGTTGTAAGGCCAATTAGAGAGCTGATTTGGACCTCCAAGATAAGTGTGCCACTACTGCACCTTGAAGGTTATAGTTCAATGCTGATTCACCATTGTGGTGCTTAGCCATCATAGCTGGATATGTTGCTTGCTTCCCTCCTTTGGAAGTTTGAATGTTGCCTTCTAATACCATGGGAGCTAGTCCTGAAGAGGGGACATCCATGTCAGTTCCAGCTCATGGGGTCTCTGGGATCTGTTTCATAGGGAATTACCTTCCATCTAAGGAGCAATCAAGGGCAATAGCAATAGACTGTGTTTTGAGAGTTTCTTGGACAGCCCTAGCCAACAACTCAAATGAGGGCTTCTCATGTCTGGTATTGTGGTTTTTGTTAGGTGGTCTCGGCTTTTGGAAGGAGCACCATCAGCCCAGATGAAAAAACTTCATTAAAACTCCACCTCTCTCTCTCTCTCTCTCTCTCTCTCTCTCTCTCTCTCTCTCTCTCTCTCTCTCTCTCTCTCTCTCTCT
>NW_021604587.1:6178462-6180043 GCF_004785775.1 Grammomys surdaster
TCTCTCTCTCTCTCTCTCTCTCTCTCTCTCTCTCTCTCTCTCTCTCTGTGTGTGTGTGTGTCTACAGAATTAGCTGTATTATAGATTTATTTTAGATAAATAGTTAATAGTATGATTATGCAGGTCTTTTTCAGACATTTTTATTTATATTTTCCTACCTACCTCTTTCTATAGCTAGCCTTTCTCCACTTCCTTAAAGAGCCCCCCATTATCCCCTTGACTGTTTGCTGGAATTAGTCTAGCTAATGAGAGACTGCACTGAACACCAAGGAGTCTGTCTGAGGGTGGACTCTGTGAGCACAGACCACCTGACTTCCATGGCTGTGGCTTGCCTTTGTCCTGCAATGTCTTTCTGCTAGGAAGATCCGGAGGGTTGATGGAACAGTTTACTTTCCATTCAGCTAGTGTCCTCTTCTTTATTTATCTGATTCCATCTCATTTGGGGAAAGCTCACAAAGTGAATGCATACATAGCACCAGAGTTTTTAGAAAGAAGAAAACGGCTTGAAATCCCATATTTTTATTTATATGGAATAAATAAAATTCTTATCAGGATTTTTAAGTCCTGGTAGAGCTTTGCTTTTTGTTTTGAGTTTTTCTAAATTGCACATATGAGATTAAAGACATGATACCTCTTTTTAATTTACTCTCTAGTTCCGTCATATATGTACATATATGGTATTAGGAATAAAAGGCCCTCTATTGTGTGGAGCATTCTGAGGACACAGATAGTGACAAAATGTAGCAGTTAGATATATTCATAGGTGTCCTGTTTCCATGGTTTTCAGGATCAGTGCTTACATTGAGGAAGAAGTCCAGAGACGCCTGCATGATTTGCACAGGGCGATAAGTGACGCCAGCAATGCACCTGCTGATGTGATGAAGGTGAGCTAAAGGAGCCCGGTTATACAATCATTACTGCTGTTTAATGAAAACTCAGGTGTGGAATGTTCCAGAAAGAGCACTGAATAGTGAAAGAGAATTAATCGAAGAATAGCTTATTTTAAAAATTTGTAGTTCTGAGGAAACATTCATCAGATATTTTTTATTTACTTTGATTCTGTTTTTTCTCCAAATAAAACCAATTTCTGTAGTAAATAGTTTACCTTATAAGTCATTCCAAGTAGATATATACTTTTCTACTTGAGAAAATGTATACTTTTGTAAGTTGATGTTTATCAAATAACAGTTTATTTCTTTTGTATTAGCATAAGTGAAATTTTACAAAGCAGTGGGTTTTTATGATATTTTCGTCCATACATGCAAGATAATTTGATCTTGTTACACCATCTCCCTCTTTATTCCCCATCCCCCTTGTCTCCATTCACATCCCTAATTTGCATTTCTTCCTGTTTTTTATGCTCTGATACTGCTTAGTGTCTGTTTTGATTTGATTTTTTTTTCTAAATGGCTCATTTGAACAAAAAGACTTAATACTTTTCTTGAATCAAGATTGTCATGATGATCTGTTCCACTCATCGCCCTGTGATTGACACAGTTTTGCTTTTCTTTATGGCTGACTGAAATTCCCTTGCATAGATAGATAGATAGATAGATAGATAGATAGATAGATAGATAGATA
>NW_021604587.1:6180053-6264822 GCF_004785775.1 Grammomys surdaster
ATAGATAGATAGATAGATAGATAGATAGATAGATAGATAGATAGATATAGGTATAGGTATCTCCAATTTCCTAACTTCTCTGTTATGATTAGTGCTGCATTAAATATGGCCATGTGGGTTTCTGTGGTTCGTGATGATTCTGACTTCTGTGAAGTACTCTCAGAAGCAGTAATATAAGGCCTATAAATGTAGTTTTTTTTTTGGCAGTGTCTCACTGAACTCCATAATTTGCAGGCTAAAAAATGTTCTGAGGAATGTAATTTTACTGTTGAAACTTAACATTAGAAGTTACTGGTTCTGTTCTCTGTCCTACAGATAAATCAATAAGAGACATGTTTACCTTGGCAATATAAATCCTGTGGAAAGGTTGTCATTTTTGAATGACAAGCATGTTTCCTTACCATTTTGTTACCATAAATACTTGTAATAGAATCAAACTTTTCTCCCTTATATGAGCATGGTATAATTTAATACAGAAGACTTTTCTTTTCTTCTCAGAGTAATGAGGAACTTCACAATGGCAGCACTCAGCGTAAGCTAAAATATGAGGTAGGTAATGATTCTCAGATTGATAGGGTTGCTTAAATTATGGCATGCTTGTGTGATTAAATTTTCTTAATGTTTAGTTGCATAATTAGAATTTTGAAGCCACAGTGAGATTAATGGCTAATAGAGAAGGCAAACTATTATACAGATATAAAATTAAAGGGAATCCTGCAGGCCTAAAACTGCGTTGGCTTTATTTGAATGGCCTATAGCTATGCCAGGTTTCTCATTAGCAACAGTATCCTTTCTCTTGGTCTGCATTGAAAAGACAGAATTATATAATCAGGATCATATAGAAGGTGGGGGTTGAAAATGAAACTGAGAACTTCTCAGTGTTCTTAAAACCCTGTTCATTTTATATCTGAGTTGGCAGTGGTACAAAGGAGCCCCTTGATCAATCAGCTGTCTTGTCTCTTTAGTGGACAGTTGCTATAATTGGTATAATTGCGTATAATTGGTAAGAAATCACTTGTGTCTTCTTCTACCAAGAGGAATGTCATTCTCATATAGCCCAAGCACCTTTTTTTTTTTTATTGCTAGGTGATAGAAATCTTGCCATCAATATCTATTGTCCATTACTGAACAGGGAGCAAAAGGAGGCTGGGTGTTCATAGTTTCTTGACTCACTTGGACCACACCCACTTCTCCTGCTAGTGAGCCAGTAATAATATTAGCCTCCTCTGGACATCTTTTTCATATTGGGTACCTTTGTCAGAGGAAGGGCTGTCTTATATCTTTTGTTTGTTTGTTTCCATGGTACCTGACAAATTATAGGCATGCAGCATGCCTTCCTTAGTGAAGGTTTATAGGTATCAGCAATAGTATTCTAATTTGGGAAAACATGATTAAATACTCATAAAATGAGAGAGAGAGAGAGAGAGAGAGAGAGAGAGAGAGAGAGAGAGAGAGAACAAAAAAACAGTGTGACCTGGATGGGCATGTTTGCCCATACAGGTCGAACATCTAACTCTGGCCTCTTAAACACTGAGGCAAAAGTTTGGGGATGTACTTCAGAGAAAATGCAATCATAGACCAAGAAATGGATACTGTGGATTAATCCTACACCATGTGTCTCTATCAAAATACCCAGTGATTTGTTAAACTGTGTAACACGAAAATTGATGTTCCATATATGAATCAGCCCTCTGTTCTTAAATCATATATCAATCAACACAAATGACTTAGGCCTTCTATCTCATCTCTCAATTAATCTACTCCAATGAAACCAATGGCTATGAGACTTGCCATGTGCAAAAGAATGCCAGAAAAACATAGCATACCCCCATTTCAACCTCTTTTGACATCCTAAACAGAAAGGGCAGCCTTGTTCTGCACGATGTGTTATCCCACTTCAGCCCAAAGATGCTACTGACTCTCCCAGTGTCCTTAGAGAAGAGAGTGAGGTGTGTCCAAGCAGCCAGTGGAGCCATCCAACGTCACGGAACACATCATTCTCCACAGCGTTCTCCATGGCCTCCCAAGAGAGAATGGTTCTGTCCTCAGGAACTGAGTTGCTGAAGAGTATTGATGACAAATATTGTAAACCTGAGAGTTCTGGCTACCTTGAACCAAACTGTGCTTGTTTTCATGAAATCGCTTCCGTTACTGAAAGGAACTCTAGAGATGCACAGAATTCTCAGGGTCAGTCAGAAGATGGCAGTGGGTTCATGACTCATGAAGAGAAACAAAGCTGGGGAATCGAGTCCAGCTGGACATTGTTGCAACACATGTCCCAGCAAGTGCCAGTAAACAGAGGAAGCCAGTACACTATGCAAAACAGGGTGCTGTGCTTTGTTCTCTCCGAAAGCATTTCTCAAAGGGAGCATCCCACTGGCAGCTCTCCTCAGAGCTTATCAGCTTCCACATTGAGTTGTGAGCAACAAAATGAAAAAGACTCCGATGCTAAAAACAATAGTGTTCTAGCTCCCCTAGTCAATATTGGGACAGAAACAAAGAAGCGACTTGAGTATTTTTACCACAAATTCTCAGACCTGTATAAAGACACTAGTGACCACGTGATACAGGCTGGGACAAAAGTAATGAGCCAAGCCAAGCATGTTGGAAGTATGTGTGACCCAGGTGGGCTGGCCTCCCATGTGACAACCTTCATCAGAGGCCTGCCGTTACTGGAGCATTTATCCCAGAACCTGCCCTTGAGGTCATTCATGGTGCCATCAGGTCCTCCTCTTCTTCATGAAACTCGGATCGGCAGCTTTAATAGTGAATATGGAGGAAGCCCAAGGTCAGCCAAGAGCACAGCACCTCATAGGAACTTGGCCTTCACATCTACAGACTCACCAAATTTCTGGCTAAATTCAGTTTTCCGTCTTCACTATGAAGATGCTGGGAAGATCATTGCATTTAAGCAGACCCTTGTATCTTTCCCAGAACAAATGTTGAGGCTTCAAGAATACCCTCTCACAGCCTTCCTTGAGCACATGACTTGTTCTTTGCCAGAGCCAGTGGACATAGTGAAGGCTGTCAAAGGCATTTACTGGCTTGCAGTTGCTAACTGCTGTAAACCTGATCCCCAAGCTGCATGCTTGCTCCTGCTGCCTTCAACTCTGTATGCTCTGGTACTGGTAGATAATTGCCCAAGCTCCATGAGCATCTTTCATGTTCTCCCCCTCACTGCACTTCAGGAAATTCAGGTTGGCTTTGGTGGGCAGAGCATTCGATTCCTGGGCTCTACACAGGACCTCTTGCTTACTGTTCTCACTTACAACAAGAGCCTCACTCAGCAGCTCTGCCAGGACCTCCTGGGTGTGCTAATAGCTAGATCTGAAGCTGCTGCCTACACAGATCATCCTTTACTCCGTCAGGATCTGGTTCAGCTTTCTCTTGATTTGAAAGCAGAAATCCCTGTTTTAGCTTTGGCAAATGGAGTTCACTTTTCTTCCAATTTCCAGACAACTTTGGTAGACATGGTCTATTTTCTTCATGGAAATATGGAAGCCAGTGTCCCTTCTCTGGCAGAAGTTCAGCTACTGCTCTATACCACAGTCAGATTGGACAGTGAGGCGGGTTGTGCCCCCTGCCGATCATTCATCCTTCTAAACACCCACATGGCACTCCTGAGGGAGGATCACGTGTTTTACCCCCACACTGGCTCTCTAAACACACTTCCCCCACATGGGCGATTTGATGTGATCAAGTGCCAAGCTCTGAGTGAATTCAGATGTGTCATAGTTCCAGAGAAGGACAAAGTGTCAAAGGTAGAGCTGGTCTTCCTAAGGAAACATGGGTTTGCCTTGAACAGAGGAAGTGGTCTATCTGAGCCGAGTCAAGTTGCCTCAAACACCCAGACTGTCTCTCCATTGTGTCTTGAGGATGGACAGGATCAGGCACTTGACATCTGGAAGCTCACTTTCAATTCTCAGGATGAGGCTCTTTGGCTAATCTCATACTTAACAAGACTCTAGGAAAGAGACTTCTAGAGATACGAAGCAGTTTATTTTAGACCTTCAATAAAATGAACATTATGAAAACAGTCAAGAAAATATGAATATCTCAGTGTACTTAATTGAATGGGAAAAAGCAGGACTCTGAAATTGAAAGTGTAAATATTTTGAATAAAGCAAAGTGAAAATAGCTGATAGCAGAGAACTGGAAAAATATCTTTATTGCCACCTGCTTCATTGTCTCAAAACTCAGATTGTAAATTTGGATCTACCCAATTACCAGTGCAGTGATTAAAGCATTCTGACAGCTTGCTTGGTGTAGTTGTCTATGATGTGGTGGCTTGGAAACTGGTGGTGCCTGCTGGTGTCCAGTGGACTAATTTGTGCTGTGTGGAAAGATGCCCAGTCTGGCAGTGACCTTCATCGACACTCTACGTGCTGTCCATGAGTAGCACAACTGTGTGGTAGAGTCCATCGCCGCTTCCTTCAGCTTCCCTAGTCCATACCCTACATATGACTTTTACCACAGTCTCCTTCTTTCTCCGAACTTTTGTGTTTTTATCCTGGAAATGCTATTTGTCTTGTTGTAACGTTTTTATGGCTTATTTCTGCTATCTGGTCAAATATATGGTTGCCTAGGATGACATTCAACACTCTACTATGTCTTCCATCTTTTCCTGCCCCTTGACGAGCTGTGACTCAGGTCTGCTCAGCCAGGTATCTTGCTGGCCTGAGGTGAGTTTGCAACTATCCAGGCTTGGTTCATTCTTCATTTACTTCCTGTGAGCAGTCAGGAAACACGTTTTGAGTTAATTTCTACATCCAGTTACTTTGCCATTGTCCTCCGTTCTCTTGGATGCATGTCTGCTAAATCCCAGAGTCTTAGAAGCAGAAAAAATGCCTCTTTTCTCCTTTCCATCACCTTCTCTCAGCTGGGCGCAAGCTCAGCACACTCTGCAGTTTAGTGAGTCTCCATTTCATTAAACTGGTCATTTCATGTTTGGCTTGGAAGGTCCTTTCTGTTCTGGTCACATTTTTGGCTAATGTTCAGTATAAGTATGGGCTCTTTATTTCTGTCACTAGTTGATGATGGGGATGAAGTCAAAACCTAACCTACTCAGAAACTTACCATCTGCTTTTTGTCAGAATTGCCAACAGAGCAGACAAGCTATTGAAGTGTCTCCACATTTTCATGTTTCATCTGTTTAGATTCTGGGAAAATGAATAGCAGAGCATAGAATTGGAGAATGTGTTGTGAACTAGCAACTTTGTCTTCTGTGGACCAATAGGAAGCTTATTGCTTTCAAGGGAATTCTTATCTGGAGATAGAGTGTGGTTTTGTTACTTCCAAAACATCCCTCCACCCCCATAGACATGTACCTTATTGCCTTACATCCATAGCCTTTAACTGTACAGAGAACATTGTGAAAATTACTCCTACAACCCGACCCCGACTTTAACTACAGGTCTATCTTGGGTGAAAAAAGTGTTGAAGATCCCATTATAGTCTTCTAAAAGCTCATCAGTACTGTTTCTATTTTTCATTTTTTTAGCTAATGTAATTTGTATTACTTTTTCTTAAATAGTGCCATAACTCCTGTCTCAAATATGTTTGATTAAACAAACAAATAAATAAACAGAATTAAGCCATGAAGAACTGAGAATAAAATTGAAGGTGCTGATAGAGGGATGTAATGATTGAGAACAGGCAGCAATGCAAAAGTTATCTGTCATTTTAACAAAGACTGTCTACCTCAAACAGACAGACTTCCACGATTCTACCATGCTACAAATAATGGCCTTTAGGGTTTTTATTAGGGTTTCTATGGATGCGATAAAAACACCATAACAAAAAAGCAAATTGGGGAGGAAAGGGTTTATTCAGCTTGTACTACCACATGATAGTCCACCAAGGTAACAGCTCAGTGGTAGGGAGTTTCTAAGTCAGGTTTATGCATACTTGGTGCTGTGACATTTTGAGTTGTTGGAGTAGAGGCATAAACACTTGCATTGTGGAACTTGTGGATATATTCTAGACAATACATACCTGTTTGAAGATTTGAAAGGGCAGTTTAATCTGAATTTGACTAAAACTCATCTTGCTCATAATTGCCTGTTTGAGATTTGTACTTGGCAGAATGAATTTATTTAGACTTTGTTGGAAAACATCTTAAAATAGTTGTCTCTAAAACTCTTAGCTCATAGAAAATATTCATCTTTCCCTTTGGAAGGGCACACTTAAGCCTTTTGGCAGAGTAATTACAGTAAATGTCTCTTACACTTTTTTTGCAGATGCCATATGTGATAAATAGATCTGAATCTCCTTTATTAATGGTTCACTGATGACCAGGCTGTTTTACTGTGTTGCCTAGTTTCTAGTGAGGTCATGTTATTAATGTATTCAGTCTTCAGTGTATGTAGCTTAGGCATCTTCATTCTTCAAAATGTGTTTTGTAAAAAATGTCTTATCCATCCATTGTTGTTATGTATCAGACAACTCTTAAAGTTTCAGTGGTAGAGGAAAGACAAAAGGATTTTTCGCAGTGGCTCTGCTGAAGTCTACAGGTCCATTCGAGCTAGGCTTCTGAGACACGCATGCTGCGTTTTGAGCTCTGTACTACATGAATAGTCATCATCATGGAGGTGGGAGAAGCACCCAAGAACAGCTGTGTCAGCCTCTGTGGTATCATTGCCTATTTTCCAATCCCTGGGATATTCTCCATCTTTAGTCTGCCTTGTCAAAGCACTATCTGCAATAGAACAAAGCAAGTGTAGTCTGCAAGTTTTGTGTCACAGCCTTCGAGTGAATAGTTGTCTTCCTACTACAAATTTTCATCCAACAGTCTTCAGTCCTTCCACTATTCTTGCACAACAGCTTCCAAACCACCGAGGTCCAGTCTGCTCAGGACACACCTTTGTCATTCTTGAAAGCTCCTTTGTAAGGAAGGTAACTGAATGCTCTAATTGATTAAAAGGAACCAGTTTCTATTGTCTGTCATTACTCTGGCCCTTGTTTGGTTAATGCTCTCCATTACCCAAGTGGTTGCAATGTTAACAACAATTCCAGGTACCCTGTGTACCCTGGCTTTCAGAATGTGGAGCTGTTGCCCATGTTTTTTTTTATCCTTGAAATGACACTCCCAGAAAGCAGAATCTATTCATCGTTCTTGACTTCACAATTGGGCATTTGAACCAATAACTGATGCTATAGTGTGCAGGTTACACAGTTTAGCAAAATCTGAAAGAGCATGTCTCCTAAGCTGTTATGAACAGTATGTCATTAAGACAAGGTCCCTTCCTGGCATCAGGAGGCTTCTGCAGTGAGTGTAAACCTGTTTTGGCCATTTGTCATGCTCTGACTGTCTACTTGCTCACACTCTTTATTGCCATTTTCTTACCACCTGCCTCCTGTTCAACCGTGTAACACGTTGGTCTTTGCAGGGGTTCCCCCTTTTCAAATTGCTGGGGCATAACAAGGTGATGGTTGTGTAGTAGCTCCAGCTAGAGCTAACACCCTGGCCCATGAAATTTTAGAAAAGGAAGAATTAGAATTATGTGAGATGCTGGGAAGGGAGACAGGAGAATTAGTAATTCTGATTTAAATTAGAACAGGATTTAATCTGATTTAAAAGGAGGAAAAAACCCCAAAACCCTGATGTGCCTGTATTTTTTAAGCAAAGCTTAGTTATGGTCTCCAGGAGATTAGATTACACTTCTTAGGGCTGACCTTGTCTTGGTCAAGCGTGAACTGAATTTAACCATCTGCTACATAATTGGTAATTAGGAGAATGTTGATGGCTCGCTGTGGAATTAGGCCATTCAGTGCCCTTGCATAACCTGCAGTGAGCTGGGTGGATACTAATGCCACTTCCTCTTCACTTCCTCAGTATGCTTCTGTTGAAGGAGAGGAAGTAGAACATTTAAATGGAGCCTGAGTTCTTCCTATGTCTTTTTTAGTCGTTTCCCTGAGGACATGACTCCAAGGTTTCAGGCACTTGTTTTTATTCTCTCACATGTCACATCCCTCCGTCGTCCTACGTCACATCCACCTCCTTCATCCCTACACCTTCACTCCTCCTCAGTTTCCCTTCAGAAAAGGGCAGGTCTCCCAGGGACAGCAACCAAATGTGGCATATCAAGTTGCAATAAGATTAGGCACCTCCTCAGTACATCGTGCTGACAGGACAAATTGTAGGCCAAAGCTTTTATGGCTGGGTTGTTGTCCAAACCCTTCACTGGCAGTCTTGCCTGGTTGTAGGAGTTGGCTGGTTCAGGCTCTGTGTTTTGTAATATAAGGATATTAAGGCTGGGCAAGGCAACCTAATAGGAGGAAAGGAGTCCAGAAAGCAGGCAAAAGCATCAGAAACAGCCCCACCCCCACTCCCCATGAGGAGTCCCACAAAACCACCAAGCTACATAACTAAAACTATACAAATGGCCCAGGTTAGACCCATGCAGGCTCCCTGATTGTCCATTCAGTCTCTGTAAGCCCTTTTGAGTCCAGGTTCGCTTATTCTGTGGGTTCTCATATGGTGTCCCTGACCCCTCTGGCTCCTATAATCCTCCCCCTACTCTTCTCCAGTATGATTCCCTGAACTCTACCTAATGTTTGGCTGTGTGTCTCTGCATCTGTTTCCATTCGTTACTGGATGAGGTCTCTCTGATGACAGTTGGTCTAGACACCAGTCTGAGTATAGTAGAATATCATTGAGCATCATTTCAATGACTTTTTTTTTTTTTGGTTGTGCTTGGTTCTATCCTAGGCCTAGGTCTCTGGGCCATGCAGCCTCTTTTTTCTGGTCCAAGCATTGTCAGGCCTGGGGTCCCTCTCATGACATGAGTCTCAAGCTGGACCAGTCAGTGGCTAGCCACTTCTACAAGTTCTGTGCCACCTTTTCCCCAGTTCATCATGCTGCCAGAACAAATTGTAGGTCAAAGGTTTTATGGCTGGGTTGATGTTTAAACCCTTCACTGGAAGTCATGCCTGGTTATAGGAGTTGGCTGGTTCAGGATCTGTATTCCCCATTACTAGGAGTTCTAATTAGGGTCATCCTGATAGATTTCTGGGAATTTCCATTGTACTACGTTTTACCTTGCCCCTGAATGGTGCCCCTCCCCCGGTTCCAGGTGTCTGTCTCAGAACACTCTCCCTGCATCCTTTCCCTACCTGATTGTTCTTGTTCCCCTCCTCCAGTTTACCCATAATATTTATTTTATTCCTTTTCCATGCATTCTCTATGAATCCCTCCTTGTTACTTAGCCTCTGTGAATCAGGCACAATTTAAAAAAAAATACTATGTACACACACAAGATAATATTTCATTAAATACAAAAACATTTTTATTTAATTTTAAAATATAATATCTCTTACTTACCAACATATAATACAAGTTGCTAATTGCATGGCTGCTCCTGACTCTGTTTCCAAGTGAAACCATTCCACAGTACATTTTAAAGTTTTTGTAGCATCTTACATATGTACTCACATTGGATTTGCTGTTTTCTAGTGGAAGGCCTTTGTATCTCTCTACCTCTTGTGGTGATGTGTCACTGGCTTCCCTGTTGAGCCTAAGAGTCTTGGCCACTGCAGAAAAGTGACCAACTCCAAAGTAAGCAATGCCACAGTACTTAAAGCACTCACAAACTACGCAACACAGTGTGGTTCAGGACATGTTCCCATGTCTAGGATAAAACTAGTTATTCAAAATACAGATACATACAAATCAAACATACATTTATGAATATTATATTAATTTCTCATACTGTCCAAGACATATTTTAGGAAAATGTTAAGGACCCTTAACTATATCTGAGGACTGCATTGAATTGACTACATAAAGTAATTTTAGAAAAAAAACGACCCTGCAGCAATGACTAGATAGAAACATGTTCGTTTTGTTATTTTTCTCTGTATATTATGGGTTTGCTCAGACATCTTCAGATCCCTGCCTTATCTGTTTTTTGACAAGATCAGGTACATTCAAGATGGTATGGTCATAGACCCTTACTTCTGTTGCCATTTATTTGTGTATGCTCATTAATAATGCTTCACGTGAAATCAGTGAGATTAAAACTGCACAAGTAAACTGTATTCAAGGATGATAGCAGAATTCTGGCAGTACTTCTCACCTTCAGCATGCTGAGAAATGAGGAGAAGAATCCCTTTCTTCCCAGCCAAGAATTTGTTGTGGTTCACTGTCTCATCCTGGTTGATCAGTCATTCTAGTATGAGTGTCAGAAAACATCAATCAAAGTACAGGTGTGGAAAGGGTGATCCATAGTTAGTTAGTTAGTTCGTTCATTTGTTCCTTCCTTCCTTCCTTCCTTCCTTCCTTCCTTCCTTCCTTCCTTCTTTTCTTCCTTCCATTCTTTTTTTGAAATTTCATTTTTTATTGTATATTTTATTTATTTACATTTTGAATGGTATCCCCTTTCCTGGTTTCCCCTCCAGAAACTCCCTTTCCCATTCTCCATCCCCCTGTTTCTATGAGGGTGTTTCCCCCGCCCACCTCCCCCCCACCCCCCGGCATTCTTCTACAATGGGGCATCGAGCCTTCACAGGACCAAGGGCCTCTTCTCCCATTGATGCCCAACAAGGCCATCCTCTGGTACATATGTGGCTGGAGCCATGAGTCGCTCCATGAGTACTCTTTTGTTGGTGGTTTAGTCTCTGAGAGATCTGGGGCATCTGGCTGGTTGATATTGTTCTTCCTATGGGGTTGTAAATCCCTTCAGCTCCTTCAGTCCTTTGTCTAACTCCCCCATTGGGGACCCCATGCTCAGTTGCTGTGATAAAGCATCATGATCAAAGGAGTTTATTTCATCTTAAAACTTGTAGTTCATTATTTAAGAAATTTAGGGCAGGAACTTAAATGGGGTCAGAACCTAGAGGCAGAGACCATAGAGGACTGCTGCTTACTGGCTTGCTTGATGTGGCTCAATCTGCCTGCTTTCTTATAGCATCCAGGACCATCAGTTCAGTGATGGCACTGCCCACATCAGTCATCAATCAAGAAAATATACCAGAGGTTTGCCCACAGGCCAAATATGCTTAGAGCATTTTCTTGATTAAGATTCCTTCTTCTCGGGCTGAAGAGGTGGCTCACTGGTTAGGAGCACTGACTGCTCTTCCAGAGGTTCTGAGTTCAGTTCCAGCAACCACATGGTAGCTCACATGGTGTGGCTCACAACCATCTGTAATGGGGTCTGGTGCCCTCTTCTGATGTGTCTGAAGAGAGCAATGGTGGGTGTACTCATATACATAGAATGAATGAATGAATGAATGAATGAATGAATGAATGAATAAATATCTTAAAAAAATTACTTCTTTTCAGATGACTTTAGCTTGTGTCAACTTGACATTATAACTAGCTAGTCCAGTGTCCTAGGATGATGTGAACTGTACAGGCTCCAGATAATCCACATAATTCATCCCTATTCCATTTATACACCTAGAAACATTGTCAAGCATCAAGCAGGTGGCTTGGTTTTGTATTTTTCTTTTAGTTTCTCTTAGAGAATGTGTGACCTGAGCCTCAAGCTACCCTGCTTATATTAGGTATTGATTTCACAACAGCATCCTGAAATAGAAAACTTAAGTGGTCATAGGATAGACTGTGTACCAGACCAGAGGTTGCAGTTCTACCTCATTTTGAAACTTGAACTAGAAAAAGAGAAAGCTAAGTGTTACAGTAGAGTAAGGGGCATCAAACTCCTTGCCAGCAGTATTAGCAGTTGCGAGTTACTGCTTGGAAATCCATAGCAGAGTTCCTATCTGCCAAGGTTATGAGAGGCTCAGGCATTTCTCAGCCTGCACATAGGCTCACAGCCTACACATAGGCACAAGAATGGTCTTACATGTGACATAGAAGGGATAAAGGGAAACAAAGCAGGAACCCCATGGCTAAATATGGCACACATAGATGAGAGCTACTGTTTATCAGTAAACATGTTCTTATAAACAGACCAACCAAATTCTTTTTTCCCTTGGTTTCATCTTTAACTGTGTAGCATGTCAGGGAAGATCTGTAGTTACAGTCATTTGGGCATGGACTGTCAGTGAATTGATGTGATTAGCAGAGCTCATACCAAAAAACATCTCTAAGCATTTCCACATTGGTTAATGACAGCTAATTAGATGTGCCATGTGGCAAACAGTGGCTCTTGCTCTGGGTGACTAACCACTAGGGAACAATCATGGTGCGTGAAAAGGCTTTGGTAACATCAAACACTGCCATTGTCTTTGTCAGCTAGATAAAAAACTACAGTCAGAAATTGTCCATCTCTGTGACACCCCGTGGTCTGACTTGTCACACAAGCAGCCAGGTAGGGCCAAACCTGTAAGTACCTGCCTGAAGTCCAGATCCCTTTTTGTTTCTGGGAGGGCTGGAATGTATTGCCAAATGGTTTCTTTTTGGTCAAAACATCAAATGTTATTGCATATTTATGTAATTTCCAACACCTTAATCTGCACATGTCTCAAGTACTTGTTAGCCCCATTTATTTTAGATGGATGGCCTCACTTTAAAATTTAATACCAGAATAATGTACTAGTGTGATGTCTATACCCTAGGTTATCAGCCTCTTGCCATGTAGAGCCAGGCTGCCTCATAGTCACCTTCTCCTTTGATAAGTAGGGTTCTTAATGATTAGCCTCTCGTGGGAGCAGCATGAAGATTGATAGAATTAATGTATAGAAACTGATTAGCACACCAAGGTGTATGGTAAAGTATTCAGCAAATGTTAATTTTTTTTTTACTGCTACTGTTTCAAAATCATACTGTCTTATATTCTCTAAACCCTGGGGTTACTGTAAATTAAATTGTTCAGAGATTTCTTCATATTTATATGCAAGAACTCATTTTAAAAATTAATTTTTTATACTGTATCTTCCTCTGACCCCTCTGGCTTCCTGCCACCCAGAACATAAATACTTGTCAGCCAAGTCAATTATCAATCAAATGGAGCCTAAAGAAAATACTTGAGATTTGTCTTAATAGTGGTTTACACCGATTTCCACACTGTAGTAACTTCATTATAAAATGACTAAACATTAATGGTGAATTGAATTTGAACAAAATCTCCAGTTTTTACAGCTCTTTGAACAGCTGTCAGATATGGAAAAGAAGAAATATGTTTAGTTGATAAAAACTTTGCAAAAAAAAACCCCACTGATTTGAAGTTAGAAAGTGTAATCTAGCCCCATTTTCACTTGATCTTATAAATTTGAAGGAACTTCAAAACCGAACACCACTTTGGAGTGCTTTTGCTCTAACTTTCTGGACTGGTATATCTACCAAAATGGTCTTTTGTTATGAGAGCAGCTTAGCATGTCTTTTTCAAAGGAAGCCGTTATATGTCTAAATAAACTCTACTGGTTTGATGATCTTTTTTTCTACTTGAGACACGTTTTGTCTCTTCTGCGCAAGCAAGATACTTGCCACAGCACAGTGATGTTACATTCTCTTTGTTCTCCTTGTCCGATGTGCCTTTGATAGCGGATGTACTCTCGCTCTTTGGGAGCAAATCCAGATGACCTGAAGGACCCCATTAAGATTAGTATTCCACGCTATGTCCTGTGTGGTCAAGGGAAGGATGAACACTTCGAATTTGAAGTTAAGGTAAGTGTTCCTTTGTCATCCTTCTAGAAGAGCAGCAGTTGAAAACTGTGTGGTACTTCCTTGGTGTTTTGGGGAAAGAATATGAAATTACTTGTGAATGTTATTGTGTAAGGCATTTACTCCTTTACTCTAATATGTGAAACTTTAGACTGTGGCACATGGTAGGGGAGGACACCTACAAAGGTGGGATCATGTCAGGAGGCAGAAAGATATCACCCTGCTGGTGGGGCAGAGGGTATCATCCCAGCCAAGGTCCCGCACTTTCCTGATTTCAGCTCCAGAAAATCAACCTTCACTCATTGCATGAGCACACACACCACACACATACACACACAGGAGCAAACAGATCAGTTGATAAACTCACCCATGGGCTTAGGCCCAATTTTTCTCATCTATAAGAACAGTAATAATATCTATTAATATCTATGTTGTAAGAATTTTATTTTTTGTAAAGTCTTGTGTCAGGTGGCTAGTATGTAATAAATAATAAATTACCATAACTGTTGCTGTCATCACTACTGCTGTGTGTGTGTGTGTGTGTGTGTGTGTGTGTGTGTGTGTGTGTATAAGCTATTAATTAGATGCCTTCTTAATCTGTTTCAGGTATTTTATTTATATGACTTTTAAGGAAGAGATGAGCTTTCCAAAATAATGACTTCATCTTATTTTTTAAATTTATTTCCATTGACTCATACACTTAGTTAAATGTTGCTGGCTGCTCTTCCCTCCCCCTCAGTAAATTAATGATTAATCACATTTCTTTATTCAAGGATGAACAAGGATATTAATGTAATAAAGTTCACTGCAGTATTGGTGTGTGGATGCATTTGGGTGGCCTTGCAAGCGGTTTGGTTCAGATAAACCCTGACCTGGGAATTTGGACCCTAAGATCAATAGACTTTGATTCTGTTACAATTTGCTTAATAACTTACTCAGTTTTGGGTCCTTAGCAAAATGAGGGTAAACAGCACTCAGTGGTCTCCAAGGGTCACTATATCAGAGAAGCTTGTCTGTCCAGAGAACATCTGATGAGGAGGAGCTCTGTACAAATCCTTCAAGTCTGGAACTCCTGAGGGAAGAAGCAGTTGGGGAAGAGGGGATAGAGAAGCCTTGCCACCTGGCTAGCCGCTGAGGAATCTCAGGGGGACCTCTGTGCTCTGGGAAGTCCCTCCTTTCAGGCACACAGAGAATCAAGTTTTTAGATACTTATTTCTATGTATTGAGTTTCTCTTTACAAAAAATAAAAGTGGGCCATGATTTTTATATCTGAGGTTTAGGTGGGAAAGTATTGTGCGGTCAGGGCAGTGGTTATTAGTTTTACTGACTGGCTTCCATAGTGTTGTTCTGCAGTGCTAAAATTTGTCTTTGTGCTATTGCTTCTCACTACCCTGAACCAATAATGCTCAATTCCTGCTCAAATCTTCATTTCTTCCACCGTCCCATGTTGTATATGTTTGTGAGGCTATATAGTGTTCTCTTTTGTTACCGTGTATAGTGTCATACACAAATATAAAAATAACTTCAAGGCTATTTGTATTATTTCCATATTTTGGATTCTTTTTGGATTTTCCTGGCCCAGAATTATAGTTCACTAATTCTAGAAGTTACAAAAGTGAAAACCTACACTGCTTTTAGTTGGTTCATGTCTGCACTTTACTGATGAGCACATTAATGGAATTTAGCTATTTATTGACTCCACATATAAAACTTTAATAAGGAAGACTACTTTTTAAATAAGTGGGTTAATTTAGAAAAAAGTTACCAGTAGACAGTAGCCCAGTTAATTTTCAGATGTGGTCAAAGCTGTGAAGATGTTACTGCCAGAGAAAGAGAATTCAAAACAGAGGACCACATGAGGCTTCTCACGGTCTGTACTTCAATACATGAATTCCAAATCCCAAGAGGTCTGTTTTTTCTTTTTTTTCTCCTTCCTTCCTTCCTTTCTTTTTTGTTGCATACCAAGGCCAGTGCTTATAGCTAGCACTAGTTCTGCCTTCTCCAGTACTTGCAGTATGCACCAGGACTGTTCACACTAGTCTACTTGGAGTATTTCTCTTCTCTGCTTAGGAAGGTCTCCTGACACTTTCACTCACACTCTGGTCAGGATGCTGTTTCAAAGGACCTAGTACTAGAAAGAAAGTCTTACAATTCTGTTGCCCGTCTCCAAATAAAGCAAGCTGCAGGCAAGAGCACTCGTATCAAGGTAGCCTTGGTGTGTCATTATCCTAGCTATTCCACATAATCTGGGATTTTGTAACCTCAGGCTCCATTATCTGTATAACGTGGACAATAGAAGCCATCTGACTGGACTGCTATGAGTAGTTAACCTTGTGTTTATAATTTATAACCTCCTTCCATGTCTGATGGTTTCTAAGTGCTATGAGTACTTGTTACTAAAATTAAATTAAAACAGGCAGGCTTAGGGAATGCATGGGATTCTGCATTTGGAGCCAAACTCAGCAACTCTTCATGTACAACTATATCTTTGTGAGGGTAGGAGTTTTGTTTTCTTTGTGGGTGGGTGTTCCCTGCAGCATCCTGATACATGAAGAAAATGTACAGAAAATAAATCCACCAGTGATCACTATTTGACCATAACCTCAGCTATTTTACACATATTGCTAAAATCTTTGGACACGTCCTTTATTGGAAGCCTCTTAATAATTCTGTGGGTGCCTATAAGAGAAAAATAATGTAACTAGCATTCAAAGTTTTGAAAATTTATTTCGAGTTTTTCTTTATAAAGCTGTGCATTGAGGGTTTTGTTACTATTTAAAAGTTTTTCAAAATTCCCAACTTTGATAAGTTATTTGAATATGTCATGCATATGCCATATTATCTAGTATAGTGTCATATCTGGTATATTATGCCACTATTAAATTATTTTGGTGAGCCAAATAGCTTTAAGCCATCAAAGGTTATTGATTTGATTTTGATAAAAGACAATTCTCTTTAGTTTTAGACTTTTATAAGAAAAAATGGTGTTTTTGTGCTTAGATATTTTATAATGTTATGGTTTTCACTTTAGAACAACCATTGCTGATTCTTTTTCAAAGTTTATTTTCATTTCCTCCTCTATTCTGCAGTGATACTTAAGGCCCCCTGGGCTCCATGTGCATTACAAGCTCTCAGGGGCTTGATCCTTCTGCTGTGGGACCCTGTTTAAAGTATATCTTGCTGCTGGTCACTGGCTATTTCACTTAGGGACGTCAAAGATGTACTAATATCCAAGACTCATCCGCTACAAGTCCTAACCTGAATGCCTGAGAAGATGGCAGTTGTACGAAAAAAAAAAAGGCTCACTATCTTCTGTCGATCAAGTGAGAAAGAAACACATCCTATGCAGCTGGTGAGGCCAGCATCTGAGCTTAGGTTGTGGATGAGGACAGCATCTGAGCCGTGCATGGTGTGGACAGCATCTGAGCTTAGGTGTGTGGATGAGGACAGCATCTGAGCCGTGCATGGTGTGGCTCCTAGTATCCTCCTCTTTGTCCCCCTCTTCCTTTCCGCCTCTAGTCAGTCTCAGCCCATCCTTTGTTGGGTAGGATTTGATAATCTTTTAAAATTCTGTAGTGAAGTAGTGAATGGCATGCTAGGGCACAGTGAAGGTTAGGGGTGCCCAGGTGTATTAAGGAAGTTTCCACCATGTTTTTTTTTTTCTTTTTTAAAAATGAGAATAGAGCTTTTCATTAAACTAGAATTGATTTAATTCAAAAGAACTATTTTAAACCTGCTTTATTTGGGAGGACCAAATCACGCTTATTTGGGGGAAAGGTCTGAGATTCAATAGCTAGCTGCATTTGGTTTTTGGGCTCATTTAATTTTTCCAGACCACTTTGTGAAGGCTTCACATACATGTAGCAAGAAGCACAAGCTGTAGGTTGGGCTCCATGAATGAGCCTTGTAGGTCTGGCTGCTTTGACAGGACATGCTTTTGGAAGCATCTCACTGTGTGAATATAGTTGATTTGTATATTCCTTCCCCTCTTATTTTCATGCTTGCTTTCCTCTTCTTTCCTGAGAATGAATGAAGTCATCTTCTCCATGATGTACCCCACACTCATTACTTTACTAATTATGGAGGGCACGTGCCTAGGAACCCTGAGTCAATGTGTTAGTTCTGGTTCATGGGAATTACTCTTCTAAGGAGTCCTAAAATGTGCAACCTCCTGAGATTGGATCCTCAGGTAAATAAAGACAATCTCTGGCTGCCATGTGTCACAGAGAGGCAGGAGGCTGAAGGTTGGCCAGCCTGAGTAGAGTGTCACTCCTGATCAGGAGTATTAGTAAGATCCTTACTTGCTCCAAATCATAGCTGCTTCAGTAATACCACTCCCTCGTCTACAGCTGTCACCTCAAAGCTCGTTCAAACCTTTTCGGTGATTGATAGAGAAAATCAATTACCTCGAATCATGCTTGCATTTTCAGTTAGCTAGGATCAGAGTGAGTGAAATTTAATTTTAAAATTACATTTCATCATGATACAAAACACCACCCAGGGAAATCTGTGGCTAAGGCTAACAGAAGATGTTATACTCATTTGTCATAGAAATAATGATATTTTAAAGTCCTTGTATTTTAATGTATGTGTCAACACAGTAGTACAAAGAAATGAGCCAGTGCTGGTGTGTGTTTTATCATTGTTTGCTGGGTTTCTCTTCCTCTAAAAAGGTAATCCTTTAAGACAGCATCCCACTTCTTTCTGGAAGAAAACTGTCCATCCACAACCCAGGGTCCTTTCTGTTGCTATGTCACATTGTGGTCAGTTTTTCCCCAGATCTAATTATCCCTTCTATTTCTGGTCTCCTGAAGATTTCAGCTGTCTAGACTTGTTGGTCTTAGACAGAACTGAATCTCCAGACCTCAGATGGTACCTAACCAATAATAGTCAGCTAATAGGGATAACTCAGCAGAGTAAAGCACAGAACAACAGTGGTTGAAAAACAAAACAAACAAAAACCCTTTGTGCTGTTGTATTTTCAAGTTAGAATTTTGAGTGAATAGCACCCCACAGGTTCCTCAAGCTCCCATTTGCACACACCAGGTCCCTTTGATAGTCCTCACAGTGCAGCTGTCTTGCTCTTATTCAGAGAGAGTGTGCAAGAATGGAGGTTCTTGTGTTAAGTATAAGGATGCAGGAACTCACACTTTAGCAGTTCTTCCTTCTAATGCTTGGACACAGAAGTGCCTTGGTGCTGGGCAGTCTACAGCACCTACAGGTTGGCTTCATTTATCTAGGCTCTAGTTCATGTAGAAATGCTAGGCTCACTAGGCTCACTCCTCGCTCATATGATCCCAAGACTTGGGTAGTCTCTAGCCTTCTGCTGCTAGAAGCTCTTCTCATCTCCTTTAGGAAGCTTACTGACGTCTCGAGCATCCCTCATCCCATCCTTTCTCACACAGATGTATTGCAGCCCTTTTGACCAACTCTTTTTCTGCTTATACACCACAATCCCACATTTAAAATAAATGTCTAGACCTTTACAATCAGCTGATTGTTTGTTTGTTTGTTTGTTTACAAAATTACCATAGAAACAAACTCCTTTTGCTGCCTTAAAACTCTGCTTCATTTTCTTCTGTCTCCTGATTGCTGGCTTGAAAGGAGATGAGAAACAGCAATAGGAGCAATGGCCAAGAGAAAGCATGACTTCCAGCACTGCTGTGTAGACCATCAGTGGCAGTGTGGCTCTTGTCAAGTGGCTTAAGATGCCTGAACCCCACTTCTGAAGTATAACATCTTCACGCATCTCCTGAGCTTTCAGCTAGTTTTATCGCTGTGCTTATTTAAGCCTTCTTGTGAGCATCATCCATCATAGTAGCCAAATGTTCTCAATTAATAAAGTTAACTCCATGTTCCCTGTTGTCATTTACATGCTGGGCCTTCCCCAATTTGCTTCTTTGTATGCCACTGAGTTTATAGCCCCCTCATGAAAAAAAAAAAAAAAAAAAAGAAAGAAAGCTATCATCTATCCCAGAATTTTCTATGCCCCAAGCATTCTGCCAGACATTTCTACAAATACAGAGAATGTTCCAAAATGAGAGTATTTGTTGTATTACATAAAGGAAGAAATCATGATTGACTTGCCTAAGGCTACACAGCTGGTAAGCAGGCCCAGGTCCCACACGTCTCATGGTATCTAAATCTAGTAAATTGTACTGATTCTCTTTCTTGTTTTAATATACCTTCTAAATGTCAATGATTCCTGTAATTTTTAGAAGTTCAGAACATCTTTAGTGTTGTCTTAAATATAATAGACATTTCTAAATCCTTGTCTCCTTACAGAATTTACTGTTGTTATGTGTGTATGCGCATGTGTATGCTCAAGTCTTGCATGCTTTTTCAAAGTAGGGTTTTTGTCAAAACTCCAACAAATCTTGAAGATTTGTGGTGGGAAGACCTGACAGGAATCCTAAGAAATGCCCAGGAAATGTGCAGTTTAGGGGATGCAGTAATTATATTTACAGTCAGAGAAATCTCTCTATTTGGCAGAACAAAATGAGAGCTATTTCAGTCTATTAGAAACACCATACATACATCTTTTCGAAGTACTTGCTCCCAACTTGATAGAATATAAATGTTCAGAAAGAGTGGTGTGTTGGCATCTAGGCCTGCGTTTATTAGTTATGTGATAGATTATCTCCCTCTGTGTGGATTAACAGAGCTGAGACAAATGTAATGCTGCAATGCCCTGGCTATCCAGAGCCAAGATCCACTGTGTGTGCTATTTCACTTCATAAATAGCAGCAAAGGAAATTACATCAGATCCTGAAGAGTCACATTCACCCCATGATTCGACTTTCTTAAGTACTGTCTTGCCTCTTTAAGAATTTTTTCTTACACTGAAAATTAATAAATAAATAAACAAATAAATAAATAAGTAAATAAATAAATAAGAGGATAAAACAGGGAAACAGATCAACAAAAACAAAATGGACAAACAAGCAAACAAACAAAGCAATGTTTTTCCCTTTCCAGACAGATTTCATTACAAACCAGCTAATCTTTTGTGTTGCCTGACTTGAATGCCTGTGTTTGTTCATACAAAGTAAATATGCAGGGATGGCTGGGAAGAAATGAGACTGAGTTTCTGAGACAGGAGAGATGCAGTCACAGCCTCCAGGACCCCTCCTGAATTTCAGTCTCACCAAGTGTTTGTTTTAAGAACATGTTAATTTCCATGTTTCTTAATTTTACAGACTTAAGGATTTTTTCTCTTCCTACATTATTTGTTAAATGATTCAAATATTTTGCAGTTTTTGCTCATGGAAACCCTCATCTTTCAATAGTGAATCAGAGAAGGTGTTTCTTCATGAGTAGATATTTCTTTTTTTTTAATTAAAAATTGTTTCATCTAGTACTTTTTGATCTTGATTTTCCCCCTTCCCCAACTCTTCCTAAACCCTCCCTGATTCCTTACATATCCAACTTTGTGTTCTTTCTTTCTTTCAAAACAAACTATTAAAAAAAAAACCTAGTAAGAGGAAAAAAATCAAAATGAGAAGAGTCCACATAAAAACTGTTCCTGGGCATGAGGCCTGCCCTGCAGTATAGCTGATATGCTCATGGTGCTCCATTGAGGAAAAACAGATTTTTCCTTTACCAGCAAGTACCAATGCCAAGAGCTTCTTGGTCAGGGAGGGAGCCCATGTTCACGTCCCCCACTCAGTGAGTGCTGGAACTCCACTAACTTGAATCTGTGCAGATCTTGTGCATTCTGCCACAATCTCCATGAGTTCATATGTCCATTAGTCCTAGTGTACGTGTGACTACTCTTTCCTTCCATCACCTCTGGCTCATTCAGTCTTCCTGCCTCTTCTGTGTAGATCCCTGAGCCTTGAGTGGAGGGGTTTGATGAAGGCATTTCCATCTCATTTAGGACTGAGTAAGGAGCTCTCATGTCTGATGCCCGAGCATCGTGCACCTACCATCATGTTATTCTCCTTTATTCATGGGTACTTCAAAAGTCTATTTTACAGGTGAAAAGTTGAGGCCTGAAAGAATTCAGTTTTGGAACTAGTTAAATCATTAGGCCGAAGTCAGGGCTACATCTGTGCTCATCCATAGCCTTTCAATTTCCAGACTCTAGTGATGGCTGGTAGCTTATATTCCTCACTGTGCCTCTCAATATCTAGTTAGTCTAAAGAAAATAATATCTGGGTTGTCACTTTTGCCTTTTGCTGTAGCTTTAAAGCAGATTAATTGCACCCTCACCCCAATTGTCATCTGCACTTCTCAAGTGCTATAAGAGCCTTTGTTGGGAATGGCCATGGGTTTGAATTCCAGGATCTTCATAAATTCTATCAAATTTACCTTCAATCCACCAGATAAGGAAGGTATAAGCAGCATCTCCTATTTTGATGATACTGAAATTAAACCATGAAACCATTATTTCTTGTTATTCATGAAGACTGGATTTGGGCCAGCTAGAAAGTCCCACTTGCTTTAGGACCACTTCGTAGCAGTCTAGCTTATAGGTGTAATTGATCACATAGTCCTTTGAGTCATTTTCCTCTTACCACAGATTCAAACCAAACTCAAAGCTCTGAAAACCTTCTGTATCTGTTCATAGTACATCTTTGAGAAGGCTCTCTTGCCTTTTTCTGGAGAACAGGAAAGACGGAAAAATCTAAAGTTTGCCTGGGACTCTGCTCCACAAGTCTCCATTATCCAAGCTCTTATCTACTTCCCACCCATGTTGTCAACATTGGGATTAGATTTTTGCTACTTTTTGCTTACACATTGCCTGGGAGTATGCTGTCTTGGGTCCAGACCCCCCTTTTGCTAAGGTCTGGCGTCTCCATTCAAGTGTCTTGAGATGGAATTTTAGCTCTTGCCTCAACTGCCAGCTCGTAAGACCTATGGCTGTGGGAAAGCTATGCCTGCTCTGTTCAAGGACTCCTTATGCAGTCTGAAATTAGACACATGGTCTCTTCCTTAGGCTTAGTAGAAGGAGAAATAGTGAACAACTCCTAAGTGTCCATGAGCAAGCCAGAGAAATGCTGCACAGTATGCCAAGTAAATGGCTATAACACCCTACCAGACAGTGAGTTATCAACACAGCACAGCCTGTCCACTGTGTCCTAGATTCCCCTTTCAGCTATAACTGCTGCCCTTCACCAAGCCAAGGAATGCAGCCCCTGACCACGGGCTTAGCTTTTATTTCCAAGCTGATAACTCGGGGCAAGGACTCTAAAATCAAGTAAATTCACCCTTCAAAGGCCATTTAAGATTACCTTTGGATTCTTCCTGTGTCATTTTGGAGCCTTATACTCACCTGCTCTTATCCTAATCCCCAAGTCATGTACTCATATGTCCTTTCTAAATCAGTACAGTGTTCTCTCCAAGCAAAATATGACAAATGACATTTTCTTGCTTTAGTTTATAATTCTTTGCCCTCTTCCTTATCTCCCCCAATGCTCCTATTTACCAAAAACTCTACACAGTTGATTTGTTAATACATATGAAAAGGACAAAGATGCAGGTCATTCTACTGCCTTCAGAGGGAGAAGGAAGTAGGGAATAGAGTCAAAATGTAATTTATTGGAAAGAACCTCTGCGTATTAACTTTTACAGAAACAATCATACCCATTATTCACTTGCTACTTAAATATCTCTGCGGTTTCTGTAATATACACAAACACACACACCCTGCCTGATGCATTAAGAAACTGATGTACAGAAAAGATGAAAAGGACCCACGCAGCAGTAGCTTAGTGAGGGAAAGAAATATGCATAGAAATTGAACAACAGAAGTACAAGGCTCGTGGAAGGTAGTCAGGAAGATGCCAGGTTAGACTTGCATTGCTATTCCTTTGAGACAGGTGAGTGGATGTGTTGAATGGAGAGTGAGGAAAGGTGTTTAGGCAGTAGGATCACTGTAAAGCTTGAGGTTCACCTTCGAGAGGGACTTGGAAAAAGAATGAGAAATAGAGAAGACAGAAGATGTTTTGAAGGCTCAGGACTGAGTATCAGCACATCCTCTTAAGAGACAGTGGAAGGATGATGCTGTGGGAATTGTTCTTGATTGACTTCAGTTGTTCTAGGTCATCATACAAAAGTGATTATGCAGACTGCAATGCCAGAATATTTGAGATGCTCATCACAGAAAATGTAATTTGGAAAGATTTCCAAAGTGGAATCATGGCTCCAAGCTGCATTTTATTCTAGCTATAAATAGAGAAAGAAAATAGCATGGGTTTTGTAATGTGGGAAGTGATTCTGATGGCTCCCACTACGGCTGAGGGGCCCAGACGTTTGGAGGTCTGTAGGGTCAGGAAAACTGACCCAAGTCCAGCTCTGGCCTCCAAGGTGAGTGAAGTGATCCTGTAAAGAAAGAACCAGTGGGAGGCTGCAGTGGAGGTGACCGACAGATTCAGTGTCTTTGGGCCATTTGTGCCCACTGGAAATCAGTACACATTGGGTTTTTTTGGTCCTTTCTGAGAGGTGATTTCATGATGCTGATGGTAGACAAGAATGAAGAAGAATGGAGTAGCAACTGTGTTCAATACCAGATATTTATGTGCTTAGTAGGGTGTTGGCTTCAGTTAACACTCTTAGCCAGTTCTTTATGAAACAGTTGTCTGAAAAGATTTTGATTAAACCTAATGCACTGATGCATACTTCTCTACAGATCCATACTTTCAAAATATATTTCATGTTTTACATAAGACATTGTATCTAGTTAGTGAGTTAGATTCTGTCATCTTGGGGATAGTGAGTCCTTCATGAATTTATTATTTTCTGCCTTCAGCTTAAAATAGTTAATAGCACCTAATATTTATTTATTTACTTATTTATTTATTTATTTATTTATTTACTTAATGCTCTGGGAATGTAACCCAGGATCCTGCACATGCTGTGTAAGTGGTCTGCCATGGAGCTACATCCCCAATACGCATAAACACTTGCAATTACAAGTACCTAACAGAGGAGAAAAATTGCTGAACAGGATAGCCAATATGACTATTTTTATTTGTTCATAAAGCATGCCATTCATTAAATATCTTTATTATATACTATATCACATAAAAAGTATGATATAAAAAATTAAATATAAATTAGGCTCCAGAGTTTTCTTCCCATACTGCATGGGCCATCTTGACTAGAAGTTTAGAAAGTGTTACAGCCTCATGTTCTGTGATTTGAGATGTTAGTGAAGCCCCATACATTAGTGTTTCCTACTGTGCATGTACACATTGGGAATGTATTTATGGTCTTTACAGTATGTTTAAGAGTTATGTCTAATATGTGTATTAAGGATTCCTTCAAATAACCATTTAAATGAGACTAGTTAAAGTTTTGGTTGACAAACTGTTTAGCTGCTCCTCACACAGATGGTTGTACACCAGCAAATGCTACTGATGACATATCTTAAAATTGACACACTCGAACTCTGCAAAAGATGTATATAAGCTGAATTTGTGGGAAGCGCTCAGTTGAGAATTGTTGATATGTAAGTGCAGTCTATCTCGTGGACATGTTTATGATGTTTAAGCTGCACTTAATCATTTTATGGCCCAGGAAAGATGGATTTGTATCAGCAGAACCATTCAGCAAGAGAGAAGTAATGAATCTGCTCCTTGGAAGTATGTAGTAATGATGCCTTGCCTTCTGAGCACTAAAGGAAATAATTGACTGACTTAAGTCTGACTTATCTGTTTTGCTGGTCTGCCCTCCCTCCCCCTCATGCTCAAACCCAGTTTTAATTCAGAGCAAATTGGGTCTTAAATTTGTATTTTGCATTTCTGCATTTCCCCCTAAACTTACATGAGAAAGCCTTCGGCCATCAGCATAGAAGGGCTTTGACTGTGTTTCTGCAGAGATATCACACAGTGTCACATGAGCCTTCCTCCTTTCTAAGACATTTGCTATTGAGTGTCATTCCACAGCGTTGCTGTGTCCACCTTATTTACATGTCCCAGATGAAGCAAGACTTAACTAGATGAGACAGGACCATTTTCTGTCCTTTTTTATAACCTCTGTTCAGATAAAAAAAAACTATGAGGAAATTTCTAAAGAATTTTAAAGTCTTTCTATGCCTCCCTATCAATGTGTGTTAGCAATCTACAGAGAATGCACCGTATTCTTAGTGTAGTTAAAAATAAAAGGGCCTCCTATTGTGATTATCCAGAGAAATCTTTGGGTGAGATACACCTTGAGTCACCAGAAAAGAGCACCCACCCTGGTGCTCCATAGTGTTCCAACCATCGCTGTTCTTCCTTCCAACTGGTGTGCAAAGCCTGAGTTCTTGCCTGATTTCAAAAGCAAAATAACTTCATGTAAATTATACATGCCCAGTATACAAGTTTCTTACAGTGCAAGTCTCTGTCTCACCCCAAACACTTCCAAAAGGAGATGGCTTACTGCCTTGGATGTTGTGATGTGGATGTGGTGTGCCATTTCTCTCACCAGAGATATCAAACAGTAGTTAGATGAAAGCCACAAAGGAAGAAAGTATAGGCCAAAGGACCCTAGGTTCAGTGCCCAGTTTCCTTCACCCTAGTTTTATTTGATCTTTTTAAAGGCCTTTTCTCCCTGGAGAAATTTTAAGTTATATATTCTGTTTTAAAGTCACTAAAGAGCTAGAGGATATTAAAGACAAGTCAATCTTGGGGCTTGCTATTCTAGTTGGTCCTTAGGATGCCTCCTGTGTGGTGTGTACTCTTCTAAAGGACTCCGACCCATAGAGCAAAAGAAAGTCTTTCCTATAATTCACATTTTAGTGAGATAGAAAAGCCAAAATTAAGATAATGATGTACCATTTTTGTTTGGTACTCAGGTATTGCTAATTACAAAGTCAAAAAAAAAAGCAGGAGGAAAAAGAATAGTGTCAAGGAGGGGTGCAGTTTTAGACGGGCTATGACAGGGGCTTGTGTGCAGACAGTAAGAAGGAAACAAGGTGAATGTTTGGAGTGCAAACATTTCTTTTTTTTTTTTTTAAGATTTATTTATTTATTACACATACAGCGTCCTGCCTGTGTGTATGCCTGCAGACCAGAAGAGGGCATCAGATCCTATTACACATGGTTGGGAGCCACCATGTGGTTGCTGGGAATTGAACTCAGGACCTCTGGAAGATCAGTCAGTGCTCGTAACCTCTGAGCCATCTCTCCAGCCCAAGTGCAAACATTTCTAAAGGAGAACAAAACACAAGGTCCCCTGAGGTCACACTGCAGTGTACATTTCTGATAAGTTCTGGGTCCCTGAGGCCACACCTGTAGTGTACATGTCTGATATGTTC
Organism: Grammomys surdaster; assembly: GCF_004785775.1. Classification (NCBI taxonomy): domain Eukaryota; kingdom Metazoa; phylum Chordata; class Mammalia; order Rodentia; family Muridae; genus Grammomys; species Grammomys surdaster. The sequence continues at coordinate 6,206,861 of NW_021604587.1, forward strand.
CAGGTAAGCCTGGAGTCTGGAGAAGTTATAGTTGAGCCCAAAGGAAAGACAGAGCAAGTCAGGGAAAGAACTCAAGTTTGTACCTCACTAAAGTTGGATGTTGTTGTTGATGTTACACTTGAGCAAAGAAATGGCCTCACCTGACAGTGTTTAACAAGACCCCTTTGACAAAAGAATGAAGAATGAGAAGAGAGACATGCACAATCAAGGGACTAACATTGAAATCTGTCAAAAATAATTAGATAGGGATGATGGACCTGGTGAGACATGTCCAGATTCATATTCTGAATAATTAAAATAAAGGGCTTGCTGGTGGGTTGCATGTAAGGTAGAAGAGAGGAACATTAATGAGGACAACATGGTTGGGATTGAATGAGAAGAATGACATTAACTGAAACGGGGAGAGGATGCGGGTTGAGTATGATGAATTTTAGTAAATGGACCTTTTTGAGTTTGCGGTGCATTTTAGATGTCCATGTAAGCAGTAGGATATGTGAGCCTACATTGAGCAGAAGATGCACATCCTGGGAGTCCTAGCATGTAAATTTAAGCAATGAGGTCACTGAAGGAGAGAGTACAGGTAGAAAATAAAACATGGTCAATGATGAGATCCTGGTGCATTTAGTATTTAGAGGTCAGGGGTATGAGAAGACCCAGCAAAGAAAAGTGTAACGATAAAAGAGGAGCAGCCTGGAAGCCAAGCGAAAGTGTGAGCAGGGAGAGTGAGCCAGATCTCCTTGGGTCCTTCCCCAAGGTGAACTGAGAGCATGATGAAGGATTCACCCATGGGCTTAGCAATGTGGAAGTGCTGATGACCTTAGTGGAATTGCTATTTTAGTATGGATTCAGGAGAAAACAAGAAGAAATAGATTGATGATATCATAAGTAAGCCTTTTATTAGAAGTGTATTTTAATGGAAGAGACAGTGAAGGACTAGCAAATAGGAGTTTAGGATGGCATAGTGGTGGTCTGTTTAGGTGATTATGAGGATAATGTGACAAAGGAAATACATTGGTGTATTAGAGAAGAGAATTACTGTGTTTCTCTGCAAACAGTGGGTTGCAGCTTGTGCTGAAGAGAGTTGAACTGGCGGTCTGGGACTTTTGCTGCCTAGGACAGGTGAGGCTCAGGACACATGGTACAGATGAGAAGACCCTATCAAGAGTGTTAGTGAGTGTTCTGGTGGTTTATACTTGCATGGCCTGTTAGGGCTGTGGTTCAGCATGAGGAATCACGTTTAGTCAGAACAGAGGTGACAGATGTCTTTACAGGAGGCTTAAGTGACAGATAATCCTGCTACATTCTGAAGTGCTGCAAGATCTTGTGGGTGCTCCATTGTGAGTCTTGAGAGGTCACTAGAAGTGTTCCCCATGAAGGAGGCATTGGACTCTGAGTTACATATATATATGTATGTCATAAAATAAGTGAATATATATAAAACCAACATATATGTGTATATGTATATATGAATGCAATTGTATATAAATATTTCTGTATGTATATATTATATATTTATGTGTATATATGCATGGATATAATTATTTGTGTGTGTGTGTGTGAGAGAGAGAGAGAGAGAGAGAACGAGAGAGCGGGAGAGGGAGGGGGAGAGAGGAGAGGGAGAGGGAGAGAAAATGGTAGGCTCATGTGTTCATTGGCACACATGTAAAGTTCAAAGAACAACTTTCATGAGTCAGATCTCTTCTTTCACTATATGGATCTTGATGATAGAAGTCTGGTCTTCAGACTTGGAGGCAGGTATCATGCTTGTGAGCTGTTAAGAGGTAGTCTTCTGGCCCTAGCTTTACATAGGAACCACTTATACTAAGACATACAAGATATGGCTGCAGAAGATGCATGTTTAATAGGACTCAGTTACTATTTATAAGTTGTATTTATGCAGCTAGATTAATGTTTTCAATTGTGGAGACATTTTACATACTAATCATTTTTAATTTAATTTTTAAATTATGTCTTTAAAAGTTAGTTACTTTTTTGTTGTAATTAATGCTGACTTATTTTTGCTTTCTTGCTAATAGATTTCTGTCTTAGATGAGACATGGACTGTATTCAGGCGTTACAGTCGTTTTCGAGAAATGCATAAAACATTGAAGCTAAAGTATGCAGAGGTGAGTTATGAAATCATTGCCAATTAAGAGTGCACATTTTATAAAGTAGGTGAGCTGACAGCATTAGCAGCATCCTCCTTCTCTCAGCTTCTCAACACTGGATCCCACCACCTTATTTTATCTGTCAACATTACTGTCTTCATTCTGTCCTTGTTACATTTCTGTTATACAAAACTGAAAGATTTTCTGAGCAAAGATTTGAAAAATAGTAGATAGTAACTGAACCACATCCTTTACATAAGTTTATGATTTACTTGAGATGGTTTAATCAACTTATAACTTTTAAACAATAAGATCTAGAAACATGGTGGCGCATGCCTTTAATCCCAGTACTCAGAAGGCAAAAGGTATCTCTGTGCGTTCAATACCAGCCTGGTCTACATGGTGAGTTTCAGGACAGCCAGGGCTATTAGAGGAACTCTGTCTCTAAAAATAAAAAAATAAAAAAGCAAGCAAGCAAGCAAGCAAGGAGGAAGGAGGAAAGGAAGGAAGGAAGGAAGGAAGGAAGGAAGGAAGGAAGGAAGGAAGGAAGGAAGGAAGGAAGGAAGGAGAAAATAAAAGATCTACTAAAATGTAATAGTGTTATATTTGTTAGGGTGGATTTACTGCTTTTTCTTATAGAAAAAGTCCATTCCTGCCTAGGCCTGGACTTAATGAGAAATCAAGTCATGAGATTTATTTTACCATCAAACAATGGAGAGAAGTTTAGATAGTGACATGAAATTATCTAGAAGCAAGACTATATTACATAGATTAGATACCCAGAGTGTGTTGCTACATTAATAATCTCTGTCTTTTGGACAAATACTGGATTTTAAAATAAGTTTAACTAAATAAAATGATGCTAGTCTGAATTGCATTTCCAGATATTCACAACAGTTTTCCTTCAGCCAGAAGAAGCTGTGTGGAGCTTCAGCCTTGTAGGAATTTAGGGTTGAACTGACTTCAGTCAACAGTAACTTTCCACTCTGTGTACTTTCACTAAATGTTTCCCTCCACTGTCTATAAATTGCAAGTGTGTGATAAATCGCATTTTAAAAGGAAAATTTATTCCAGTTTGGCTCACATGAATAAACTTAATGTTCTTTAACATTGCTGTGGCTTTTACCTTTTCTTAATGATATGAAATGAGAGGGAACTTTTTTTTAAATAGAATGATTGCTTGATTTGAAGAGTCAAGGTAACTGAGATAAAATTAAGTCATCTTTACAGTTCTGTTGTTCAGCTGCTATACTAGTCATCTTTAAAAGATTAGAGAAGCTTCTAGTATGCATTATATAGTTCATTATTCTCAAAAAGGGGTTTTTCTAGAAGTAGTCATTATCAATTCAAGTCATGAAATTTGCTTCTGAAGTTTACCTTCATGTCCCAAATTAATATTGACAATAAAAAGAAGCATTGTTGTACACGTACTAAATACACAGAGCAGCTTGATTTTAAAGTGAACCTTGTAGCTTATTATCTTCCTGGTTGTGAGTTACTACATTAGGTCTTTGATAATGAGTAGATTCTGCATACTGTCTCTAAAGACCCTGCATAGTAAATAGAATAAGTACTGTATTTGAAACAAAAGATGTAAATAGCATGCACATGTGTGTTTGCACATGCACATGCCATTTATTCCATGATTTTTATTCCAATTCTTTATTTAGTTGAACTCATTCTGTGTATTCACAGTCCTCTAGCTTCCAATAGTACTATAGTATACAGGAACAAATGTATTTTCTCTTACATATATTAAATTCTTTTTGTTGTTGTTGTTGTTTAACTTGCTTTTTTTTCATTTTTATGGGTTATTTTTATTTATTTACATTTCAAATATTATCCTTTTTCCTAGTTTCCCCTCTACAGACCCCTATCCCCTCCTCCATCCCCCTTGCCTGTATGAGTGTACTCTCTCACCCACTCACCCACTTCTGCCTCAGCACCCTAGCATTCCCCTACCGTGGGAACCTCCAGAGGACCAAGGGGCTCCCCTCCCAGTGATGCCCAATGAGGCAATCCTCTACTACATACGCAGCTGGAGACATTGGTCCCCTCCCCCATGTGTACTCTTTGGTTGGTGGTTTAGTCCCTGGGAGCTTTGGGGGTCTGGTTGGTTGATATTGTTCCTTCAGTCTTTGTCCTAATTTCTCCACTGGGTTCCCTGCACTCAGAAGTTTGGCTGCATGCATCTGTATTTGTCAGGCTCTGGTAGAGCCTCTCAGGGGACTGCTTTCCTAGGCTCCTATCAGCAAGGACTTCTGGGCATCAGCAATAGTGTCTGGGTTTGATGTATGCAGATGGGATAGATCCGTATGTGGAACAGATGGCCTTTCTTTCCATCTCTCCTCTACTCTTTGCCCCTGCATTTCCTTTTGACAGGAGGAATTCTGGATTAATATTTTTGAGATGGGTAAGTGGGCCCATTCCTTAACTAAGGGCCTTGCCTATCCACTAGATATAGTTCTAGCTCCCCTTTGTTGGGTGTTTTGGCTAATGTCCTCCCTGTTGGGTCCTGGAAACCTCTTGGGTTCCTGGCATCTGGGACTTTCTAGTGGCTACCCCCAGTTTCCCCTCCCCCACTGCTACACACCTCCTTTCAAGTTCCTTACCCTCTGCATTTCTCCCCCATCTCGTCCCTATCTGAACCAGCCCTGCTTTTTCCTGCCCTCTCCTCTCTCCTTCCCAGATCCCTCTCTCCTTTTGTGGGTTACCTCTCTCAGGATGCATATCTTAAATTCTTATTTTATAGGATATTTTATTTACATTTTCAGATGTTATCCCCTTTCCGCATTTCCCTCTACCATCCAGAAACCCCCTATCCTATCCCTCCTCCTCCCTCATCTATGGGGGTGTGCTTCTACCTCCCTGCCCTCAAATTCCCCACACTGGAGCATCCAGCCTTCACAGAACCAAGGACCTCTTCTCCCACCTATGCCCAACAAGGCCATCCTCTACTATATATACAGCTATGTGCTCTGAGGTTGGTGGTTTAGACCCTGGGAGCTCTGGTTGGTTGGTATTGTTGCTCTCCCCATGGGGCTTCAAACCCCTTCAGCTCTTTCAGTCTTCTCCTCCATTGAGACTCCCATGATCAGTTCAATGGTTAGCTGTGAGCATCTACCTCTGTATGTGTCAGGCTCTGGCAGACCTCTAAGGAGACAGCTATATCAGGCTCCTGTCAGCATGTATTTCCTGGCATCTACATCAGCATCTACCTTTGGTGACTGCCTAGGTGGCAAAGTCTCCAGACAGCACCTACTTCAGTTTCTGTCCCACATTTTGTCTCCATATTTGCTCCCATGATTATTTTGTTACTCCTTCTAAGAAGGACCAAAGCACTTACACTTTGGTCTTCCATCTTCTTGAGCTTCATGTGATCCATGAATTTTATCTTGGGTATTGCAAGCTTCAGGGCTAATATCCACTTATCAATGAGTACATACCATGTATGTTCTTTTGTGATTCGGTTACCTGAGTCAGGATATTTTCTAGTTCCATCCATTTGCCTAAGAATTTCATGAATTCATTGTTTTTAATAGCTGAGTAATACTCCATTGTATAAATGTACCACATTTTCTGTATCCATTCCTCTGTTGAAGGACATCTGGGTTCTTTCCAGCTTCTGGCTATTATAAATAAGGCTGCTATGAACATAGTGGACCATATGTCCTTGTTATATGTTGGAGCATCTTCTGGGTATATGCCCAGGAGTGGTATAGCTGGGTCCTCAGGTAATGCTATGTCCAATTTTCTGAGGAACCGCCAAACTGATTTCCAGAGTGCTTGCACCCTCTTGCAATCTCACTAACAATAGAGGAGTGTTCCTCTTTCTCCACATCCTCACCAGCATCTATTATCACCTGAGTTTTTGATCTTAGTCATTCTGACTGGTGTGAGGTGGAATCTCAGAGTTGTTTTGATTTGCATTTCCCTGATGACTAAGGATGTTGAACATTTCTTTAGGTTCTTCTCGGCCATTCAAGTTTCCTCAGTTGAGAATTCTTTGTTTAGTTCTGTACCCCATTTTTAATAGGGTTATTTGGTTTTCTGGAGTCTAATTTCTTGAGTTCTTTGTATATATTGGATATTAGTCCTCTATCGGATGTGGGATTGGTAAAGATCTTTTCCTAATCTGTTGGTTGCTGTTTTGTCCTATTGACAGTGTCCTTTGCCTTACAGAAGCTTTTCAATTTTTTTCAATTTGAGGTCTCATTTGTCAATTCTTGATCTTAGTGCATATGCCATTGATGTTCTGTTCAGGAAATTTTCCCTTGTGCCCAAGTATTCGAGTCTCTTCCTCACCTTCTCTTCTGTTAGTTTCAGTGTATCTGGTTTTATGTGGAGGTTTTTTATCTACCTGGACTTGAGCTTTGTACAAGGAGATAAGAATGGATGGATTTGCATTCTTTTACATGTTGTCCTTCAGTTGAACCAAAACCATTTTTTGAAAATGCTGTTCTTTTTCCACTGGACAGTTTTAGCTCCTTTGTCAAAGATCAAGTGACTATAAGTGTGTGGGTTCATTTCTGGGTCTTCAATTCTATTCCACTGATCTTCCTGCCTATCTCTGTACCAATACCATGCAGTTTTTATCACTATTGCTCTGTAGTACAGCTTGAGGTCAGGGATGGTGATTTGCCCAGAAGTTTTTATATTGTTGAGAATAGTTTTCGCTATCCTTGGTTTTTTGTTTTTCCAAATGAATTTTCAAATTGCTCTTTCTATCTCTATGAAGAATTGAGTTGGAATTTGATGAGGATTGCACTGAATCTGTAGATTGCTTTTGGCGTGATGACCATTTTTACTATATTAATCCTGCCAACCCATGAACATTGAAGATCTTTCCATCTTCTGAAATCTTCTTCAGAGACTTGAAGTTCTTGTCATACAGATTTTTCACTTGCTTGGTTAGATTTACACCAAAGTATTTTATATTATTTGTGACTATTGTGAAGGGTGTCATTTCCCTAATTTCTTTCTCAGCCTGTTTATCTTTTGAGTAGAGGAAGACTACTATTTTGTTTGAATTACTTTTATATCCAGCCACTTTGCTAAAGTTGTTTATCAGGTTTAGGAGTTCTCTGGTGGACATTTTGGGGTCACTTAAATATACTATCATATCATCTGCAAATAGTGATATTTTGACTTCTTCCTTTCCTATTTGTATTCCTTTGACTTCCTTTTGTTGTCTAATTGTTCTGGCTAGGACTTCGAGTACTATATTGAATTGGTAGGGGGAGAGTGGGCAGCCTTGTCTAGTCTGTGATCTTAGTGGGATTGCTTCAAGTTTCTCTCCATTTAGTTTGATGTTGGCTACTGGTTGGCTGTATATTGCTTTTGCTATGTTTAGTTTTGGGTGTTGAATTCCTGATCTTTCCAGGACTTTTACCATGAAGGGATGTTGAATTTTATCGAATGCTTTCTCAGAATCTAGTGAGATGATCATGTGAGTTTTTTTGAATTTGTTTATATAGTGGATTACATTGATGGGTTTCCATATATTGAACCTTCCCTGCATTCCTGGGATAAAGCCTACTTGATCATGATGAATGATTGTTTTGATGTGTTCTTGGATTCAGTTTGCAAGAATTTTATTGAGTATTTTTGCATCGATATTCATAAGGGAGATTGGTCTGAAATTCTCTTTCTTTGTTGTGTCTTTGTGTGGTTTTGGTATGAGCATAATTGTGGCTTCATACAACGAATTGGGTAAGGTTCCTTCTGTTTCTATTTTGTTGAATAGTTTGAAGAGAATTGATATTAGGTCTTCTTGGAAGTAATGATAGAATTCTGCACTAAAACCATGTGATCTTGGGCTTTTTTTTTTTTTTTTGGTGGGGAGACTTTTAATGACTGCTGCTCTTTCTTTAGGGGTTATGGAACTGTTTAGATGGTCTATTTGTTCCTGATTTAACTTTTGTACCTGGTATCTGTCTAATAAATTGTCCATTTCATCCAGATTTTCCAGTTTTGTTGAGTATAGGCTTTTGTAGTAGGATCTGATGATTCTTTTGAATTTCCTCAGTTTCTCTTGTTATGTCTCTTTTTTCAGTTCTGATTTTATTAATTTGGATACTGTCTCTGTGCCCTCTGGTTAGTCTGGCTAAGGGTTTACCTATCTTTTAGATTTTCTCAAAGAACCAGCTCCTGGTTTTGTTGATACTTTGTACAGTTCTTTTTGTTTCTACTTGGTTGACTTCAGCCCTGAGGTTGATTATTTCCTGCAGTCTACTTCTCTGGAGTGTATGTGCTTCTTTTTGTTCTAAAGCTTTCAGGTGTGTTGTCAAGTTGTTAGTGTATGCGTTCTCCATTTTCTTTTTGTAAGCACTTAGAGCTATGAGTTTTCCTCTTAGCACTGCTTTCATTGTATCCCATAAGTTTTTGTATGACAAGCTTTCATATTCATTAAATTCTAAAAAGTCTTTAATTTCTTTATTTCTTCCTTGACCAAGTCATGATTGAGTAGAGTGTTGTTCAGTTTCCACATGTATGTGGGTTTTCCATTATTTTTGTTATTATTGAAGACCAGCCTTAGTCCCTGGTGATCTGATAGGATGTAAAGGATTATGTCAATTTTTTTGTATCTGTTGAGGCCTGTTTGTGACCAATTATATGGTCTGTTTTGGAGAAGGTACCATGAGGTGCTGAGAAAAAGGTATATTCTTTTGTTTTAGGATCAAATGTTCTATAGATATCTGTTAAATTCATTTGGTTCATACCTTCTGATAGTTTCACTATGTCTCTGTTTAGTTTCTGTTTCCATGATCTGTCCATTTCTGTGAGTGCGATGTTGAAGTCTCCTACTATTATTGTGTAAGGTGCAATTTGTGCTTTCAGCTTTAGTAAGGTTTCTTTTATGTATGTGGGTACCCTTGCATTTGGAGCATATATTCAGAATTGAGAGTTCATCTTGGTAGATTTTTCCTTTGACAAGTATAAAGTGACCTTCCTTATCTTTCTTGATAACTTTTGGTTGAAAGTCAATTTTATTCGATATTAGAATGGTTATTCCAGCTTGTTTCTTGGGACCATTTGCTTGGAAAATTGTCTTCCAGCCTTTTCCTCTGAGGTAGTACCTATATTCTTATGTAGAGAGACTGACTGTGAACACGGAAAGAAAACAACTGATTGTCTTGAGGAAGGCCATGTTGTGGGTGTCATTTTAATTAAGTCTGCTGCCTCATGAAAATGCTAGTGAATAGTGTTGGGGACACAATGTCTTGGCATGTTGATGAAAGGCTATCCTGGGTCTGGGATCTTTGGCCAGATGGAGTTCAAGTTCAAGTGAGAAGAGATAGACACAGAAGAGTTTAAAAAGGGACACGCACACATCTCTGTTGGTGCTATTTTATTTTAAAGAAAATGTCACAACAGAAGCTATCTGCGAAGGTATGATAAAAGAAAGCTTAACTGGATTTGGCATGATAGAAACTTGTAAGTCAAGGTTTCGTGGTACCAGGAAAAGCATTTGAACAGAGACTGTTATACATAGAAATATTTTTGTGAAGAGGGATATGTGTATGAACAAGTTGATATATATTATCATCAGATGAACAAAACCAAACTGGCTTTACTTGTCCATTAGCTTCTTCAGTCACAAATCTGTACTTAGCAACTCAATAGTGACATTCTGGCTTCTCTTGAATTAAAAGGATTAACAATAAACAAATCTCTTAGGCACTTTCACTAAGGTGACATTTCACAGAGTAAATAAAACAGGACACCTGTACTGTAGCCTAACTAGACAGTTGGATAGCTTTTAACCAGGCAGGCCAGGCAAGACTCAAAGAGATAGAGAGATAGGCTTAAATATTGTATAGAAGCCGAGCATGAACCTCTAGAACTGGGCACATCTTAAGTCAGGCAAGCAGCAGATACAAAGGCCATGGGGTGGGTCCAAGTTGCTATTATCCAAGAACAAACAGTGTATGACAAGTGGCCCATGAGGTCAGGGTGAGGATGGAAGTCAACATCGTGATCACTTAGGGTACTAAGTTGTATTCTCAGTTTGTAGGAAGCCATCAGTGATAAAACAAGATAACAGAGTGGCCTAGTGTCACTTTCTAAAGATTGTTTGAACACTCATTTGGAGAATTAATTGCTAGGATGGCAGGGAATTCAAATCCAGAATTATATTTTATAGATTAAACTTGAAGATGTTCTTAAACACCCAGTTGGAGATGTCATGGAAGATGAAGGGTAAGTCCACAGTTTGCACAGGAAGATGTATGAACGTTTCCTAAAGTCAATGCCGGTGTCTAGATCAGCAGTTGTGAGGCCATTTCTTTACTCTTGTTTTAATTCCTAGCAATGGTTCAGCATTCAGGCCATTATATTCTTGACTCGTGCTCACAGGGCCCCTTTCCTAAACACACCCTCAGGACTGAGATGGGAACCAAGAACGGAAATTGCTTTTCTGTGTTGAGTTCAATTTTGTAGCTTATAATTACTTTATCCTGAGGACAAAATACATTAGTTATGAAGGAGGATCCTGAGACGCATGTGTGAATGCCTTTCAAAGAGAACAGATGACAGGAGCAGTCGTCTGAGACTGGAAAACATGGCATGTGGCAGGGGAGGCCTTGGTGGCATCAGTGTGCTTTTTGGCTGCCACAACTAGACATTACGTAGAGGCTTATGTACTGTGGGCCTTGCACACCTACTGTGGGCCTGGTATAGTGACAGGGCTTTCACTTCCTGTCACTCTCCCTCTGACTGAGGACTCAGTGCTGTTACCAGCTAAGAACGAGGGGAGGGTTTTGGGAAAGTGATGGGAATGACAGCAGTTTGTATGATGAGGTCTCACTGTGTAGCCTCAGTTGATCTGAAGCATCCTACATCCTCTTTCTCAGTTCTCTGATGGAGGCATGTACCACTATATTTGTCTGTGTCTCCTGTTTCTTAATGAACACTATTAAATTTTGGATTTTAAAAAAATCGCATTACATTTGAAATTCTTATAGCATCTTATTCTAATTCTATATTAATCTTATCCCATCACAGTAAAGCAACTGTTTCCCTTTAACATTTCAAGGCATAGCTTCCAGATTGAGTTGACTATCTATCTGTTCTGTATGGGCTAGTAAATTTGAGTTTCTTTTGTGCAGCTTGGATTCACATCATCTTACTCCTTAAGTGTCTGTTGCATCTCAAGATTAGTACTGTTTGCTGGATACTTGTCAGCTATTATTTCTGTCGTTAGTCTGTGTATTGTTTTCATCTCTGTATGTAACATTAATCTTAATCTCCTACTTCCAAATACTGTGGCCAGAAAACACCATACCAGGCACTTGACTTTAATATTGCTTCTCTGGTAAGCCGCAGGTTTGCTGTTCCAGGACCCTTGAATTCTCTTTGCTCTATACCTGTTTCATAGACATGTGGGAATGTATTTTCTTTACCCTACTCCATCACCACATCGGGCTCATTTTTTCTATAGAGTTAAAAAATGATTCCTGTCCTCACCAATGTTCAATGATAAGGTTTTGGAATGATATACATGCATTAAGTTTACTCATTACAAGGCTCCAACATTTTGATCCAGTTTGAAGAAAGTTGAAAAGTACAGTGAAATTCAAAATATATAGAATCTGTAATATGCTCACTAAGATAATCTTTTGACACCTTAAAACTTCAGTTTTAATTACAGCATGTAATCTTTTGGAACTTTGTCTAAAATTACATCCTGTTCTTTCAAATTCCCTTCTGGAGTATGTTCTCTTGGGGACAGACTCTAAAATAGTTGGATGTGACAGTTCCTTTTATGGAGATTTTGATGATGTTGTTTCAGTGATTCTTTTTGGTTTCAAATAATAGATCCTAAGCCCATGCTATAGAGATTGAGGAAGGTATACCAAAGTTTGTCTGGTTTTTGATGGAGGTGAGGATAGAGGATCTTCCAGCCCTGATTTGAATGAAATTTACTATATAGACAAGACTGGCCTCAAACTCTTGGTGATCTACTTGCTCTTCCTCCCAAGTACTAGGATTAAAGTTATGCATCACTATACATGGTAAATATGACCTGTCTCCTCTAAAGTTTGTCTTAATCTAAGGCTCGGAGGTATCTATTTTCAGGCTCTATCAGGGTCCCTCTGGGTCTATGTACAAATTTAAGCTCAACAGACATGTACTGCACACAGCATCAGGCCCCTGCCTACCCAGCTCCCAGTGTCCATCAGGGTAGAAGCTCCAGCACTCTGTAGCAGTTGGTGCAAGAGGCCATCTGGTAGCCATTCTTTTTGTCCCACATTTTACAGGTGATGGCCCACATGAGTAGACATGAGTGTTTCTGGTCTGGGATCCCACACTAGAGTGGAGTCACTGTGTTCACAGGCAGAACGTTCATAGCTTCTACAAAAGACATGTGGGTGGACTCACCTAGTATGGAGGAGAAAGCTTTGTCTTCCTACTGGATAACTGTCATTCCTCTAATCCAGAAGTATCTTACTGGTATAAATGTCATTTTTGCTGGAGCAATATTGCCCACTAACTAAATTGGCTTAGCAGCTTTACTGATTTCCAGAATGCTATAGGGCATTAGACCAGTTTCCAGACTTTTTTTTTTTAGCTCCTTCTCTGGACATTCATGAGCATATCTACATGTCTTCTGATCCACTTGTAAAACTTTTCCTGTGAAGAAATTGTATTATTGTTTAGTTGTCTTTAAACAGTTAACTTATACAAAAATATAAAGTCAAGAAGACTGTTGTGAACTCAAGCAGAATCTCAAAGACCATCACCCTTGGGAGAACTTGTTAGAACTCCTTAACTATTATTCATCTCATCTCCCCACATAACACCATTACTATGATCAATTATTTATGGAAATGTTTCTTTAAGGAGATTTACATGTGCATAGTAAGCCAATGATAGCAATAAGGGGCTATTGATCACTAGAGGTCTGACATGTCACCAACAAAGCAGAAGGAACCAAGGGTTTTTATAAGCAAACCAACTTACCAAATTAAGCCACTTGGTTCCATAAAACAATAAGAAATGGAGGGGTTGGGGGTGAAAAGATAGAAAACAAAGCTTTAAGCTTTTTCTTACAGTCAGTGACAAATTTTCCAATGGGAAAAATGAAACTAAGTTCATTAATTTTCTTGCCTGCCCACCCTCTCTCTCTCTCTCTCTCTCTCTCTCTCTCTCTCTCTCTCTTTCTTTCTTTCTTTCATTCGGCTTCTTGAGACAGGATTTCTCTGTGTCAAACTCTGCCTTAAACTCGGAGATTTACCTGCCTCTGCCTCTCAAGTTCTGGGATTAAAGGCCTGACTCCTTTCTCTGCTTTATTACTGAAGAGGAACACATTAGCATAGGACAGTCACCAGGTGGTTCCTACTCCCTTCAGAGAACAAGTAGCTTTCTTTCCACTGAAGATGCTACATATTTGGAGATTGTACAATTGTTATTTTTTATTTATGCATTTTCATTAAATTAGCAGTTTCTTCCAGATTGCACACAGGCTGGCTCCTTTGTTCATGATACGGTTGCCCCCATGTTGTACTGACATGTATCATGCAGGCCAATAGTCCCTTCTGACTTTGTTTGTTTCTGCTATTGACCTTGTACAGAATCTTAATCAAATTAAACCCCATGTTTTTAGATTCCACATCTGTAAAATGATAATGCCACAGCTAGTCTGCAGTAGAGCACCGTAGCCTCCCATAAACTGCAGGCAGCTCTGAAGGATGATGCAGCGTCTGCCAGATTGCATTTTTTTCATATCTCACCACACAGATCAATTCCACAGTGCTCTATTTGTATATGTATGAAAATCACGTATATTTATTTTACTAAAATCACTGTGTCTTTTAAATATCAGCCAAACTGTGTCCTCAGGAACAAAGTTCCTTTACATGTTCACTTGCTCTTCTAAGAAGAAGGCGAAAATACTGTTTATGTCCAGAGTCCAGGATGTACATTCATGGGTCCTGATGCAGTCTTAAGTCCAAGAACCATGTTCACTAAGAAGCTAGAAAGAAAATGAAAAATGTTTAAAGGCACACCAGTTTTCACACATTATAATGAATAGCAAAGTCCTGGCAAGGCTTCCTTCTGGCTTTGTGGGCAACCATACTAGGGTCTGCATCTGTTTCATGAACAACTTTTTATAGGCCATAAATCTACAATCCCTAGGGCCATGGAGAGAACTGCTGCATGGAGCAGGTTCGAAGTTCATGGCCTTGAGCCTTCTGAAGGACTTTGGTTTTGGTCTACTTACCAAACAGCTCTCCATTCAGAATGCCCAGCCTTCTGGGAATTGCCTCAGACTGAATATTTGTGCCCTCCAACATTCATGTGTAAAATTTATCCCATATTTGGTGATATTATAGTGAGACCTATGGAGAGCAGGGGTGTTAACTAAGTCATAAAGTTGAAATCCAATTGAAAATGATTGGTGCCCTAATAAAGGAAGCCCAGGATGCTTAGCCCCTCTCTGCTGCCAGAGGAAGGCAATGAAGGAGTTCATTTGTGATGAATAGGCCCTCACCAGGTCTGCTTCATGTTGGTCTTGAATCTCTCCACCTCCAGAAATTAATTTCTGTTGGGCAAACATTGCCCTGACTAAGGTAGTTTCTTACAGCAGCAGGCTGTAGGGTGTGTGCCCTCACCCAGGGGAGTCTTCCAATGAAAGCAATTAAGCATTGGGATTGATTTAGGATCATCTTGTAATGCTCTTGGTTAGAAATATTTCTGAAGCCAGTTTGTGTTATGCAGCTTAAGAGACAAAAAATTAGCAATGAAAATTGGACATTTTATGTCTTAAAATACATAGTGAAGAAACAGGCTCAATAGTTAAGAGCACTAGCCACTCTTCCAGAGGACCTAGGTTCAATTATAGACCCACATGGGCAACCATCTGTAACTCTAGTCCCAGGAGATCTGGTGCCCTCTTTTTTCCTGAGTCGGTTCTAGGCATGCACATGGTACACATACATATAGGCAAAATACCCATATGCAAAAGGTAAATTATTAAAATTATGCGCGTACACACACACACACACACAATCAAAACAAGTACTAAGTGGACTTCTGATGACCATACCTGTTAAAAATAAGTTATATAATAGTTATATAATAGGCTAATAGGCTAGACTGCTTATCTATACCATAACTAATTCATAACTTAAAGATCAGTGAGGTACAGAAGTTCTCTGGTGTCAAATGCAATCCTACTCTATCACATACATCCCTGAAGGAGCTCCTTTCTTTTTATAATGCTGAGTGAGAAAAAATGTTTTTAGATTCTTCAAGTAAAACTAGTAGGTCACTGTGTTAGAGAAATTGGTTTTTGTGCCTTTTGCTTTTCAGTAGGTGCCCAATGGGTACCAGTGGAGGGAAGAAAACAGACACGAGGTTGTTTAATTCCTATGTGGATTTTGAGTTGTGCTTATAGAACCATTTCTCACCTTTATTTTCCAAGTAATTTCTACAAAGCAGCCCCAATAAAAATGAGAAAATAAACTAGATATTGGCCTCATGTTTGCATTGGAGAGCTAGTTACCATCCATCACTGCAGTGTATTCTAAATAGGTTTATATCCAGCACTCCATGGATAGTACAAAAAATTGCAGATGTACTTGCTTCCAAAATTATAATGCTACCAACCACAGCCACGGGAACATCCAGTAAGCTTTCAGTGAATTCAGTTTTATAACGCTCCTAGCCTCTTTAGATAGCAAATAGCTATGTAGACAAAAATAGAAGCTTTTTGACCTGGTATGTTATCATCCAAGGCCCAGGTAGCCAACTGAGTGGTTTACACCACACCATTTTCTCTACTTGGTGGATAGATGGTGTTAGAGTCACTGTTTTCAGGATAAGTAGAGAAACAAAGACCTGAGTTCAGAGAAGCTGAATTACTTTGGAAGGGTTTTCCAAAATATGTGGAAAGGGATTGTAGACTAGGAAATTCTGATTTTGTAAATTTTATGTGAGGTCCAGGAGTGTGTAGTGATGCAGCAGCCTCCTCTGGATAGACTCTTTAGGTTGCTAATTAAGATACTCCCTGCTTTTCCCTTCAAGTCCATCTTGACAGCACTCAGTGATTTTTCAGTTTCATAGGTCTCTAATGCTAAATAGTGAGAACCAGTAAATAGTCTCAACATTAACAACAAAGGCAGGCCAAGGCATGAACTTCTGAGACCCCAGAGATGTGGGCCTGAGTTGTCCCTTCTTCTGTTGCAATGAAAGATTGCAGCTAGAAACTATTTTCAGAGTATGAAATCCACATTCTAAGGGGACTTCATGACTTAGTAGCCCATTGTTTTACTTTAGAAATAAGAAATCAAGACTCAGATAAATCAGTTAAACGTCATACGAAGAACTTGAAATGAATGTGGTTTGTGTATGTTGATTGTTGGTCCCGTTGTGTCCTTCTCATTTTCTGTATTTACTAAACAAGAGAGCATTACAGCATTCTGCAGATGCGACCAAATGTCACAAAATCCATTTTCTCAAAATTTGCTCATAGCAAGTCCCCATGGATACTAACTTAGATAACCAGAAATGGTACCCTACTTTTGAATGTCATTACAGTAACAAGTTCTGGCCTATTTCAGACCCAGAAAGAGACAATTAACATCATAGCAAGAGGTGGGAAATGGAAGCATTGAACTGAATTTAACTTCTTATTTATTCTTGAAAACACAGTATTTAATATTCACAGATCTGACTGTATTTCTTACTTTCAAACATTACTGCAACTTACATGAATGTTATCAGATCTGTCTTCACTGGTTCACACCTGAATGAAATTGACACCAGCATGGGGAAGAGTGAGACTGTGTGGGAAAATTAATCTCTATATCAAATATAGCTAGAAGCCATGCAGCCCTGTCGACATTTCCAAGCCTGATGCTTCGGTGTTGCAGCATTTTGGTGAGAGGAGGAAAACAGTTTGTGTTAGTGATGTATCCTACTTGTGATTGTTAACTGACCCACATCCGCAGGGTCTTGCCTTGTTCTCCTGCAGCAGGTGGTTCACAAGAGTCAGCATGAGCCAGAGTCTGAGAGGGCCTGGGCTCATAAATCCTGTGTGCAGTGGGTACAAGCCACCCCATCCGAGGTCTGCAGGTGGCTCAGTGCTCCCGAAGGATCGCTGCTTCATGCCACTAACAAATCAAACGTGGGAGAGAATTGCTTATTTGTTTGTGAGTGTATTTCTCGGTGACAGCTGTTCCTATAAGGCCTTGGGAGCTGCTATTAATTTTGAGTAGTCAAAACTGCTTCCTTCTAGTCATCTGTGAGAATTATGGCAACCTTTTGATGAGTTTTCTTTATTTGCATTTCTCAAAAGCTGGGGTGGCTGAAATTTACAGCCATACGCCTGCAGGGTGTGGCTTTCTGAAAAGCTGCCAGATATATGCAGGTAGGTCTCTTTGTAAATGGCAGGCTAGAGTTCACTAGAGTAGGCCACATTCCATTTTCCCCTCCAGTCTTTAAAATTTGAATGCTAGGTGGGTAGCTAAGTGTCACTAACTAGGAAATGAGAAATGGATATACAAATGTTCATAGAAGTCACACACTTTCCTTGTACTAGTAAGGACTCTACAACTGTTTTAATTTTCAGTTTTTCTTCAGTGATTCAGTTTTATCTACTTTATTATTATAAAATCATGAAACATAAGCAAAGCTTTTCATTACTTATTCTCTATACTTTAAGATTGCCATTATTTCATAATAATGATGCCACTCACCAAACCTCACTCTCTCTGATGCCTCCAAGACATCCTGGACTCCTACCTAGTGAGTGGACTTGGCCAAGAGGGGGAAGCTTTTAATGGAAGCAGACTTTTCTATTATGTTTAGCTTGCCTTTCTGATGGCAGCAGGCTGGCTGACTGTAACAGCTGTTGAAGCCAGAGTTGGAGTTTGATGACTCTGAGAAAAATTCAGCTAGGTGTGTTCACTGGGAATCAGAAAGAGAATGTTTAAACCAGCATACAAATGAGATTTTCACTCTGATCAGTAAGAAATACCACAGTTTAACAGGATTCTGGCTTTATTTCCAATATGAATACATATGAATATAGGTATAGCTACTTAATATTTCTAGTCTTCCAAGTTAGAGTTGCATACCGCATAAAGTGTCTATGCTAGTTCTGGGTGACTGTTAATCATTTTACTCCCACGAATATTCTTCAAACAGCACTGCTTTGAACCTGACACATACTGTTGTGTTAGTTGACCATTCAGAACAAAGCTAATTACTTGATTTGGAAAGTCTTCATGTACTAAGAGAAAGATAAATTCCATGGGAAGTCAGTAGGCCTCAATATATTGATTTCATTTTCATAATTTTCATCCTTTTGTCTCTAGAATGTTTTATTTACTGAATTGCAAAGCAAGTTTGTTGTTATTATTTCTCTCAGACCAAAAAAGAAAAAGTGCTATTTTAATGCTCATCTGTTTGTTTCCAGTGTTTTGCTCTGCATAATCAAATTTCATAATTATGCAAAGTAGGCCATAGAACTGTTGTTAAAATTTCTTCCAGCACTCTCTAGCCTATCATATCTCCCACAAACACCCAATTTATTTGACCTCAGTCATCATTTTTATCTTTAATATACAATTTTCCCAGAAGAGCTCAAATGCCTCTTCACCGTTTCCCACTCCTGCTGGGAGGGCATCGGCTGTAGCCAGAAAGGATGCCATTTTGAGAGTTTTCTCATGAATACTGAGTCGCCATTTGTGCCTCTCCTTTTTCTGTTCTATAACCTCTCAAAGACTAACATGTTCCATTATTATATTGGGCTTCATTCACCCCACATCTGAGCCTCACTTCAAGTGAGAATGTTGTGAAGATTTTAAGGGAGGTAAGATGCACTCCTTGAGAGCAATACGCTGTAGCCAAGATAATAGGTAACCCTCCACGTGTCTGAAGTGTCACTTGTAGCTCAGTGTGGAGAGATTTTAATCACCAGCACTAGAGTCCCAGGGTTTCAGCAGAGTGGAAACATAAATATCTCTGCTCCATTGCTTCACTAGAACAGATGATGAAACCAGGAACTAGAATGTTCTGCAAGTTGCTCTCCATTGTATAACCTGTAACTTGCTGAGCTAGGATTTGCAATCCAATTGCCCCAAATCACAGGTTATTAAAAGAAAAAAGACATATGGTGGTCATTTAACCATTTCTTTAAACTTATACAAAGAGTAATCATTTTTATTGTTTCTATAAAAGTGATGCATGCTCATTTATCAAATTGTACATGGTACAAGAAATATAAGAAAACAACAGGTTACCCAGTCATTTCTAACTATAATGAATGCTCTTGCCTAATGAATGCTATTTTAATTTTGGAACTGTATAGGCAGATACATAGACAGATATAAAAAGGAATTAAAGAGAATAGACCAAAAGAAGGAAAGAGCTTTTTCTCTTTTTTCCTTTTTTTTTATTGGATATTTTATTTACATTTCAGATGTTATCCCCTTACCCCATCCCTCCCCACCCAGTAACCCCCATCCCATCCTCCCTTCTCCTGCTTCTATGAGGATATGTTCCCACCCACCCACCCACTCCCACCTCCCTTCCCTCAAATTCCCCCACATACAGCATTCAGCCTTTATGGGACCAAGGATCTCCTCTTCCACCTATGCCCGACAGGGCCATCCTCCACTACATATACAGCTGGAGCCATGGGTCCCTCCCTATGTGCTCCGAGGCTGGTGGTTTAGACCGTGTGAGCTCTGGTTGGTTGGTATTGTTGCTCTCCTCATGGGGCCAAAAACCCTTTTAGCTCCTTCAGCTCCTTCTCTCTAACTCCTCCATTGGGAACCCCTTGATCAGTTCAATGGTTAGCTATGAGCATCTGCCTCTGTATATATCAGGCTCTGGCAGACCTCTAAGGAGACAGCTATATCAGGCTCCTGTCAGCATGCACTTCCTGATATCCACATCAGCATCTACCTTTGGTGGCTGCACATGGGATGGATACCCAGGTGGAACTTGGGTATTGCCAGCTTCTGTGCTAATATCCAATTATCAGTGAGTGAATACCATGTGTGTTCTTTTGTGATTCGGTTACTTCACTCAGGATGATATTTTCTAGTTCCATCTAGTTCCATAAGAATTTCATGAATTTATTGTTTTTAATAGCTGAGTAATACTCCATTGTATAAATGTACCACATTTTCTGTATCCATTCCTCTGTTGAAGAACATCTGGGTTCTTTCCAGCTTCTGGCTATTATAAATAAGGCTGCTATGAACATAGTGGACCATATGTCCTTGTTATATGTTGGAGCATCTTCTGGGTATATGCCCAGGAGTGGTATAGCTGGGTCCTCAGGTAATGCTATGTCCAATTTTCTGAGGAACTGCCTGACTGATTTCCAGAGTGCTTGCACCCTCTTGCAATCTCACTAACAATAGAGGAGTGTTCCTCTTTCTCCACATCCTCACCAGCATCTATTATCACCTGAGTTTTTGATCTTAGCCATTCTGACTGGTGTGAGGTGGAATCTCAGAGTTGTTTTGATTTGCATTTCCCTGATGACTAAGGATGTTGAACATTTCTTTAGGTTCTTCTCGGCTATTCGAGTTTCCTCAGTTGAGAATTCTTTGTTTAGTTCTGTACCCCATTTTTAATAGGGTTATTTGGTTTTCTGGAGTCTAATTTCTTGAGTTCTTTGTATATATTGGATATTAGCCTTCTATCAGATGTGGGATTGGTAAAGATCTTTTCTCAGTCTGTTGGTTGCCCTTCTGTCCTATTGACAGTGTCATTTGCTTCACAGAAGCTTTTCAATTTTATGAGGTCCCATTTGTCAATTCTTGATCTTAGAGCATAAGCCATTGGTGTTCTGTTCAGGAACTTTCCCCCTGTGCCCAAGTATTCAAGGTTCTTCCCCAAGGAAAGAGCTTTCTAACATGGTGTTCATTCTAGATCTACTGTTTTAAGTAGGAATATTCAATTGAATTTTACTTGCATTTAACAGAAGTGAAAGAAAAGAAAGCAAAACTGAAGATGTTGCTGAACTTTAAAATGTCTCTGCCATGAGATATAAGTCCTCTAAAACTAGTGTGACTACAAGAACAATGATTATTAAAAAATTGGTGCTAAAGTTTTTCAGATATGTTTGTATCTGTAAATTATCAATTGACTGTCCAAAATAAATAGGATTTGTTTACTTCCACTTCCCAGGTTCTCAAGTTATCATTTCTAGAGTGTCAGGACATGAAATATTCATATTCTTTTGCAATAAATATGTTTGGTTAAACATATGTATGAGTTTTAATAGAGCCAAATGGTCTTTATCCTGGTACCCTACTTGTGAGATCTTCTTAGGCTATTTCTTAGCTGGCTTTTATGGTCATTGAATATTCTTGTATAGTTATACCTTGATGTCTTTCATCTACTTTTTTGCATATTTGAAGATGCTTCTCAATGGCTTTGTGCCTCCCTGCCATATGCTAGGGTTTTTTTTCTCCCTCCTTGACAGTGAAATGCTAGATGAGATCCTGGAACTTAAACTCACTGAGACTTGACCCCTAAGACTAGCCCCACTCAGACCTTCTAGCAATCATACAAGGCTGTACTGAGCCTACAGCTGAGCCTGCAGCAGCTCCTATCATAGAGTTGAAGGCTCCAGCATACATCTGTCCAGTTTGGGGTCAGTGACATGACATGTGACTTGACTTCTCTGCTAGACCTAAGCTGGCTTGTTGATTTCCTGGCTAGCACTTAGCCTGTGTGGGTGCACAAGCATTGCCTTCCAGGTTTCTTTCATATAGGATCAGAAACCTAAGCCCCACTGTGGAAGGTTTAGAACACAGGGAACAGTGGTAAGGATGGCATAAAGAGCTCTTAAATACATTACTAGTTTCTCTCCTTTGACCTTTCCCCATTAGGATAGCACAGTCTGTACCACTAGCCAACATAGATGCACTGCTGTTGACCACAGGCTGCACCCTACTTTTCTCTCCTAGGATCTATCTACTTAATTCATTTATTCCTTATTTCCCTAGTACTTGCCTTTGTATGTAATGCCTTTCAATACTGGTCAGAAATTTTACAAAATGTTCTCAACTGACATTTCTGTCATTTTCTCCTGATTGGCTGAAGGTTGTAGGTTCTTCATGAAACTGTATAGAAAGAAAGGAGATTCTCCCCTGGGTACCAGATGCCAAATATCTCCAACATTTTATATAAATCAGCCATATTTGCCAAGTCTCCATAAAATTCAGTTGTTGTGAGGACAATAGAACTTTAGAGACTTTAATTTTTTGAAAAATGGAACACCAGTGTTCCCTTGTCAGAGTTTACAGAGGGAAGAAAGTGGAGCTGGTACACCTGCTGTTTGTTCCTGACATGATTTCTCATGAAAACCAAATCTAGACTGTCTACTAAGTTACAATAATGAGGTACTAAGAACCGTCCTATGAAAATACAGAGTGTTTAGTGCAAGGCACTGAGAAGGTAGGTCCAGTGAGAAGACTGGAAGTGGATTTGGAATTTTCTTGTTAGCATGAGGAACCAGAAAAAGGAAGAAAGTCCAGTGTTTGTGGGTTATGAGTGGAGACTGGAAAGATAGCCAGTGCCCTCCCTAACACTTCCATGCATTCCTACTTTGACAGCAGGTCAACCCCTCATCTGATTATGGAGGATATCTATTTTAGGCAGAAGAGCTAACTCAAGTAAAAATAGCAGTAAGTACAGAAAATGGGCTTAGGAATGTGACTGTAAAAATGACGTGAGGTTTGGGAGACGGTGGTTCCATCCACAAAGTGTGTATGGTAAGCGTGAGGACCTGAGTTCAGATCTTATGTCCACTTCAAAAATTGAGGCTTAGAAGCAAGTGTCTGTAGCAGCATCTCCAAGGAGACAGACACAGAGGATCCATGGGACTGGCCTGCCAGCTAGTCTAGCTGAATCACTGAGTTCCAGGTTTAGTGAGATATTCTCTCAACAGCTATGGTAGAGACTGTATGAGGAAGACATCTGATACCAGCCTCCGCTGGTATCCATATGTCCATTCACATGTGCATATGTACCCACACACATGAACACATACAGAGATGTTCTACACACAACCGCAGTAGTCCCTATTACTCATAGAGGACATGAACTAAACCCCTAGTGGGTACCTTAACACCTCCACAATACAAATGCTGTGTATGCTGTGTTTTTCCTATGCAAACATAACTATGGTAAAGTTTAGTTTATTCTGTATTCAGTGTTACATAGATGTGCACACAGACTCTCCACACTAGTCCCCACCTGTCACCTGGCCTTTATCTATCATTTCCAAATGCTGCCCTATAGTGCTTCACAGCTGCTGAATACAGTTCTTACTTTCCTTTCCATATTAAATAAGAGCCTTCACCTTTTCATTAAAAAGCATTTTTATAGATTTTTATTTGGTATATACAAATTGTCACCATTACTACTCTTTGATATTTCTCCATGTTTCCTTGAATATAAACACAGTTGGGCTGTAGATAGCTGCTGTGTGCCTAAAGGAGGGTAGCTTATCCAGTAACTCCATGGTTAGGATGGAGTAAGAAGCTGGGAGAAGGGTAAGTGAAACTATGAAGACTCAGACCACAATATCCATTAACCTCAGCTTGGTTCCTGGGCCAGCTATCCCAACCCCTCCTCAGCTATTTTAATATTTTAATGTTAGATTTTTAAAAGATGGTTAATCTCAACCT
Source organism: Grammomys surdaster (assembly GCF_004785775.1). NCBI lineage: Eukaryota > Metazoa > Chordata > Mammalia > Rodentia > Muridae > Grammomys > Grammomys surdaster. The sequence goes on from NW_021604587.1 coordinate 6,230,634, forward strand.
TTCTTTCTCTCTCTCTCTCTCTCTCTCTCTCTCTCTCTCTCTCTCTCTCTCTCTCTCCCTCCCTCCCTCCCTCCCTCCCTCCCTCCCTCCTTCCTTCTCTCTCTCTCTCTCTTTCTTCCTTCCTTCTGTCTCTCTCTCTGTCTCTCTGTCTCTGTCTGTCTCTCTGTCTCTGTGTGTGTATGTGTGTGTCTTTTCCTCAATGCTGGAAGGAAAATATATTCTTTTGGAATTAATTGGTTGAGATAGATCAGATTAATAATTTAGCAATTGAGAATATTTTCACTCAGAAGATAATCTGACTATGGTAAACTAGGTGATTCAAGCAGTCATGTTAAAACATCTGAATTTTACTCAGGGCTTAACTAATATCAAATATTCTTTAACTAATGAAGTTGTCATTTTCATCTCTTCTGCTGAACTAGCACGTAGCCAGGCCTAGATGCCCCTGTTAAGCGTCTCTAAAGGAGGAGAGCTATAGCAGTCTCCTCTCTCCCAGAAGGTAGAGGTTCTTTCACACTGTGATCAGAGATCTGTTGTAAACATAATTCCCTAGTGAGGACATTTGACATTGGGTCTTTGACTTTCAGTACTGGTTTTTTGGGGCCTTAGCCCTGCCACTAGGATTAGACCCAACAACTTGAGTTTCTAAAATAAACTTCCCCTGTGTTTTCCTTCCATCCCGTTCTAGTTTACATTGCTGTTACTGTGATAAAACCCTTTGACCAAAAGCAACTTAGGGGAGAAGGGGCTTATTTCAGCTTACTCTTCTGAGTCACGGTTCAGCACCAAAGGAAATCAAGACAGGAACTGAAGCAGAAGCCAAGGAGGAATGCCATTTTCCTGTGTGATCTCTGGCTTATGTTTAGTTGCTTTCTTGTGCAACCCAGGTGTGCTTGCCTAGAGGCAGCATTGCCCGCAGTGAACTGGACTCTTCTGCATCAATGAATAATGAAGACAGTCCTTCCCAGACATGGCTGTGAGTCCTTAACTGAGATTTTCTCCTCAGATGTCTCTAGGTTCAAGTTGACAGCTAAAGCTAACCAAGACTTTCTCCTAAGCTATATGTCTGGATAGCCAGTGTTTTTATCTTCAGGTAGACAATGTTTATTCATACAGCATGAGGAGTGTGTATGACCTGGAGTCTCCCTACAGGAGGCCCATCAGCCTCTCTCCCATTGGTCATTCCCACACATTGTTCTGGTGCTTTGTTGAGGTGTATGTCTCCATCAAGGATCTGTTGAGAGTTCTCATGGGAACTGTGGGAACTGTGGGAACTTGGGTGGCTGCCAGCAGTCACATGTACACAGCTTAGTATTCTGATGGTCAAGCTACTCACTCTCATCCTTATTCTAGATCATCAATGGCTTCAGAGCAGCATCTTCCTCACTCTACAGACCTAGTCACAGAATTGTATTGAGAAAGCGGGAGTCAGACCTTACTATGTCTATCTTGACTTCTTCGTCATAGGAACTGAGCCTTTCATGATTCTCTGAATAGGCCTTTGCTCTTTGAGTACATGCCTGGAAATCATTGGAAGTTATTGTTTTCTTTTCTTTCTAAAATCCAAATGAAATGTTTTCCTATAAGTTACTCATAGTTGTTTCAGAGTCTGGATATTAGCAACACAAATACTAAGCTCCATTTGAGGAAGGGGGCCCACTGAAAAACCTTGAGTATTACTGTTGGCTTAATCCTGCTGCCTGCAGCCCTCTCAGTGTGTCATTTCTGACTGAGGATTTGAAGAGATGATAAATAATTTTCCGTGACAGAAACTTCACCTCATAAGAAAATGACAAAACACCCAAGTGTGAAAGCATGCTGGCCAGGCTCTCAGCATTGCTGTCAGGGGGACACATGTGGAAGATGAAGTTGAGATTAGATGGGTCTCAGAAGACAGATTCTGCGAAGAGGCATGCGTGTGCCAATAAAGCCAGATTATAAATAAACAAACAAACTTTGCTTCATGAAGCCACAAGTTGAGCAGACAGAGGGCCTGAAGGTGTACTGTTTGTTTGTGTAATGAATTACCAGACCTCAGAATAATTAATAATTCATGTGGCTACATTCCATTCAGCATTCCTTGCTATAGCTTCATAGAAGCTTGTCAAGTTCCATACCATTGTCTTTAGTGTTTTCCAAGAGAGAATATTTGAGTGGACAGAGTCCAGCTAGTTAGCTAGTTAAAAGGCAACCAGACTCGAATTTGAACCTCTTTCATCTTGGTGCCTCTAGCCTTTCACTCTGCCTTGAGGCAGTTTCAAAGTTAAATGACAGAAACAAAATCAGAGCATTTGTGGCAAAGGGGAAAAACCGAGCCTCCACCCCAAGAATTCTCTGCCCTGGCACACACAGCCTGTATGTGGAACTATCTGCCCTCCTGGGAGTTAACTTTGGAAGGGGAATTTAAAGTCATCAGTGGCACCATTATTAAAGGGAAGGAAGAATCTCTAAAGAAAACAAAGGGTCTTCATTCTAAAAAGGCAAAGTGTGTATATAATTTTTAGGATAATACCACTTGACATTGGACTCTCCCCTGGGCAATCCTATTTCTACAACTCTCAGCATCCTGTAGTTGCCTATAGTTCCTTGTTTAGGGTTGAGGTCTCATGAGTCTTACATTAGCAGGTCTATGGTAGTGCTTTGCTTGGGCCTTTGTTAATGAGACTTTGTAGGCATAGCATCTCTGACATTTCTAGAAGATAAAATCTTATAGCAAAGTTCCTGTTCCAGTGGCTCTTACAGTCTTTCCAATTCCTCTCCAGATATGGTCCTAGGTAAGCCTTAGGTTCAGGAGCTATGTTGTAGATGCACATGCATGCATACACATGTATGTACATACATAATAACAATTAAAGAAATAGTGGCCACGAGTCTTCGGGCAAAGGTAGTGTGTGGCAAGGGTTGGGGGAAGAAAAGGTGGGTGAAGTGATATAATTATATTTTAACTTCAAAAAATTTTAAGGGGTAAAATAGTTAAATGGCCACTTAAAATAACCAAGAGGGTTAGTGAATAAGTGGTCAACATTATTAGATATCAGATAAGTAGACACATGATGCACAGGAGGAATGACTACTTACCTACCAGAATTGCTGATAGGGAAATACCCACAGGCCCAAGTATAAGTGGAGATCGGACACAGCTGAGCCTTAGTAAGAGAGTCAGTTACTAAAAGCACAGCCTATCTAGTATTATATAAAAAAAAATTAGCTGAACACATGGCATACCATGTGACTCAGTAGTTCTACTCCTAACAGTAGGACCAACAAAAGTACATGAATTTGTCCATTAGTAGTCCTAGGAGAAAATATTCCTACCAGCACAGTTGCCAAAATCTCCAAAGCCAAATCTAACAAAGAGCTCAAGAACTGCAAGCGAAAAACAACAACAACAAAAAGTTAAGTAAACAAGTTGTAGAAAATTGACATGGCAAAATACTGAACACCAATGGGGTGTGCAAACCACCCCTACATGCAACTATCAGTGGATCTTCCAAGCACAGTGCTTAACAAAAAGATGTACACTCAAAAACCTTGAATGGTACCATTTGCGTTAAGTTTGTAAACAGAACTAAACTCAACTAGTGTTGCAAGCCTATAGTTTCAGCTGTTCAGAGGGAAGAAGCCAGAGGATTACAAGTTCAAGACTAGCCTCCAAAACTTAATGAGTTTCTATCACAAAATTTTAAAGGTAAAGACAGGACTGAATAAACAACTCAGTAGAAAAACCTTGTCCAGTTGCTTGTGAGTCAGTGTCAGGACTGCCCATACAAAATGAAAAAACAGAACAAAGTTTGCTATTAGAAGGTACTGTTTGTTGGGGTACTGTTTGCCCACCTAGAGTAGGAAGAAGGAACTGCGAAAACCACTTCCTGGCACAGCAATGTTCATTTCTAGAATCAGGTGCTGGCTGCAGTATGCCCAGTTGGAACATTAGTCAAGTTTTTCTTTTATACATTACACTTTCTGATATTTCTAGCATATCTTATGGTGCTTTTAACATCTTAAATACACAGAAGCTGGTTTTTAATATTTTTAAACTTAAGCTGTAGTAATATAAATTTAAATCAACTTAGTGATTTGCATAGGTATAAATTGGAGTTTCGTGGCCTATTGTGCGCTACTCTGTTGAAGAAATATTCATGTTTTTCTTAATAATGCTTCATTGACTTCAATTTGTCCACTAAAGGTGAGAAATAAGGAAACAGTGAATTCTACCCACAGCAGCAATTATTACAGCTTAGCACCCATTCTGCCAAGGCAAGCCTGGCTTGTCAGAGTCTCACCGGATTATACAGCCCTTCCTAGCCTGGGCGTATAACAAAACTTACCTTATGATCTGTATGCCTACAAGAAGAACATTACAGAAGATTACTATGGGCTCTTAAGACACAGCTAGAGAACTAATTACAAACCTCCATTTTCAGAAGCCCCCTTTTCCTGAGTAATCTCCATGTACACTAATCTAAAAGAAAATCATGTGGACTTTTTAGTCTACCTTAGTAATTGTCCAAGAAATATTTTACAAAATGACCAAGGAGTTTGTAGATACGTTTTCAAATTCTCATCTCCACTGAAAAGTAATAATTGTATGGGCTACTGTACAAACTCAGTGCTTAAGTTACAGAGCAGAAGCATACCTCAAAATAAAATAAAAATAAATAAATAAATACAGTGTGAGAGCTCCTGACAGTCATTTCCCCCACATGAGGCTGAGTTAGAAGATCACTTGAGTTCAAGACCAGCCTGAACTGTATACTTAATTGTAGACCAACTTAAGCTTTAGAGTGAGACCCTATTTCAAAAAAGCAAAAGAAAAACAGAAACACTCAGTGGTGGGCTAGAACTCACCTGCATCCCACAGGCACCTACCTGGTCTAGTGTCATTTGGGGCTTGTTTGTTTTATGAAAAATGCTACATGACATGGAATCTGATCTTTAGAATGTATTGTTCAAAAATCATACACACACACACACACACACACACACACACACACACGTTTTCTCACTTGACTAATCTCTTCAGTGTTGATGGCAACCCAGGGCAAGACCTACCACCTTTAAATTTTAAGCTTCTCTCTTCACCCCATAATAGGGACACTAATAAAAGTTTAATTAAAAATAGACAAAAGTTCATTGGTATGACCTTAATATAGCTCTTGAAATCTGCATTTTAGCTTGCTGCTCTTGAATTCCCCCCAAAGAAGCTGTTTGGAAACAAAGACGAGCGGGTAGTTGCTGAGCGGCGGACACACTTAGAGGTAAGAGATCAAGCTTTTCACTTCCCTGTATAGAAAATCTACCATATGAATGATTGGCAAGAGCACCTCCTGTTGGACCCTTGTCTTTACTGATGACTGTGAAGAGCTGCTTCACAGTTAATGCAGGAGATGGCAGCAGGGCGGTGGTATGACTTGATTTCAAATCAGATCCTTAGCCCCCTCTAGTTTGGCTAGCTAGCATTTTTCTGATTTTGAAGAAGATACCCTTGTTCTGAGGGTTAGGAAGCAGTGTGTGAGTGAAAACTACATATTTCCCTCAGCCAGATGGCATGTGATACAGGATGAGAGCATGGAGCTTGCTGAAGAAAACTTGGAATTAATTAACCAAACTTACAGTATGTCGTCATTGTTGCTTTTTCAAGAGCTTTGAAAGGGAGAAGATTCAGATCTATTTTAGTTCTACTTCAGTGTCTTTGGATTTATTTTAACTTTATCTGCCAAGCTAGCTACACATAGAACCCAGTTTAAGACAACCTGTTTTTGTGACTGCCTTGCTGCTGATACCCATAGCTGACTACTGTCTCCAGTTTATGGCTTGAGGAGTAAACAGTTGATTATATATGGTTAAAATCTAGCTGCTTTTGCCAGAGCAACTCCAGGATACCCTCAGAGCTCCCTTTGTTGTGGCTTTGTGGAGTATAGTCACATGACCTATTGTAATGAAATCCTATCAGAACAGACCTTTCTAATGGGTGACTTGCAATGTAAAATTTTGGGAATGATCTTGCTCCTCTGGACTGCCAAGTTGAACATAGCTACCTATGGGCTTCACTTGGTGTCAGTGAACCAAAATGTACGGAATTGTCTTAAGCTGTTCTGTCTAGAAGGGTCCCGTGAGAGCAAAGGGGAGACATGGAGAAAATGAAGCAGTGAAGTGTTATAAGGGAGGGCAAGTTTCAGTGAGGAGCCATGCTTCCAGACTGCAGTCACACTGCAGCTGCAAATCTCAAGAAGTCTTAAGACCAGAAAGACTGGGCTCTAGAAGGACTGTGATGGACTCTTAAACTTATCCTGTGAAGCATGATCCTAAAATTTAGTAGAATTAGCCTTCAAGGACAAGGTTATTTTTGTGAGTCTGCCTGGTTGAACTCTCAAAGTTTTACAGTGCTTGTGTACAGTGCCTATGTTAAGATTCAAACAAACACACAAACAAACAAATAAACCTAAGTAACACTTATAGTAGTGATGAATTTTCTTTCTCTAAACTTTACCTGCCTTGACTAAGTTTTCTTAATGAAAACATGGAGAATGGTGGGTTACAAACTTGTTTTAAAAATTGCTTATTGGCTATTATAGCTATTGTCATTCCTAGCTTCCTGGCGCTCTGATGGTGTTCACATGAGGCCAGCACTGCCAAAATAGACTGGTGATTTTTTGGTGGACAAGAACAGAACTTGATGGCCTTTGGTTTTCCATTCCAAGTGCACAAGACTCATTCTCTGTTTTCTGAGAATGAGTCTTTCTGAGGTGTTTTCTGTTGTAGTCCACATTTGTTCCTTCAGTGTTCTCCTATCCAGGGGTGCATAATCTTTTGACATTTTGACATGATTTTGTCATCTCAAAGTTTAAGCTCAAGAAATACACAATTGAATTTCAAACACAAACTAGGAAAAAGAACCCTTCAATGATTTGAGGAAGCTTGCCAGGTTTTGCATTCTTAGCTATTGTTGGCCACGTGAAGCTGCATGTGAACCATGGACTGCTGGGTGGACAAGCCACCTGACTGTGTCATCACTTAGCTCCATTACACTATCTACTGTGCATTCTGTATGTCCATGTCACCCTGTGGCAGCCTAAAAAGATTACTTTGGTTCACAGTTTGGAGGTGTCAGTCCATGGTCATGGTCACTTCTGGGTTGTGGCAAGGCAGAACACAGAGCAGAGGAAGCTACCTGACTCACAGAAACCAGGAAGCAAAAAGAAAGGCAGGAAGTGGTCAAGATCCCAACATCCACTTCAAGGTTATGTCCTCAGTGACCCAATTTTTGCACACTAGGTTCCACTTTTCACAGACTCTCTACCTTCCAGGAATGCCCAAGTAGAAACTAATTCTTTAGCACATATGCCTTTGGTGACACTTAACCTGACTACAACACCATATATATATATATATGTCCTTTTGGTTTGCCTGTGACTGTTCAGTACTGGTGCTTTTACAGAATGTGTTTCATACCTTGGGGAAATAGGCACTTGTGTTTGAAGATAAATGTGTTTTACCTAAAACTGAGTGGTAAATCTTAGAGCATTATCTTCTCTTTGAGAAGCAACTGTAATTCACCTTCACTTTAATAGAAAATTAGTCTAAAATCCTTGCATTAATTTCCTGTGGCTATTGAGACTTTTCATTTGATCTTCTAGCATCAGGAGCCACTACTTGAGTTAGTGTATTTTTATATGAAAAATAAGAATTACTTTCCATTAACTCCTAATGATTTAACTCAATAAACATTTGTTTAATTTCTCTCCCGTGCTGGATCCAGTGCTCAGTGCTATATATAACACAAAGATCAATGACACATTTCTTTCCCTCTAAGAACGTATACTTAAGTTTCTCTTTTAAAATTTATCTGGAGATGTCATAGATACATGAACACATAAAAAAAAGTGAATTTCAGTTAGACCCATATCTATAATATCTGTATTATATCTGATATCTGTAATGATTGTTTAAAAAGAATTAACATTATTAAAATTCAAAACTACAGTTTTATAATTGCAATCACTTTGATACAGCTGTGTAAATGGTGATTTTTAGTGAATTTTATTGTGTATAACAATTTTCCAAGTTGTAAAATAATATAAATATAAATAATGAATTCTTAAAATACTGGGTAGGAATGAAAAGCCATGATGAGAGGAGATGTTTTGGAGGTGAATTTCATACATTGGAAAGAAGATTAGTTGTGCGCCTTGTGCTGGGAGACTAGGACTGTAGGATGTAACATCCTGCATCAGAAAACCTAGGAGTAGGAAAAGACCAAAAGTGATGGAACAGCACCTTGGCTCTAGCACCCTTAGTGATAAAGCTGTAATGCCTCCACCCAAACAACTTTGCCTGGCAACACATTCATAATTAGAGCCTGTTTTGCATAATCTCTGCCTGTAAATGAGTCATATACACATTCACATGCATCCTGAAACTTTTGTTCACAAAGAAACATAGAATCTTAAAATATTTCTAACTTGGGTGAGTCTTCCCAATGCTGGCTTCCTAACCAAGCTGGAACAAGTTTGATATGTATAAAGATAGACCTTGCCTTTGAACAATAGAGTTCTGGACATTCCTTCTCCTGTCCTGAAAACAGCAGGGATTGAAGTTGTCAGATAAGGTAGTAGAGTTCTCTGTTTCCAGCAAGGAGAGAGGGAGAAAGGGATAGAGGGGGAAGGAGGGGAAAGAGGAAGTGAGGAAGAGAGGAAGGGAAGATGAATGGGTGGATTGTGGTTCTGAAACTAGACATTGTGACTTCTGGGCTGAAGGTCACCAACTGCCACTGTTGACACTCAAGAGTGCTGGGGAATTGACTGCTCTCCCTCAAAGGCCTGCTCTTTAACACTTGCTGTCTACTAAATGCTGCCCATTGTGTCCTGCCAGTTACTTCCTTCTCATGGGAGCTTGGGAAGGGAGATCTTTTGTCCTTATTCACAGGTGAGGAACCGTGTCTCATGTCTCAAGAGGGTCATAGTTCCCACAGCTAGTGAGGAAGTGGTAGAGCCTCAGCTCACTCTCAGCATGGCTTCCAGAACAGGCCTCTGTCACTGAGCATCCACTCTTTCCCTATAAAGGAGTGTTACTTTTGGATAAACTCAGGATTATTACAAGGTTAACCAAGCACTGCTGACTGTCTTTTTTCTCTGAAATGTCATTCCATTCATCTAAATTAGGATGACACTTGTCCTTGCCCTATAGTGTTCTGAGGCTGAAGAAGCTCATTACTGTTCCTGTCTTTGTGACTGTGGTGGCTAGTGTTGTCTGCTTGACAAATCTAGAACATCCTGGGAGGCCCTCTAAGCATGCCTTTAATTACATTATTTGAGGTAGAAAGACCTGTCCACTGTGGGCCACTCTAGGATCCTATACACTATCTAAACAGAGGAAAGCAGCAGCATGCCTTCAGCCTTCTCTGCTTTCTTACTGCGCATGTGCTGCTCCAAGCTTCTGCCATCTTGATTCTTTGCAACGGAACTGCAAGCCCTAATAAAGCTTTTCCTTCCTGAGTGTCTTTTGTCAGAGTGTGTGATCACAGCAATAAGAAAAGAAATGTAGACTGTGGCCATGGCAGGGAGATGGTGTTTGGTTATGGTCTCACATACATTTCTGTTGGAGGAAAGGTATGTATTGTGATTGCTGACTTACTCTGCAGCAAAGAAAGTTTCCAAATCGTAATTCCTTACAGTTTTATTTATTTTTAAAGATGTGGGGTGGCACATTCTTCCCATGTAGACTTATTTTTAGTTGTTTTGTGTTTTAACACACCCTTTGTGTTAGCTCCCCCTCTGGACCCCTTCCTTATGGTCTCCTCATCCCCATCCCCATCCCTACATAAACCCTCTTAACACCACTGTTCTCGCAGTAGACTCTTAAGCTACAGGCAGGCAGCAGAGTCACAGCTGATTAAATTCTTCGTCTTCACCGATCCTTCACATGTGCCTCACCTCTACTGAATTACCAGAAAACCTGCCCAAATTAGCCTCCAAATTAATGAGATTTTTGTTGTTTCCTTTTTGTTAATTGATGAGAGGTGCACTTTAGGTTACAAATTTCAGAGAACATTACTTTCTACTTGAAGACATTTCTGCTAATCATTCTAATAGTCTGTCAATTCAAGGCATAACTGTGATGAAAGAAATATCTGAAATTCTCTAAAAATGTAAAGCCTTCAAGAGGAATAGAACCACCTTGTAAGTAAGAGCCTGAGAAGTTTCTAGAACCTTTTCTTCAATGTACAGGCAGCAGGCATTTTCATTCCCTTAATTAACACACTAAGAAGATAGGTCAAAGTAGCTAAGAGTGTGGGCCTGAAGCGCAGCATCCAGCCCTTGGTCCTCAGTGGCTAACCACTGCTTCAGTTTCCTCATCTGCAAAATGCTGCCGAACCATCTTCTTGCAATTACACTGAGGGAAACTGAGCATGTGTGCAGAACACACAAGCTGGCGCAGAGATAAATAAAATACCCAAACATGGTGGCTGGTGCAATGGGTGTGAAGATTTTGATGATGCACCACGGGGATGGAGATGAAAATGATGATGGTGATGATTAGGAGGAGGAGGGAGCGAGGAGGAGGAAGAGGAGGAGGGGGAGGAGGACGACGACGAGGAGGAGAGCAACGACAATGATGACAATTGAAGTTGTGGGCATTGAAGTTATATGTGTGTTCTTGCTTCTGATGATAAGTTGGAGGCACTAGAAGTTTCTTGATGTGATGTAACCCTCTCCTTCATTCTAGTACTTTATAGTCTGTGAAGTAGAAGGGCCTGTCTGAAGCTTTGGATCACAGTGGAACTGTTGTCCAGTGGAAGAAAGACCAGAGAACCAAGATCCTTGTGAAAGCTGCACTATTACTTACAGTCCCTGGCTTTATTTATAGCTTTTTAGTTCCCTCTGTACATCTTCCATGCAATTGACTACAATCCTGCCATTACAAAGTCACCAACTGACCTGATGAGTACTGTGAGCTTGTCATGTAGAGAAAATAGCTAAGTCTCAGTGGTTTTCAGTCAGATCCCTCAGGACTACATCTACTTTTTAAACAAGGTTTAAAGATTTATTGACTCAAATCAACAAGGGAATATATATACCATGGGGAACCACTTTTGGATTTGTAATATTTGGAAGAATGTGAAAAAAAATACTTGCCCTGGACTAGTTTTAAAGTCTGATTAGGTATACTACTAATTGTTATCTAGAAACCCTACACAGTGTGGTTTAAATTTTGAATGAATTTGAAGAGTAATAACCACATTGTGTTGGGTAAGGGAATATTTATTTTGTCTGTGTTCAGACATGATTACGGAGTGTTCTCAGTGTTCTGTTTTCTGTTTGTCTTGCCTTACCCTTCTGTAGTTACAGGGTAGCCCTATCTTATGTTGGAATTCTATGAACCTGCTTATAGTCCACAGAACAGTGAGGCTTGGCTCAGTGAGGCTTGGCCAAGTCCAGGGGATCTTTAAACATTCTCTCACAGTCTTTGGGTATAGGTCTTTCTAATTGGAGCTAAACTAAATGAACTATTTCCTAAATGCCTTTTCTGCTGAACACACACCTGAGTCATGGCTGTCAGTATTGATGCATGCCATTGCCCTAAGCTTCATTCTGAACTATGATCCATCCCTACACCACTCACCTTGCTTTTTCTTCCAGTAATGTCTCATTCAGTTTGTTTTTGGTCTTAAACATTGACATTCCAACAAAAAATCTATTACTTGGTTTAGATATTGTATAGCCTGAGTCCTTTCAATTTCAAAGTTAATTTTAAGAAGAAAAAAAAAAGCCCTCCCATTTTCTGTTTCCTCAGACATTTAGCTATCAAAAAGCTCTTTAAAAATCTATCCCTAACTTAACATCCTTGCCATCTATTTTCTGCTGATTTTACACAATGTCTAATGGTAGAACTATTATAAAACATAGCCAAAGATGAAAGGATATCTCGTAGAAAGGACCATTTCTTCCTCATCAGAGAATTATGTCTTCTAGTTATCTGCTTCCTCGTATTAGCAAGGGCTGTTTTCTGTTATTAGGCCATTAGCATCACTACCCACAGCAAAGCATTCTCAAGAGGGTTAAGTGGCTGTTGAAGTGTGAGGAGAAGGTGAACCAGAGTTTGGAGGCTTTTGGATACGGCGCCACGGAGATAAAGAGTGTACATGTTGTGATCCTAGGGCTAAGCAATGTCAGGGAACCCTCTCTGTACTAAACCCCCATGAGTTTGAGTCGAAGCTCTTTGACCTTCACTATCACCCAGTGGAGGGGAAAACCCCACTTTAGTGTCCATGAACAGTCAGAGTAAAGCAATATTAAAGCAAACATTTCTACAGTGAGTCCCTCTGAGAGGCCTTCCAGATGAAGGGAATATCTCCCACTGTTTTCAGATGGTGGTACTCTGCCCTCTTCTATCTTGTGTGCCAAGTAGCATTCTGTCCTGGGTGAGAGTGACAAGCAGGGGCCCTGCCTTGTGTGCAGATTTGTTCTCCACCTCCCAGTGCAAACCACACCACTAGCAGTGAGGATATCAGCATTTTCTTGGCTTAGATGTTTTTGTTTTTAACATCTGCAAATATATGTTATTTTCAGGGACAGATGCAGCCTGGCACTGGCTCTCTGAAGCCCAGCTCCAGTCTTTGTTTTCTTGGAGTTTGTTTTCTCTTTACCTGTGGACTTCACAATTTAAGTTCAAAAGGAGATTTTTACAACTTTCTGATCTCCTGTGAATTCAAAAGCAAGTATTTGAGTGGCTCTTAGGCAGTGAGATATACCACTCTAAATCTCTCTATCCTGGCCTCAAGGGGTTCACTTAGGAGCTAAGGATACATTAGAAGCCCTCCCATACCAAATCCAGTCTTGCCAGTGGAAATGCTCGTATTCTCAGGTGCTAGGACTGGTTCCTTGTGAAAACTCTCAACTCTCATCTCTTCAGGATGTCATTGGTTGAGGAAAGCAACTTTACCTGTCCATGGTCTTAGAACAAGTGATTTTTTAGTGACTAGTTGGTATGGAGGAAAAAAATCTGGTATCCCTTTCTTCTTCAGGACAGTTCCAAAAGGCAGTCTCAGCTTGAGAACTTTATTCTAGCTGATTGATCCTTTATTACAACCCAGAGTTCATTTTCTTCTGTCCAGCTTGCCTTCTTTCAGTCTTCACAGACATCGATTCATGGCACTCCCTAAAACTATATGCAATCTCTCTTGCACCCTTGACACTCCTCGTAAAGAGTTTACCAGAAGATAATGCTAGGCTGCTTTCTGCAGTGTCAGTGTGTTGTACTGTGATTGAAGTAAGGAGATTAGAAAAGAGCCAGACTGCCTTTGGCACAGAAAGTAAGGGAATGACTACAATTTAACATGTGTCTGATAAATCCCTTTTTTTATGCTTTTACTTCTTTCTTGAGAATTTTATATATTTTTATCATATTCTTTCCCCTCCCCTAACTCCTTCCCCACACAACTTCATGTTTTCTCTTAAAAGCAAAACAACCTCCACCGAAAAATAAACTTCTAAACACACAAAAACAAAACAAAATATGGACTCAAATTTGTATTGGCCAAATACTCCAGATCATGGGAACTTTTTGGGTTGTATGGTTGACATACTTCAGTGTCATTCCATTAAAAATATTGACCCCCGTCCCCAACTCTTCTAACAGCTATGATTTGCAAATAGCTGCTTGGCTAGGAGCAGGGCTTTGTGCTCTCTTCACCTCCTCTATGCTGGGATTTTGTCTGGCTTGAGCTTGTACTGGTCTTGTATGTGCTATGGCAGTCTGTGGATTCATATGTGCATCTGCCCTGTTGAGTCTAGAAAATGCTGATCCCTTGAAGTTGTCCCCCACCTCTGGCCCTTGCAATATCTCCACCTTTTTTTTCCATAGAGATTTTTGATCCTTGAGGGGAGGGATATTGTACAGACATATTATTAGCTATGCTTTAAATTAGCTAAACATCTGAGAATTTGAAGTGCTCCTCAGCTCAGATGCCTCTTCAGACAAGCCTTTTCTGCCATCACTTCTAGATTCCCAAATGTTTCTTGCTTACAACAAGCAGTTACTGGATTTTTGTTTTAAATTTATTTATTGAGTGGGTGTTTTGTTTTCTAAAGTAGCTTATGTTTTACTTAGAAAGTTTCTGAGGACAGTAATTCATTTGCTGGACTAACCATTACTCCTCCATTGCCTGGCTCAGTATCTAGCCCTTTATATTCTTCAATAAATATTTTTGAACGTTAAGTTTAAAACCTATTTAAAATAGCAAATGGTGAAGTTTTGTCCTGATAAAGTTTCAGCCTGAGAGTACATACCCAAACTTCCAGGTTGAATTCACTTGTTCTATCACATGATAGCATGCCTTTGGGCAAGGCCTTTAACTGCCCTCAGCTTCACTACTCTCAGTGCAAAGCATGGATTAAAAACAGCCACCTTCCATGGTTGTTGATGGATTAAAATGAGAGCAATTCATAAACATCCCCAATAATATATCATCATAATATATCATCACTTACAATATATCTGCAACTCATAGAGAATAAAAGTTAAGAATATACTTTAAGAACATATCATTCCTGCCTGTATTCTCCTGCTGTGTTATTGACTGATTTTAGACAAATTACTTATCCTTTCTGTGAATGATTTTACTCATCATTAAAAGTACTGTAGATAATGAAATAATTCATGTAAAATACTTGGAAGTGTGGCTAACGTATAGGAGACACTGAAAAGGGTGGGGTTTTATTGTTATTTAATAACCATCAACTCTGATTTGTGCCTGTCCATATACTTCTGAGTATGGAGCCATCTACTCAATCATGGCCAGCCTAACAGGGTCCACAGTTTTAAAGAAAACTGACTCTCCCTCCCCAAGATACCGTCAACTATTAGTAACTCCTCAGTTAGGAGTGGGAGCTCATGAACCCATTTCACTACATGCTAGAATGCTTACTGTCTGGATCCTGTGCTGGTGGTGTGCAGGCTGCCACAGCTGCTGGGAGTTTGTAAGCTCAGTATCCAGTCATGTCCAGAAGATACTGTTCCTTGCCGATCCTCCCAGTCGAAGATTAAGGAAGCCTCGAACTATAGTTTTTGACCACTAATTTCAAATGTAGAAAAAAATCTTAAAGATTTGACCAAAGATAGATAGATAGATAGATAGATAGATAGATAGATAGATAGATAGACAGATAGATAGATCATCCTTTCTGTAGGCCTAAAACTACTAAAAAATAGTCTATTAAAAAGATAAACATTTGGAAGTCATATGTTTGCTATGTGTTTATGACTTTCCTTCCCTCATATGATCATTGTGTGTGTTTATCATTTTCCTCCTCCTCCTTTTTCCTTTCACTCCATCTTTCTTGTGATTTTTCACTGCTGCCTTACTGTTTCTAAAAGCAGAAGGGAAGAATAATGGATGAAATGGTGCCAGGCCCACAGACGACTCATGGAGTCACCATATAAGCAAGCCTTACTAGACATGTATGTAACTCATGGCTACAAGTCTGAAAATTGCACTTCCTTAGGATTGACTCTCCATTATTCTGAAAGTAAAGTCACTATTTTACCTCTTTTACCATGCATTCTCTTTATTCACTAATTTTTCCTAATTTAATGTCTATGTTAGTTTATGCCTTAAGAGCTGGAACTTAAAGAAGTGACAATACACCATGTTTCCAAATGAAACCTACAAATCTTAAAAGCCAAAAGGAACTGCTCTGTGATCACGTGAAATCATTTTGGGTGATCAAAGGCCAGGTGGAGCATTACTGTAACTCGTCAAATGATTGAAAAGATTCTTTTCTCCCTGTTTCTTTCATGGCTAATAAGCTGTTATCAAAAGAAAAGTCCAGAGAAATACCATTCAATTAGTTTTGTGTTTGGCCAAGTACTGAGCATGGGGCCCACCCTATAGTGTGGTTGATATAAGTTGTTTTAGAGTTTCTATTGCTGCAACAAAACACCATGACGAAAAAGAATGTTGGAGAGGAAAGGGTTTATTCAGTTTATACTTCCAGATCATTGACCATCATTGGAGGAAGTCAGGATAGGAATTCAAGCAGGGCTGGAACCTAGAGGTCGGAGCAGATACAAGAGGCCATAGAGAGATGCTACTTACTGGTTTGCTTCACATGCCTTGTTCAGCCTGCTTTCATAGAGAACCCAGGACCACCAACTCAGGGATGGCAACACCCACCATGGGTTAGGCCCTCTCTCATTGATCACTAGTTGAGAAAATGCTTTACAGCTGGATCTCATGGGGGTGTTTACTCAACTGAGGCTTCTTTCTCTCTGATGACTGTAATTTGTGTCAAGTCGACACGCAAAACCAGTACACCCTGTGACACTCCATTGGAGAAAACTGATTTTCCCTTTGCCATTGGGTATCAGTTGCAAATAGGTTCCTAGTTCGGGATGAGACCCCATCTGACTTGAATTTGTGCAGGTCTTATATGTGCTGCCACAATCTCTGTAATTTGGTATGTGTGTCAATTCTATTGTGACTTGAAAATACTGTTTCCTTGGAGTCGTCCATCCCTCTGGCTCTTACAATTTTTACCATCCTTTTCTGCATTGATTCCTGTGCTCTTCTATCGTTCTGATGAGGGCTTCACTTAGGCTTGGTGTAAAAACCACATTTACTCAAGTTCTTATTGTCTGAAGTTTCAGTAGAATTTAGCATTTTTATTACATTTGGGGTATGTGTTTATGTGTATGTATGTGTACATGTGATGGCCAGAAGACAACTTTTGGGTCCTGGCAACAAACTCTGGTTGTCAGACTTGGTGCTTAGCACCTGTACCCACTGAGCCAGCACATAGGCTGGTGGTTACAATTTTAAATCCTTTAATGTATTTGTTTATTCTTTGAAGATAAGAAAGCTCAATTTGATTCAGAAAGTCTCCATCACAGATTCCTGCACTGCTCCAGCAAGGTGGCTCAGCTGACAAAGGCACTAGATCCAGGGTAGAAGGAGAGAACTGCAAAGTTGCCCTTTGACATTACATTACATGTATGCACACATGTGCCCATAATCATACATGTACATAGACACAGAAACACACACACAAAGCAAAGCAAATTTTAAAAAAATTAAAAAGGAAGTCTCATGCTTAAGACAAAGTGACAGCACTAGAAAAGAAATGGCAAGTGAACCACTGTGCTCACCATTCATTGGTCCATTGCCTCGCTCGGTTTCCCCTGTATCTTGTGTCAGGACTACAGGGAACTCCACTCAGCAGTTTCCTTAGCTGTTTAGTTATTGCATAACCTTCACCAAACCCACTTCAGATCTCAGCTGTGTGACTCTCATACCCTTAGATCTCTGTGTATCTGGTGCACATAGCTCCCTAGAAGAGCTCTGTCTGGTGAACAACACTCTCCGTCTCCTGTTCTTTCTTGAGTAATTTGTAGTACATCTCTTTCTTTGATTTTCTGCTGGGTTCTAATGGAGCACACCCCTAGAAGCTTCTTCAGAAAGGACGTGTAAAAGGCAAATTGCTAGCAACATGTCTGCACGTGTCTCTGAGACACTCCCTGGATTCAGAATGTTCTTTTGGAAATGGTTGTTGTGCAGATTTCCAAAGGGTGACTCCATCATTTTCTTACTTTGTTTCTGCTACTATCAAGTTCAGATCATTTGGAGTCTTGATTTTCCTGTGTGGCATATTCCTTGTCTCTTGGTCTAGAAGATTAAGGAATAGCCTTGTAGGACAAAGTGTACTAATGGGTGAGGATTTTCCTGTGGTCAGCAGCCCTACCCGTACACCCATTCTACTAGACTGGGAGCTCTGTCCATCTCTCCTGTTTCCTTCATTTCTGAGACTTTTCTGCTGGTCCACCTGTTACAGCTGTCTCTGGCTCTTTCCTGGAATATTCTGTTTTGTCAATGCTGAGCCTTATGGTCTAGTCTTCACTTCCCCATCTACTCTGTTTACCATCTCTGTCTGTCTTACCAGTCTGTCTCTGTTCATTATCTCCTCACACCTACCCCAAACCAGTCTATCTCTGTAGACCAGTGGTTCTCAGCCTGTGAGTCTTGACCCCATTGGGACTGTATATCAAAAGTTTACATTAGAATTCATAACCACAGCAAAGTTACAGTTATGAAGTGGCAACAAAAACAATTTTGTAGTTGAGGGTCACCACCTGAGGAACTGTATTAAAGAGTCACAGCAGTAGGAAGGTTGAGAACCACTGCTGTAGATCCTTGCAGAAGCCATGCTGGGTACACTCCTCATTTTTTTATTGCATGGCATCACATGCCACTTGTTAGCTTTCATCTGCTAGCACCGTTATAAACCCCAAGGCCTAACTTCACGCTTCCTGAAATAGTTGGTCTTGTTTATTTCCACTGATGTCAGCACAGTTCCTCCTCATACATCTCCTTTGTTGCAACAGCTCAAAAGACACATTTGGGATTTTCATGCATTTCTATATTTTAAGCCGCAGCCTCTGTGCCGTCGCTGTCAAGCCCTCTGCTTACTATTTATATCAACATTTGGGAGCCATCCTTCCTCTTTTATGGAATCCTGTCCAATTTGCATTAGGCTTTCGTGCAGATGCCACCATTCCCTTAACTCCATTTATTTAGATTTGTTTCCCAAATAAACAAGTGCTGTCCTTTGAAAAAGGGTGTCAACCATGGCCTCTGCTGCTAAGCTATATCCTGTCCTTTGTAGCCTGTTTGTGCTGCCTCTTTATTTTAGAATTCAGCTGCCTCATCTCCCCTGACAATCCTTTCTGGCTCTATGTGTGTCACTTAGGCTTCCTAATGTTAATGAATGAGAGCATAGCCGCAGCCCTTTGAGATAATACTGAGGGAGAAGCAAATGGATAAAATCGTAGATTGTCCCAATTCTATACAGCTCTTTACCCACTCTTACCTGTGTAAAGCTCCACCCACGTTCAAATGGATTTATTTCTGTTTCCAGCGGTTCTCTGTAATGCGTTTATATTTACATATATAATTTTCACTCTAGATAACCCAAACTTTTTTTTAAAGACTTTATGTAATCTCTTTTTAAAATTGAGATAACCTGTTTCATATTATTTATAAAATTAAGAAACTGATGTTGGAATCAAGAAAGCACTTGTTAATCAATGTTGAACATGGTAGAAATTGAAAAACACCCTCATTTTCTCAATAGGTTTTGTGGGCAGCTAAGAAAGCAACCCCTGTGGACACCAGGGCTTGTGCTGCAGAACTCTGATTAAACACTGTGAGCAGGAAGATGACTGCTGCTTCTGGAAATGTCTCCAGAGTCTGGGTCTATGCTTCTCTGTATCTCTTCTCCCTTCCTTACCCATTGGCCATAGCACTTGTCTTCAGTTCCCCACACTGTATTTATGTGCAGCTCCTGAAAGAATCTGGACATTTCAAGGAACAGCTTACATACATACACTAACGTCTCTTGCCTGAATGGAAGCTTCCTTGAGGCAAAAATAAAATTTGAAAGTGAGCACAGAGCTAGAGGAATAGCTCAGTAGTTGTTAAGAATGTGAACAGTGTTTAGTTCCCAGCATCCACATGGACTGGCTCATAACCACCTGAACCTCTAACTGCAGGTGATTTGACACCCTCATTGACCTCTGAGAGCACTCACACAAATGTGCTCAAACAGACAAACACATGTAAATAAAAATAAAATAAATATATATATTTTTGAAAGTGGGTCTCAACTTAGCCCTAGTTTGCTGGTGAAAGGCCCCATGGCTCTTTCTAGGAGCCTCCAGCTAACATGCTTCCTGTGACTGGAAACATCATTATCCCATTTCCTGTCTCCTCTCTCTCCTGAATTATACTGTTCTCTACATTTTAGCACAAGATTGCAAGTGGTGCTGAAGGATGGGATGACAGGAAGAATGACACTCAGCTACCCAGTGTACCAGTCACTTAGCCTTCAGTGCCTTTCGTGAACATACAACATGTATACTGCATGTACAGACATACACTTGGCAAATGTGTTCATCTACAGATAACTATATAGAAAAGGACATTTTATCGGCATTTTTCTTTGTATAAAACACACACCTAATCCCATCCTTTTCAGTTAGAGATGTTGTGTTTGAGAAATTTTGGTCTGGTATTCTTTCAGCCTCTTGTCCCCCTGACAGTTATGCCTCAACCATTGTCCAAATCCCTGGTTAATCCTCTCTGCTGGGTGGAGTCATAGGCCTACCTCTGAGTGCTATGGTCCTTGTACCTGGCATTTGACCATAGCTTCCCCCAGGGACATAGGACTGTGGAGAACACTGAAATAAGGACCAAGACAGAAGAGTAATCTGCAAGGCAAATAGTCCCATGGAAATTTTTGAGAACCCCTTGTCCAGGGAACAAAACAAGGAGCAGCAGGTCTTCCTGCCCAGAGCCTGAGAAGCTTGCCTCTTGCCCTGAGTTTAGGAACTTGGTGTTGAGACAGCCATAGACATGAAATTTTAGCCAAACTACACATAGAAACTATTGTAGGCTAAAATCAGAGGAGAATGGCATGTTCTGTTTAGCCACAACCACAGCTGGAGGAGAGGGCTCTTCAGTGCTCCTATTCAGGGCTACTTCTATCCCAAATTCCACCAAAAGGGAGGCTTTGGGCTTCTACTAAGTCATGTGCAATGGATTCCTAATCCTTTAGTTGTTTATTCCCCAATTATTTGGATTTTTGCTTAAGTACATTGTAGGGAAGAGATACCACACAGCAAGATATTCACTAGAAATTCTAGCAGTCAGTATACTCATTTGGAGCAGCCATTATATCTCGAATTGTTACAAATCTCTATGAGTTTCTATAGTGCTAGGAAGAACCTAATCTTGGAAACAAAATAATAATGATAATAATTGCCTTTCCCCCAAATGCATTTGTTAAAATATCAGAATGTGAAATGTGACCGAATTAAGCTCTTACCTGGTGTGCATTGGTTTTCAGCTCATATTTAATCATCATTCCCCATTTTGAAATGTTTTTTCTTTATGGCTTGAGAGCAAGTTTTTGAAATGAAGGTCTGCCAATGCCTGACAAGAGGCAATATGGGAAATACATTCCCATGCATGCTGTCTCCTGCTTTTCTTTGCAAGAGAAAACACTTATTTTTTCCCATGTCTTAAGCTCATGTCTTAAATATCTAAAAGGGAGAGAATTAGCATATTTGTCTTCTAGCTCCTCGAGGACAGTATAGTATAGACAATATTGACTCTTTAGTATGGAAATGTTGTGAACTGAATTCTGTCCCAGGCACTTTACAGACAGCAACTTTTCAGATGAGAAAACTGGGGTGCATAGCAGTGAGGTACTTTACTCCAGTCCTACCCCAACCCCCCAGTTCTTGAAAAGTTCCCCTGCTTCCATGTGGTGGTTGTAAAGACCTGAGTGCCTATGGACATGCCCACAGGACTGGAGGAGAATCCACATATATCAGTGTTTCCAGGGCTTTCTGCTTTCTCCCTGGTGCTGCAGAAGCTACTTGAGTGTATCTATGCTAAGCCACTGGCCAATCCCTCACTTAGAGCCAAAGGAAAAGACCCACAGAGGGTTCTGGGGGTCTCTCACAGCAGCTCCCCCTGCTTTTACCTGTTAGCCACCATATGCGGTAGAGAATAGAGCCCATCAGAACTTGGTGACACATCCTATAAGGTACCAAGTTTCCTGCTACAGGCTGGGAGGTAAGCACCCACCTCTTCCCATGAACAGAAAATATGTGATGGTTTTGACTTGTGCTCCAAAGAAAGACTCCATCGGCTGCTCCATCCAGGCAGGTCCTGACCTCCCTAATGTAGCTTGTCCATTTTGGAGGTTTCACCATTGCCTGCTCCTGTTAGGTGGGGTCATCATAATCACTGGAGCTGTTTATTGCCCTGAGCAGGACTGTCAACCTGTAAAAACTCAATATCACATGGACTTTAAACACATATCCCTTATAAAATTTTTAAAGCTTGCTGGATTTTATTAGAATGTGTGAACCCAACTGAGTATATTAAATTTATGAATCCAATTGATGCAGTACCATAATAATTCAACACAATATGCTTATGTCATTAAACTCATAAAGCAGATTTTCTGAATAGCTGTAATGAATAGTTCTGATTCTGTAATCACAGACTAACATTTTCACCCTGATGAATTTTAACTGGGAGCTCTCAGACTTCTATGTAACATCAAGAAATAAATGTCATGTTTCAAGTGATGACTACTTATTTCAACTATTTACTTTAAAACCTAGGATAGTAAAGGTAGAACAGAAGGACTTGCAAGGACAGAGTTACTCACTAGGACTGCTAAAAGGATTTGAATTTGTTGGCGTGAAGGTATGGTAGGATGGTAATTTATATCTAATCATGAATTATAGATTGAAAGCAAAAAAACCTTCAGTCTACTTGACTAATGTCGTTCATCTCCTCATTTCTTACCTTCTAATCCCATGGGTTATGGAGCCTGGATAGGTTTTATCCTGGAACACCAAGCCTGAGTGTTTTATCTGTTCTAGGCCATGAGAGGTCTGGCCACTCATGTGTCTGCATTTGCATCCTGGCTTCTTAAGAACTGAGCTGAGACCAAGCCCTGGAATGTGTGAACAGCTGCATGCCAGCATTCCCTTCAGTGTATATACTAGTTCAAGTTACAGACTTTACCTAAATTCAAAGGGAGCTAAGAAGCTTCAAAAGCATGACCTGTTGAGATCAATGCTATAGCAAACTATAAGATACTCCATTTCCCAGTCAACGTATTGTTTGACTAATTTCACCTCTTCTTGAAATTTGGAAGCTTACGGTGATATAAAAATGGATTCTACTTCATACTAAGGCGATTTTTAAGTGATTCTTATGATTTTGGCTACTGGGAAAATTTATTTTGACATGATTCTGCTAAGAGAGATGAATCAGAAAGGTGCCTGGTGCATGAAGATGTGCAAGTTCACACCTAGTCACTCTCAGTATAGTGTCTGTCCTTGTTAAGGAATCAAAGGATCTGGCAAAGATTTCTCAGCTGTGTTAATGTGGACACAAGAAAGGATTGGCTGAACTTTCTGTAGAATCTTTTAGACCTGAATCCAACAGAAACATTGATCGTCTCCTCTTCAATATTGCTTAAGAGAGTATAAATTAGTTCAATGTCTGTGAAAAACAATCTGACCATATGTAAAACCCACATACCTTTCTATTTAAAAAGCCCATCTTTGGAATTTCCCCACATATATCATGGCACACACACAAAAGTCTGATTATCTATGGTGTTATTTGTAAGACCTATGGTTCTTCATCCTCTTCAGGAAGTACTTTTTGTCCTTGACGTTGAGCATGTTCTATACCAGATGTCAAATTGAGGACTTTGACTAAAGTAGTAAACAGTTCTCCCTTGTGTGGTTTGTATTCACGCAGGACTGAAGCAAAAGACTGGGAACCTGCATGTCACTAACACGCTCCAATAACTGATACTAGAATGAGGAACTTATTATGGGCTCTTTAGTAATAATGTGTTATATGAGCAAAATAAAATGTTAAAGAGCATGTCTCTTATGTACTTGTTCTGTACGTTGAAGTGGGGTATTGATATTTTGGATACTACAGAAAGATTTGAAGACAACAGAATGAGTTGAAAGGCTGTTTAAATGAATTGTAAAAAATCAGAAATACTAAAGTGTACTTGGTGCTCAGAACTCTTTCATTAGAAACACAGTACTTCAGACTCAGTGTGGAGTTCTACTGTCTGATAAAGTAGCCACCAGGCAGCCACGTGTAAGCATTTAATTTTAAAGCAAAGCCTGGTGTGGTGGTGCAGGCCTATAACTCAGCACTTTGGAGGTAAAAGCAGGAGGATCAGAGTTCAAAATCGTCTTCATCCTAAGATACCTACCAATTTTGAAGCCAGAATGAACTATACAAATCATGCCTCAAAATAAGTGACAAAAAAAGGAATAAGGTTTAAAAAGATAACTTAAATTCCATTTCTCAGTTGTACTGGCCACATTTTAACTGCTTAGCAACCATGTAGGTACTCTGCTGGATGGAACAGTCATCAATGGGGCTCTCGTTTTACAAGTCAGTCCATATAACACTTTAGGTTGTGCACACAGCAAGCCTATGGGTAGGCCCATGGGAGGTCAAAGGGTTCATGCTCACTCTAGGAGCCCTGGGCCTGGCTGAGGGTGTTCCACTCAGCATGTGTGAATGGGATTTCAAGATGAACATGTTCTTTCCCAGCTGGTAGCTGCTCTTCTCTGTGACCTCTCCCCTGCCCTGTCTTATATATCCTGGGTTATAACTCAGAGCAGAGATCGGCTGTCTTCTGGGTCTGTGCTAGCTAGAGTTCTCAGCAGGGTCTTCCTTCTTCTATGTCTTTCATATAGGCTACCACCAGAGGGTGTGACCCAGACCCCTTAGCTGTCCCCAGTGCTACTCAGATGTATACTTTTAAATGGCAAGGCTCTAACAGAGGGAGAAAGGCACCGATGGATGGATGTCACTGATTGGGCAGAGTGAAACTGACTGTGAGAGTTACTTATAAGCCCACATACTCAATGAGAAAGATCACTGATCCAGATCATGGCCAAATTAATTAAAGTGAGTAATTAAAGCAAGCTTTTTGATTCATGTACATGGGTTCAAGGGATCAGCACTGGACATGAATAAGATAAGGGTTTCATAGTTCAAGAGTAGTAGGGTTCCAAATGAGGGATTTAACAGTCAGATAGACAGGGTCACAGAAGCAGAACCTAAGGATAACAAGTTTATAGTTAACAACATCCTGGAATAAAGACACGATTACAAGGTCATTATAACAAAGTAGTCATTGCAAGGTAATCATAACAACAGGTGATCATAATAACCTTTTGCAGCAAAGACATGGGTGCCATTCCTGGAACAGGAAGTACAGAAGCATTTGTAGTTAGGGTTACAGGTGGCACATAGCCCAATCCTTGAGAAACAAATTTAATCATTAGCAGGAATGAACCTAGTTTATCTTTACCATAAGATGGTTTCCAAGCCCAAGATGAAGGCAGGTTGGTTTATCATTACCTACCGTGTGCAGGATACAGAGTGTGCCCACATTATCTATCCAAAAAGAAATGGGAGTGTAGAGCAGGAGGGCTATTTTTTGTTATAAAAGAACCTACACCATAGCATTAATACTACTTGGCCTGTAAAGCCCAGCCTAGATGGAGATCAGTGAAGGCTAAGGCAAGTATACGTGGACATGCTACCAGGAACCCAAGACAGGTCCCAACTGGAGATGTCAGTAGAAGTATGCCACACTAGACCCCATATGGTGCAGAGAGAGAAAGTTGGGGTTAGGAGGTGTTCCGGGGCCTCCGGCCTCTTCAGAGTCACTGAACCAACACCTGGGCATGACAAGTAGCCAAGACATGCTGAAGGCCTTGGTAGCTCCTTGGTTAAGGCAGAGACTACAGCTTACTATACTATGACTCCAGCATGAAGACTGGTAGAATGCCAACCCCAGGAGCAGCTCCATGTTCAGAGTGTGTTCCCATGTGGAATGAACCATGTCTATTGCTCTGGAACAAGGATAAACAGAAAACTGTAAATGAAAACCCCATAAAACCCCCATTACTTTGTACACTAGTTAAGAAAAAAATAGAGATAGGTGGGATTTGGTTAATGGGTCAAAGTACCCACAGCAAGAGAGGCATGATTCTGAGCACTGAGAGGAAAACTCTGTGTCTCCTAGTCAACATGTGATACCAGGGCCTGGCATAGTGCTACATGGAGAGCAGGTATGTAAAAACTGCCAAACAGTCCTCATTTAATCAGAGTGTGGAGGTCATATTTAGGTCAGGTTTGGAAGCCCATCCAGTGGGCAGGTCATATTTAGGTCAAGTTAGTAGTCAATCCAGCATATTTAGTCATCCATTGCAGCTAAATTGTAAAATTTCTAAAATGCCAGTGAGAAGTGGTCAGACTAAAACTTGTGGGACTTTGGAACTGAGAAGGGTTGGGCTGGTGAATCTCACAGAATCTACTGGATTGATTTATAACAGAGTGAGAACCAGACCTTCTCAGATCTGGTGCTATCCTAGGGTATCTCCATCTGGACTTGAAATGTCTTCAGAGCTCATCAATCAATGACAGATTCTCTAAGTTCCTCTGCCAGGTAAATGGATCATGTAGGTCTTATTAGATGGAACTTGTCTTATGTTCCCACCTAATTTCTTCTGGGGATGAGGAATGCCCTTGAACTCTGTTTCCTGCTAAATGTCACAGAAGAAAGGCAATAAGGCCATTTCTAAAGAACATTTTATTTTAATTTTGATGATTTCAATAACTTTAAATCAAATTACAGATTTATGTTAACATTTTATAAAAGGAAGAAAGTTCCACAGCAGTGAAATAGTTGAGAAAATCATTAGAATGACATAGCTCAGTGATGTATTGCACATGAATAAGGAACAGGCCACAGCTACGGTTGTCTTATTAAAACGGAAATTTCTTAATAGCATAAAATGGTCATGACTTCATCCTGTGCTAATTAAAACAAAGGGGAAGGAACCAACAGATAAGAAGACTGAGCCCTCTGAATACTTCTGAAGGCCCTAATTATCCCTACCTACACACACATACACACACACATACACACATACACACATACACACACACACACTTTGATTGTAAGACTAACGGGCATTCCAGCCTACTTTAACATAGTCTTGAAAGTCCTGAAGAAAGGCCACATTTTGTCTCAGGCTTTAGGACATAGCCCTAGAGGGACATAAGAGTACATTCTGGTTTTCTCCCAGATTGGAAGACCTAGTTATTCTGTCCTACTTTGGCTGTTGACCTTGGCTAAGTCAGAGCCTCTTGATATCAGTGTCCTCTTCTGTAAACAAAGGATGTCTTAGGAGATCCTATTGTGCATAAACCATGAGATGCTTTTCACAAAGAATCTTTTGACCTTATTCTAAATTCTAGGTTCTCCACATAGAGACCTGCTACATGTGCAGTTTAACTCCCTCACTCACATTGGTTGCTGAATTTAGACTTCATTCCTCCTTTCCAATTCTTAAACCTTCTCTTACTTTAAGATCCCAGACCTGAAAAGGACCAGCTCTAATATAAGAAGAAACTACCTGGAAATGCCTTATTGGCCTCAGAAAGATTTGCTCAGGTGGACAACTGAGGTCCTGAGCTATACCTTAAGTCACCTTCAGATGTCATATGAAGGTCTGGAGTCAGAGAGGAAAACTCAGAAGACACTGCTACTGATAGGCTAGATTCTACCCTGTTCTTCCAGTAGGTAAAGCCAGTAGTCAGTACATTATAGGCCAGCATGAATCATGTCAATATTTTAACCTTCATTAAGAAGTTCTGTGCATGTAGCTACACATTATTTCAGAGACATGGCTTTGAAACCATGATCAGTACACTGCGTCCTGGAGGAAAAAAATGAAAATTAATAGATTGCATGTTTGCTTACTACTCTGTATTGCTGTAGAATGTGTTTTACCTTTCAAAACTATTAACTTAGCCAGTAGACCATACTAGCTCTGTTTTGGTATAGACTGATAGTGTTTGCTTATGTTTCAAAGTGCCATAGGAATCTTGAAAATAGGCCTAGATGTAGATCAAGGTTCAGGGAGTGCTCCTCCCAGATTAATGCTTGGCTAGGGATGTGCTATTAGCTGCTTGGCCTGATCTGGACTATTATTCTCAAAAGGCCTAGATTCATAGTCTTCTTAGGAGAAAATGTCATGGGTGAATGCCTTGATCAAAAAGGCAACAAAAATCAAAATATGAGAAGCTCAGTCATGATCCACATGGAAGATTCTCTTGATTTCATGGGTATTTACTACCTGACAGTGTCCTGGGGACTATTTACAGTAAACGTTATTGTGAATCATAGCAGCTGGTCATGGCCATTGTAGCAAAAAATAGACTCACCGATTCTCGGCCTTGGCAAGGGACAGGGGCCAAAGGCTCCAATCCTCAGATTTCACTCATACTTGAAAACTCCATGCTAGTAGTTATTCAATCTGCGGATGCTTTCCTAAATCCCTAAAGAACCTTTGGTTCCAGCACACTCCAAGTGCTGACTCCAGTAGCTCTTTGACTGTGATATATCAATCCCAGGATATCCATAGGAGAAATTCTCCAGCCTTTTTTCTTAGTAAGCCAGATGAGGTATCTCCGAAGAACCAGTGTCTCTTCAGAAGGGGTCTCTAGGAAAGGAGGGAGAGACAGGGGAGTCAGGAAAATGGCCAGAGTCTTCGAAGTCACTATATCACCTCTGCAGAAACACAAGGGCTAAGGAGTACAAGGTACAGTGGTCCCCACTAGAGCACCAATAAGTCTAGGAAAGGCAGCTTGTGAGGCTAAAACAGCTGAGACATCCCACACCCTATGTAGATGACTTCACCTTGTGAAGAGAAGATGGGTTCAGCAGAAGGAGCTCTCTAGATGATCCTAGTAGACTGGAACAGCCTCTCTGTGGAGCCCTGGCTGAGTCTTGGCTGTCCAGCTTATGTGTGCAGGGACCTCTACAGTGATAGGTAGGCTTCCTGGATCTGCTTTGTCACTGATAATGCAGACAACTGATCCCGTCTCATTAAGTTATATAGGAATTTAATAAGAAACACCTTTAAAAATTCTCATTGTGCTTAGAACTCTGTAAGTTTTTGACAAATAGAGCTTGGCAGGAAAGTTTTATTTTGTTGGAGAACAGGGTCTGCTTTGAAAAGAAGGCATTCAGAAACCTCATTGCTTCCTGTCTGTGACAATCATACATATACCACCTTCTTCTGTCATCTGTCATCTTTAAAAGCTCACAGTCCAAGCCAGGCATGGTGATGTGTGCCTTTAATACCAGAATTTAAAAGATGGAGGGAGGAAAATTGTTGTAAGACTGAATTTGAAGCTATCTTGAGTTACATAGAAAGACCCTGACTTACTGACTTAAAAATAAATAATAGCTCTGAAATCATATAAATTACACACACACACACACACACAGGCCATGAGTTTGAGCAAAAGCAAAGTGAGAGGTTCATGAGAAAGATTGGCAGAAGGAAATGGAAGGGAATATTATATAAATACATTTTAAATTTATAAGTACATGAATGAATGAATGAATGAATGAATGAATGAACGAATGAATAAAAAACAAAAGTTCACAGTTCCTTACAAGATATGACATTCATCTGTTCGCTGGTTTCTTAAACCACATGGCAGTTATACTTCTCTGGAGCAGACACACAATCTGTTTCTCTTAGTACCCAGCACCATCTTGCTGTCTCTGAACTGACGAACAGTAAACTATACTGGAAACCTTTGAAGAAAGTCACTTTACAGTATCAAAGCTCTGTGTGTCAATGCTGAAATACTTGAAGATTAGCCATCTAAATTTGATTTTCTGAAAGCATTGATAAGAAAATGTATTTATGCCTTAGTGTAGTTTCAAGTGGCTAAAGTATATAGCCTAGATAAATGTCTGATATATTTCTTATTATTCTTGAATCCCTTCCACCAGTGTGTAAACAGGTAAACATGGGCATATGTCCTCTGTGTTGTCATGCTTTCTTCCTCCACTCTGCCTTTTTTACCTGCTCCCTCCACACTAACCCTTCTTTCCCTGTCTCTCCAGACATCCCCCAGCTCCTTCTCTCCCTACCACACCCCCGCAAGCCCCGTGGTCACTCACATGGACCCCTTCCTTGCTCTGGCATCCCTCCTTGTTTACTCCATTGCAGTCTTGCTGAGCACATTTAGACTGACCCGATGTCTCTTGTCTCCATGGCAGGGTTATAAGGTTGCACATCCCCACACATGCTGGTGCTATTCCAGGTGTCACTGAGCCAGGACATACAACAGGCCACTAATGTGACACCACCCCAGGCAGAAGTTGCCAGTTCTCTGTGGATCCTAACAGGCCACAAAGATTTAAATATCCCACTTCTGTTTTATTTCACAGAAGGTACAGCAGTTGGGTATTAGATTCTGCAAATCCTTTTTCTACTTTGCACTTCTGCCCCTGATAAGTTGCTTTAACTCCTAATGTCCTTCAATGTTTTCAGTTCTCTTGTTATAGAGTGTGCCACCTTGAGGATACAGCCTGGTTCCTGCTCTTATTTCTCACATACCAAGGAATGCTAGGCTGTTTGTGAGGCTACAGACAGAAGAAGGATACCTTCCGTAGACAGAAGAGCTTTTTCTTTCTCCCTACAGCTGCAGATGTGGTAGAAAACATTTTGTGCCCGAGTAATAATATAATCATTAATATGAATATGTGTTAAGTACTGTGTATATGTAACTATAATTATATAATTTATAAAGGATATGTGAAAGTGGGTTTCATTATTGAAGCAGAACTAAGAAAGAACAAACAAGTTACCATTGTCAGTTCCTCTTACGGTCAGTCACCTGTAAACTACAACTGTGAAGGGTCCTGAACACCTCAGCTACACACTCAGGGCAGATGCATTGCACACACATTAAACAGTGGAACGCCAACAGAGGGTGCAGTAAACAGTGAGAATCAGACCCAGAATGTGTGAAGTCTAAAACAGACAATACTATTCTGAACTGGTAGAAATCCAGAGAGTGAATTGTTACTGTCAGGAAGAGGATTGCAGATGGTAGGAGGAACACAAGAAGGGTTGGCTGGATGGAAACTGTTACGTTATTTATAACCAGGTACTGATCACATAGCTATGTTCACTTGAGGGAAATTCATTAGGTTACATACTTATGTGCAGTTCTCCAGGCATATATTATAACTTAAATTTTACTCATGAAAAATAATTGTCAGTGTTTATATCTCAGCACTTTTCTTAAACTAGACAGGGTGCCATGATTAATTGGGTACTGCTAAGAAGAATGACAACAGCATGGCCTTAAACTCTGGAACATTCTTCCAGTCTACTTCTAGGCCCATGCACAGCCCTTAGTTTTATCCTTTACTAGAATTTGATCAGCCTATTTCAAGCCTAATCAATAAAGGCCACGCCTTGTATGGCCCTAGGAGCACCTGGTAGTCACAACAAAGAACATTTCCTAGTCACATTCTGTCTCTCACCACAGTAGCTGTCTGGGTAAAAGAGGCCAGCTGCCACATACTCCTGTTCTGCAAGGATCTCTTTTACAAAGAGAAAGCTCTGCAATGTGAAGAAGTGGCCAGATCAGACCTTTCTGTCTGGAGTGTGCATGAAGCCATGAATGATATTAAGTTTGAGGAAAAGTTATTACCTTTAGCAAATTTATAGTTCTCTTGTAATGTCCATGTTGTAAAGGGGAAGATGTCCCCAGTACATCCTCTTTTTCTTTTATTTATCTTTTTAACTTTACTTCTCATTATACATAACATTATACTTTATTGGCCCTTAAAAGAACCCTACTTTGTGAACTAATTATGACAAATGTTGATACACCATCTGTTCTTGGATTTCAGTTGCCTTGTAGTCTGTCAGAGTTCATCTGGAAGGCAAGCTTGATGTAAGCAGTCTGCTGTTAATGCGGTCTATGGGGCACCTGAAGGAAAAGCTACTCAGGTGCTACTGAGCTGATGCCTCTTCTCAGAAGCCCCCTTCTGTCCCTGCAGGAAATGATGGAAGTCAGACACAGTTCAGTGAACAACTGAGCAAGCCCCTCATCTTTCCCATTGAAAGTAATTTCCCTGTTTTTCTTCTAGTTTTTTATTAGCACATATTAATTATACATGATAATGGTTTTCTTTATGATCACATTTATCCCTAATAATCCTCTTTTATTTCCCTTCACTCCATCTGATTCCTTTCTTCTTCCCAGCTGCTCTCCCTTCTACCTCTGTCATCTATCATCCGTCTACTTATCATCTACCTACCTACCTACCAACCTACCTACCTACCTACCTACCTATGGACCAATTAATTTAATTAGGACTGCTTACAGGAATGTGGTTGAGAGATTATTTACCAGGGTATGAATAGCTTACCAGTGACTCTGTCACTGAATGAAGTGTCTCTTTGTTACCCAGCAACTATCTGTAACTCCTTACGGAGGGGTGAGGCCTCATGAGCCTCCCCATTCCATGATGGAATGTGTCTGAGCCAAGTCTTATTGGAGGTCTTAAGTGAATAATCACAGCTGCTGAGAGTTGAGTGTCCTGACCATATCATGCTGAGAAGACAGTTCTATACACCCCATTTCTTCCTCAAGCTCTTGCATTCTTAACGCTGCTACACACATACAGTACTCCTCTATGGTTTCTGCTTGAGTTCGTGCCCTGACTTCCTTCAATGGTGTACATGGGAACTGTACGCTAAATAAACCCTCTTTCCCCTAAGTTGCTTGTGGTCATAGTGTTCATCACAGCAACGCAAGCCAACTACAACACTGACCAGAGCCGAGAGTACCACAAACATAAGTATATAGAAGGCAATTTCATAGACAAATCATGTCATTTACCAAAACAACTAAAGTAGTTTCTCAAATAGGGTCTACTTCCTCTCCAACCATGGCTATTAGTTAGATTTACAATATCAGATACCAATTTCCTCCAATAGAGCTGGCCTAAAAGCATGAAGTTGGTCTTTTTCCCTATAACACTCATGGCACTATTGTACCCTTTGGAACATCTTATCTGGCTGGTCAGTAGTATACAGACTGTGTTGGGTCCACAGCTGAGTATCATTGTTGTTGACTCTTCTTCTGGAGCATCCTGAATAGCACCCTTTAGTATTGTAAGAGCTAGCAGCAGGGAAGCATTCTTGATTTCTCTTGATTTCTTCTTGATTTCTCTGTGTTCTGTGATGTTTCCAGCAATAGAGTCATATTGTGCACTTCTGGAGGGCAACCTACAGTAGTGACAATAACCTGTATTGTTTGGGGGACCTCCAGAGCTCCTTTGGCCAGCAACTTGTTGGGAGGTATGCTATCAGGTGCTGGGACTCTCATTTAATAACTTTATGGCATCTGTAAAAAACTTTACCTACCAATTCAGGATACTTCTACTTGGTACTTTTGGCACTTACATTATGTAATTTTTAGTATATTTACATTACCTTCCCTTTTATCACCCCCTCACATAGTCCCCTTTGCTCCTTACACAACGTTATTACTACTTTCAAGTCTCTCATACACACATGATTTAATATACTATATAAAACCTCAGAACCAGGAATGAGAGAAAACATACACTTGTCTTTTTCTCTTTGACTTTTCTAGCTTAACAAGATTACCTTGACTTGCATAATTTTTCCACAGATGTCACTTCAGTCTTCTTTACAACTTAAAAAAGCATTCAGCTGTGTGTATTCCTCATTTTCTGTATCCATCCCTCCATTGTGGTTCAGTAATTTAGCTCATTGGTGCTGCTGTAAGCATTGATGCACAAATGTCTTGTGATGTGTAGACTTGAAATCCTTTAGGTAAATACCAAAAGGTGAAATGGCTGGGTCGTGTAGGTCTACTGTTAGTTTAGAAATCTTCTGATGTCCCTGGTAGCTGATTAGGTACCTTGCCACCAGTAGCATATCAGGGTTCCCTTCAGCCCACATCCATGCCAGCATTTGTTATTTGTTTTCTGAAGGTCTGCTGTTCTGACCAGGCTAAGACGGAATCTCAGTGTAGTTTTGATTCAGGGTTCTCTGATGGTTAGCAAAAAGTTGAGCACCTTTTTGATATTAATTGACTGTTGATATTCCTGCCTTGATAATTGGATGTTCATCTCATTAGCCAATCTATTGATTGAGTTGATTTTGTTTGTTCTCTTTCATGAGTTCATTTTAGGTTTTAGACATTAAATGTCAGATGTATAACTTCCTAACACTTTCTCTGATTCTCACATCTTTTCACCCAACTGTTTGTGCTGCTGTACAAAACCATTGTACTCTTATGGGGTGCCCCCATTGGCCAACTGTGGGCTTTGTTTGTTGAGCAACTGGATTCCTTTAGAGAAATCCCCTGCCTGTGCCTGTACCTTGAAGTGTTTTCTCCTACTTTTTTCTCCAACAATTTCAGAGTTTCAGGTCTTAAAATAAGGTATTTGATCCATTTGGAGTTGATTCAGAGAATGAAATACAGGGATTGAATTCGGTTTTTGTACATGTGGATTCCCAGCTTTCATAAGATAGCTTGTAAAAGAAGCTGTCTTTGCTTCATTATAAATTTGTGGCATTTTGACAGAAGGAAGGAAGGGAGGGTCGCGTGCTACGCGTGCAAGATAGGGAGAGCGTCCAACCCGCACATACACAAACCTCAATCCATGCATGTATTTCATTCTCTGAATCAACTCAA
>NW_021604587.1:6264922-6302339 GCF_004785775.1 Grammomys surdaster
GAGGGAGGGAGGGAGGGAGGGAGGGAGGGAGGGAGGGAGGGAGGGAGGGAGGAGAGGCAGGCAGGCAGAAGTAGAGAGGAGGGGACAGAGAGAGACAGAGACAGAGAGACAGAGAAACAAAGCCAAACTGGGGAAATGACTCAGTGGATAAAAGCACTCTATATGTGCTCAAGTGAGTAGAACCCACCTGAAGCCAGATGTACCACCACATGGCTATAGCCTCATCAGCCCAATTGTTGTCTACAAAACCAATATCTCCAGTTTATCCAGTAAATTGATATTCTCATAGTCTCTTCAATAAGGAAAATTGAAGTCAAGTTTCCTTTTGACCTCTGATATGATGTTTTTTGTTCTTCTCACTTGTTTTAGGCTGTGTCTTGCCTTCACCTAATTTTAGATTCAAAATCCTTTGGGGGAATAGGGGTTGGGCTCTCCTGAAACTAGTAAGTACAGAGCCAGGAAACCATGCTTTAGTGAAAACTCCTTGTTATTGAGACTTTGTGCTTTGTGGCCAGCCTCTTGTGTACCCCACCAGCAGTTTCCTCAATGTCTGTTCCAAGAGAAAAGTATCATTCCAGGGAGAGTGTGAAGACCAAACCAAATCAGGTGACTCCAGAAATTTCTGGAATATTCTCTCCTTGGTGCTACTTATGAAATAAATATTTATGCAGGTCAGTGATATACTGCACAGTTTTTCTCCCCTCCTTGACTGTAGCACTGTCTTGACAATATTCTTCATTCTTGTCTCTTCTCAGAAATACCTCAGGGAGTTTTTCAGTGTGATGCTCCAGTCCAAGACATCTCCCCTTCACATCAACAAAGTGGGGCTGACCCTGTCCAAGCATACCATTTGTGAATTCTCACCATTCTTCAAGAAAGGAGTCTTTGACTACAGCAGCCATGGGACAGGGTAGAGTTGTGGCGACCAAGGAACCACCAACACAGTGCCTTCTCATCAAATTGTCTCTGATGCAGAGTGGACTCCTGCACCAGGATCCCAGCCTGCCTCCTCCTGTTCTGGCAACATGCAGCAGCCAGCCCAGACCACCTCACACACCATATCTATAGTGCCTGAGTTTGGGAGTGGGATGCTTGCCTGCCAAGGGCAACCCTGATTGACTGTTGTTACTGTACCTCTGCACTTGAACGTGGCCTTTCCCATAGTACTTTCTTCTCATTGTGCAGCGAGTCAGTCCCCTGTGGCAGGATGGATATGTGGCTTGCTTATCTGGGGGCTTCTAGAGCCAAGCCAACTTGGGACTTCCCATTGTGGATGGCTTACCAGACCACCCTTAAGTGACTTTCATCTGGTTTCCTTGTTCACCAAAATATGCTTGTTTTTTATCTTCCTTCCATGTGGCTGGCTAGATTTCAAAGATATTTTAAGTTACGTCATATTGTTTGGTTCATTTGGATTTGGACTGAATATCTAACTATTGACGTTTACATGGAATGTCCTGTTCAGCAAAAAGGATCTATAGCCCAATCATGGGAAGAGTCTTCCATGCCTGACAAATTGGATGTAGGCAACATTACTTAAAAACTTGCAGAAACCCCTACAAATAAGACATTCTTTAACCTTCAATATTTGAGGGCCTTTAACCCAAACCTCAATGGATGTTGTTCATTTTTTAGCTTTTTCTGCATATAAGAAGTGCAACGCTGGATGCAATCTTTTAAATATCCTTTTGTTCATGTTTTAGTACAGAATCTTCAGGATCATTAACTGAAAAAAAAGAGAGAGAATTTTCAGTAGTTTATTAATAATCCCTCAATTACTCAGGACATAATGTAGCATTTCACATCTGTGTACAGTGAAACTGCTTCCTTTATGAAAAGAAAATTGTGAGTGGGTAAAATATGTGTTATATATTGAAATGTACATAATTCTGCATATAGATTTATATGTATACACTCCTGTACAGTAGTATATCAGGCTATATGATCATTCACACCAAATTTATTAAAGGTGTTTGCTTTTTCAACTGTTAAATTGAGCTGCTATCAATATTAAATGAAGTCATGTGCTCTACCCTGTAGCTCAGTTTAAGTTTGTAATGTGATCATTCCTACTGGTCTGTTTAACAATTGATCTGATGTGCTTAGAAAGATACATATTGTATAGTTTACCATTTATGTTGCAGAAAATGCAGTTATGATCAAAGTCACAAATGAATGGATAACAAAACATGCTTGCATTCAGTCTTCTAGAACATGCCTGCACAGCAGATCTCTCCAACCTCACAAGAATGTTGAAAGATGCAGCTATCCTTATAAGGAGGAGACTAATATTCTATTAATTAAATATCATAGCTTAGCATGAAAAAATAAAATGGACTTTTTATTTAATTGCCACAGAAGGATGTGCTTCTCTTTTCAGGCTTGATTACAGGCCTAGGTTTCATAGCAATTGCTATCAAGAATTTAAAACTAAAGATTAAAGGATAAAAACTGGGAGATGATAAATTAACCACAGGTCATTTATTTAAAAGAAGTTCAAGTGCTGAAAACGATCCCTCATTTGCTAGACTAAATTTTTTTTTCCAGCTGACCAGATAATCTGTCTCTCACCCTCTGGGATCTATATTAAAGGATGGGCTCTTGGTGAGCATTTTGTTAAAATTATACCCGCTATTTGGCAAGAGTAAAGAGTATACTTGTGAAGAGCAGTCATGAGAGGATCTTCCTCTTATCAAATGCATGATAGCGCACAGAGCCCTCATACTGAGTAGGTTTGGCTAAAGCCAGCAAAGGCATAGACAAGTCACTCCATCTACCCAGATTTTGGCCCCCATCTGAAAACAAAGCTATTCTCTGAGATGATTCTAGCTTCCACTTGGACCCATGGTTATAGCAGGGGATGAATTATTCCGACTGGTCCAGCTAAAGTTGCTTATGTGTACATGTATGAACTGCATGTTTCCCATCTGACATAGAGGCTGCTGAACATGAATAAGACCTGAGGGGAAGTTTGAAAGCAAGCAAAGAATTCCATCCACAGGAATCCTGGAGTTCCTCTCGGGATGATGATAGAAGAGATGATAGGTCTGAGCTGACAAAATGGAAGCCTCGACAATTTGGACTAATTTAAAGCAGTAAAAGAAATTTAATTAAAAAGTATGTATGCATCATTGTGCTTTCAGGCATCCCAGATACCAAGTGGCTACTGTCACAATTCAGACTGACAAATCATCCTTTTATATTTCGTTGTCACTTGGACAAATCTGGGGAACTTCTTTTTAAAATAGGCAGTGTGCCTTCCCTTCGATCCGGCTCCCACACAGACCTTGCTATCTCAGTGAGGTTCAAATTCAGCCTTGAGGTTAATTTAAGCAAGTGATGAGCAGACTGTGAGTCATGCTGACTCACCAGTGACTGATAGCCTACAAGAGTCTCTGGTCATGATGTAGAGAAGCTTGAACAGGATTCCTGAATCTGAGGTCATTTTAGATCTAAATTTTTGTGTGGAAATTTAATATTTTTATGTAAAAAAATAGCTAGTTTGCTCAGACTGGCTTTTGATCAGCCCACGCAGGCTCTAGACAGGACTTTCACAGTCTGGGCAGAGAGGTGAGCACATGGATGAATCTGGAGGATGTCTACTACTCCAAGGAGCTACTCTGAAGCTGTAGCTCCCAACCTCAGATCAGGGCATGTTAGTTCCTGTTCTGGGTTTAACTTTGTAAGGTATCAATATGAGTTTTGCATTGAGTGAACATGGTATGCCAGTAACAGACATATGTATGTCCTTCTATAGTGTCAGAATTTATTGAGTAACAGTGACTTGACAAGGCTAATAGTTTCAAAGACAGCAATTTGTCATATAATCTTGCCCTACTGTGGTTGCCTGGCTGAGGCAAATACAGGTTCTTTTATTTCTATCTTAATTGCTACTGTTTATTCATAAGCACACAGTAAATATATCTTGATGACGTTATACGTGTACATAGCTTACAGAATGAGTTAAAGCTAAGCAAACTATAGCAGAGTTCAAGAGGCTTTAGAAGTGGGCTGAGTCTGTACTGATAAAGAACCAGACCAGTGGCCCGAGGAAACTGCTGCTGAAGTTATGAGGGAAGGAGGGGAGGGGAGGGGAGGGGAGGGGGCAGGGGGGAGAGGAGAGAGGGGGAGGGGAGGAGAAGGGGAGGGGAGAGAGGAGAGGGGGAGCGGGAGAGGAGAGGAGAGAGGAGGAGAGGAGGAGAGGAGGAGAGGAGGAGAGGAGGAGAGGAGAGGGAGTATCTTCTGGAGCAAGGCACTGCCTGAAACTCCATAGGTTTGTCCAGTATGGAGTAACTTAGGATAAAAGACACTGAAAGTCTCTGACATAGACATACTTTCCCCACTGCTAGACAGGTTACTTCTTTCCCATTCATATGGGAGGATGTGTGTACAAAGAAATGGACCAGCCATCTCTCCCCAAGCATCAAAGTTGGATAGTGTACGGGGTACACAGTGGGAAAGGAGAAGGAGAACTTCTGAGTGATGCTGTGTGCTTACATGAAGGCAGGTCACCGGGAAGAAAGAAACCAGTCTCTGGAAGGGAAACCCCGAAGAACAGTACATACAGGAAGCCTGCATTCAAGATACTCCAGTGCTTGAAAGCTGTAACTTTGCTGAAAGTGTCACACATTCCTGTGCAGCTGACTTTCTCAGCCATGTGTGTCTTGCTCACATTTGTGCCTGGGAACAGCTCAGGAAAGAACTGCCTGAGGCTTTGCTATTCCTGAGAGTCCTGCCTTCCTTCCCAGTCTCTTAGAAAGAGAGGAAGGAAGGAAAAGAAGGAGGGAGGGAAGTGAGGAGGGAAGACTGCAGCTGTTCCTCCAAAGCTGCCAGAACTATCTTGAGAGGAAATAATCACAGTGAATATTAACAGTTTGTGAAATTAAGTTTGTTGTTAATTTGCACTTGGGTTGATGTCTAAACTCTTACCAGCTCTTCTCCTAAAAACATAAGCTAGAAGCCATGGAAAAGAAGAGGGGGGTGTGCTGTCTTTCAAAACTTCTTCGGTATATGTTTTAAGCTTGCTTTCAATGAATATAAAAACAGGATGCAAGCTCCCAGGTGCAAGGTAATTCACATCCTGGACAATTGTCCTTTTCAGGTGGAGAGAGGTCATATTTAAATTTAGAGACTGTTTTCCTTGCCTTCCAATGCTAGTCTGGGGTGAGCTTATGCATAGAGATCTGGTTTTGTTCTATGGAAGAACTTTTGGTCAAAGAGCATAGAGCTCCCTTGAGAGTTGGGGACTTGAGTGTACCTGAGGGACACCTTGTGTGAAGAGCTTGCTATTAGAAATATTGCCCACATGTGCATCTCTTATGGGAAACACTGATGCCACCAAGACAGTTCCCTACCAAATACCTCAAGCCAGGTCCTCAGTGTGACATCCTTCTCCTCTGCCTTCCATGCTCCACAGCCCCTCCTGTTAGCCCTTACCCACTTGGAGTAGGAGAGAGTCTTTCCCAGGGAAGAAATGTAATAAACAATCATGCTGGATTGTGGCTGTATAGGGAACTTTTTTTCTGGTTGTTTACAATGCAAGTTGGTTGATAGTTTTTAAGGTGTTTCCTATTTCAAGTCTCCTATGTAAAACCATGTGATGGCCACCTCCCCAGTTCTCTCCTGTTGTGTGTGTGTGTGTGGGGTGGGTGAGATGGGGGGAATCAGGGGTGGGGAAGACTATGATGGGGCAGAACAAAGCACTAATGTGGTTCCATGACCACATGCTTCGTGTCAACAGCCACTATGAACGGGAACACAGGACAGAATGAGACAGAGGCAACTGTCCTCTTCCATCATGGTTCCAGAGCCAAATTCTGGTCACTGGGAGTTGGTCGTCTCCCACCCCATGGCAGATTCCAGGGGCCATGAGGTTCATCTGTCAAAAGCTTTTGCCAGCTGAGCTACCTCATTGCCCTTAAGCCAGTGGCTCTCAACTTGTGGGTCATAACCCAGTTGGCATTGAAGGACCCTTTAACAGGATATATATCGGACATCCTACATATCAGATATTTATATTACAACTCATAACAGCCAAGTTACAGTTATGAAGTAGCAATGAAAATAATGTTATGTCTGGGGGTCACCCAATAACATGAGGAAGTGTATTAATGAAATGGGCTACATTAGAAAGGTTGAGAACCACGGCCCTACACTATTATGACTGGTGCAAGCAGGGGGAAAGAAAAGGGCATTACTGGTCTCTACCAGTGAAAGCATTGCCATTAAGCATTAAATGACAGACATCACTTAATATGGCTGCAGTGGTGGTCACGTGAATATGTGGTGGGACATTGTCTTAGCATTTTTGTTGCTGTGAAGAGACACCATGACTAAGGCAACTCTTATAAAGGCAAACATTTAATGAGGGCTAGCTTACAGGTTCAGAGGTTCAGTCTATTATCATGGTGGGAAGCATGGCAGTGTGCAGGTAGACATGGTACTGTAGGAACTGAGAGTTCTACATCTTGATCCAAACGCAGCCAGGAGGAAACTGTCTTCTGCAGGCAGCCAGGAGAAGGGTCCTCTCTTCCACACTGGATGGAGCTTGAACATAGAGAGACCTCAAAGCCCACCCACAGGGACACTTTTCCTCCAACAAGGCTACACCTCCTTCAGTAAAGCCACACCTCCTCATAGTGCCACCTCCCATGGGCCAAGCATGCTGAAACCACCACATACATTCTCCATAGTAACAACCACAGGTCATAAGCAGCGCAGCTTTGTACTGGCTAGTAATGAGAGGGTGACAAAGAGCCTTAGATATGCTCTAGCTCCAGGCTCCAGTTATGGCCTTAATAGAGTTCAGATGTGACTAAGAAACAGGCTCCAACAGAGGAGACTCAGACAGTATTGTGAGAGCTCATATGGAGGACAGGCTACATCTACCACATCGGTAGGCTGTACTCTGCCGGCAGTCACCAGTCACCATCTCTGAAGTAATGTGTTCTGCTGTTTTACTAAAGGTTAAACAGCTTGAAGGGGGTTGTGACTCACTCAAGTGAAAGTGCTAATTGGGACCTGAGTCTTGTGTTAACTCCAGGCCCCCTGCTACTGTCTAGATTAGAGGAGAATCCTGAGTATGTCAGTCCTGGGAAGGCAGGATATAGAACTCACACTAGTTATTTTCATAAAAGGAATTCTGAATGATTTATAGCTAGCTGAAAAGAAAGGAGGTAGAGACCTCAACTGTGTCAGAGGTGGAAGCCGCAGTTAGCAGCTGCCTTCCCTAGAGTCAGGGAAATGTGTGGGGAAAGGCTGGAACATGAAGACTTAGAACCATGGAGGGAAAGCCCCACAGTGAAACACTACAGAGGAAAGGCATGTGAACAACTGTCCTCCATGCCACCCAGCTGCCTTCCCGGGGCATTCAGCTTTGCCCAGCTTACAAGAGATCGTCCCAGATATAGACTTATGGCCAATTTCCAACTCTCATCGTCCTCCCTTTCCCACTCCCAGAATATCCAACTGCTTATTACTTAAATTACCCTGAATGGCCTGCAAAAGTGTGTGTGTGTGTGTGTGTGTGTGTGTCCCCATCTATGCAGCTATGAGGAAAGTCCTCCTTGTTGTTTCTGCTGAGTAAAGTTTTCCAGATTGGGGGAGGAGTGGCCACACCTCTGTAAGTAACCCCTTACCTATGTTCTGTAAGGAAAGCCAATAAACTCATTGGTTTCCTGTAGGGTGAAATATAAAAAACAATCCACACTATTGCTAGCACGGCACCGGCCTATTGTCATCTCCTGGAGACTCACTGACCTGAAGCTCCGAAATCTCTCCACCCAGCTCGCTAAGTTCCCACTGGTGGCTTGATGCCATGCCAGCCCCATACTTCCAAACTCCCACAGCCTTTTGGGGTGCACTTCTTGCAAACCCATACTTTGCCACTGTACCTTTCTGTCTGGAACCCAGCTGAGTTGTCTTGTGAAGGAAAACATCACACAAACTTAGTTCAGAATTAACAAGTAACTCAATCACTGGGTGCAGCAACTAGCATCCTAATTTTGTTAGTTATACTAAATATAACTCCTCTCATATCGAATCCTGGCAGATTCACCATCTAAACCGGAGGGTGGGGGCCTCTTGTTAGCTACATTTTTTTCCTAAATACTTTCCCCATCCCAAAACAAGACACCCTTTTCTGCCTCTCCTCTTCCCCTCTCCGACCTGCTGCTCCTCGCCCAGTGATTGGTTCCTGGAAATCTTTATTCACTAGGGCAAGGTTCACAGGAAGTCACCTAAGTAGTGGTTCACTCCTTGTCCCCCGGCAGCCTTTCTTGAAGAAGTGGAAACTGCATCAAAATACAAACAGCACCAGGGCTATCCACCACAGTTCCCTAAAATAATCTTGGTTGTAAGGTTGTATTGTGCTTCGATTTGTCACTGGGTCCTTAGGAGAAGGGTTACATGTTGCTTCTCCTCCTGAGAAGGAATTTTAGCAACAAGGAGGGAACAAGTGGGAATGTAGCACCAGTGCTGTCTTCTAATTTGGAAGAGGGTATTTACTGTACAGATGTGTCCTGGCCCCCTGAGGAGCTGCTGCATCACCAAGGGTGAAGACAAAATGCAGTTTGTTGATAAATGCAAACTAGCCACAGGGTCCAGATGCTGTCCCTTGCTTGTTCTGCTGTCACCACCAGAGGGAAGAAGTGGGGCAGAAGTGATGCTGACAGGAACAGGAAGTCCCTGGGAAAAGGAAGTAGATGGTGAGTGTTGCTGGTATGCTGGGAATAGACAGGAAAGAGGAGCCTGTTCTCATCTCTGTGCTCTGGAGGCCTCTCTCTAGTACCCTGACTTGGCAGAACTTCACAGGGAGCAGCTGGTAGAGCAGAATTAAGGTTTGCATGTGCCAGCCCCACAGGCCCAGAGCAGAACAGAAGATGGTAGATTTAAATCTGGAAGGAAGTCTTACTAATGGGCACGCTGAGTTTCCACTTCACCTGAAGCCAGAACCTAACTCTCACCAGTTGTCAGTCAACTTTTCTGAAGTCAGACACTGTGAACCAGCACTGTGTGTCCTGAAGTTATTGTCTAACTGCCAGGCCGCTATACTATGGCCTGGGAATCTTCTGGCCCCCAGGCACATAGCTCTACACAAGCACACACAGACACACAGACACAGACACACACACACACACACACACATACACACACACACACACACACACACACACACATACACACACACACTTTCTTTTAAGGGGAAGGGAGGAAGGAAAAGAAAAGGAATTGAAATATCAAGACCAAGACACCCATTCCTGAAGCAAAATAATAGTTGGATTTTTTTCTATTCTTCCTTCAAGAAAGTTGCTTGATGACTCAGAAAATGGATCAGGAGAATGCGCTCCAATTCCTCAGCCATGTGGGGCAGACCAGCAGTTTACATATGCCCCAGGGGCATGAGATGAGGGTATTTCTAGAACATCTGTCAGGGGAGGAAGCTTTATGGGCTGAAGTTTGGAGGCCAGTGTTACTATGCTATTGATTAATTCAGGCATTTTTGTGTTCTTTTTCAGGCTACTGAGTACCCCTATTACTCTGTACTGAGTCACTGCTAACTCCCATGGACTATCCATTTAAGGTGGGCAGCTTCCTCTCTTCTGCTCAAGTGACTTGAAGTGCTATTCACTTGAGAAATTACTTTTCTGCTTATCTTCATGAGAGGCGTGCTCAGCCATGGCATCCCTGGCACTGACCTTAAGAGTCCTAGAATGACTGTTTTGAGCCCCAGAACCCAAAAAGAGCTATTTCTCAAAACCATTAAGGGCTCAGGAGCATACATGAGAGGAAGAGAGGTGCAGCCTTTTTGCTGTGATAGTTTGTTGACCTTGTTGACTTTTTGAGACAGGGTTTCTCTTCGACATGTAGCTTTGGAGGGCCTGGAATTCATTCTGTAGCTCAGGCTGATCTCACACTTGCAGTGATCCCTCCTGCCCTTGCCGTCCAAGTGAATGGATTATAGAGGTTCACGTCCACGAACTCCTTTCCTATTCTCTCCCATATCTTAATCCTGTACCTAAATCGTTTTCATCTCATGACTTTCAGAGACAGAGGGGATGCACAAGAGTTTCTTTTTGGCCTTGCAAGGAAGGAGGAAGGAGATGGGATATTGCAATTCACCTGGAGGCACAAGGATCAACTCACTAGGGAAGTGACAGGGAGGGAGGGGAGCTCATTGTGTTGTTCTAAGAACCGGTAGTGAGAACTAGAGAGA
This sequence comes from Grammomys surdaster, assembly GCF_004785775.1. Taxonomy (NCBI): domain Eukaryota; kingdom Metazoa; phylum Chordata; class Mammalia; order Rodentia; family Muridae; genus Grammomys; species Grammomys surdaster. Next base: position 6,275,136 of record NW_021604587.1, read on the forward strand.
TGACCCAGGTCTGCTGGAATCAGCAGGGGCCCATGTGCAGTGGCTGCATGGGAGGCAAAAACAATCTGCCAGAGCCAAGTTAAGTAACCCTGGGGTTAAATGTTCGACCTGACCCTGGACATGAGGAAATAATCTTGACATGTAAAAACTCTCTGATCATTTTCATCCTCTTGGCTAACTCCATGCCAAGTGTGAGTTCTTGGACAAAAAGCCCCATGTTTCTTGTTTGCTGGGCAGTGAGAGCAGGGCCACTGGCTATCTATCTATCTAGTGGAATTGCGTGGTGTGTTTAGGGTGGCAGGCAAGGCCCGGGGATGCATGATTTATTATCCTAGAATGAATATTAAGTCTTCAAGCTACTTCTTAGCCACAGACTAGAGGAGGAAGAAAGGACAAAGGTGGGAAAGCTAGAGCGGAGGTGACAGGGTCCTCAGGTATGCAGGCCAGTGGAGGAAAACAAGAATGGGCATCCACAGTGGGGACATCAGCAAGGTTCTATGGTGTGAGCATCTAATGTGAATCCAATGCGAAGAGGGAAAGAAGTATGCTGCCTTCTAACAGTGCCCAAAGCAGAGCCCAAGGGTGCTGAGGAGGAATGGGGAAGTCAGAATCTGTGGGTCTACCTTCCCAACTGTAGACTGAGGACTCTAGTCCACAAGAAGGAGCTGCTTCCAGGCTCCTAATTACATTGCTGTGTCTTCCTATAGCAAAAGACAAGACCTGAGGCTCCCAGAAATTCCAGCTGTATGCGTGCGTGCGTGCTTGCGTGCGTGTGTATGTGTATATGTGTGTAGGACATGGAAGAAGAGAGGCAGTTCTGTTTCTAGGAAGTCTGGAAACTAGAAACCACAACCAGATGGGCCCAGCCTGGGGGATGGTCATGGCACATTGGAGCATGAAATCAGACTTTGGAGGGAGATGAGGGTATGGTTTGGCGGAGGATCAGGCAGGGATTCTCAGCCAGACATTTATGTGTGATGGGATGGCCTAGGTTTACTAACAATGAAACAGATACAGGGTAAGACAAGCACAAGGACGTTTCAGTATAGTTTCTTTACTGGATGAGTCCAACTCCTGATTCTCAGCAGCCTTGGCAGGTGACTCACATGGCTGATGATCAAATGGAGGTCTATCAGGCCTTCCTCTCAACATTTGACCCCTCAGGCTTGCAGTTATTTTCCTACTAACCCCAACATTCCTCTCTCCTTGATATTCTTCCTTTCTGCTATTTTACCCTGAAGCAGAATTAAAACCCAGACTGTGGAGTGTCTTGAGTAAAGAATTCACTAAGGCATCCCAGCCACGAGAGAGATTTCAGGGGCTAATATCATATCCCAGGGGGGTCAGAGTTGGAAGCTGAATCCTAAAGCTTTATTACATTATCAGTGTATATATTCTTGCATTAAAGAAGCACTGGGCATACACACACACACACACACACACACACACACGTTCGAAGGAAGGAATTGACTTAGGTACTGTGACTAAGAAAACCTGACCTCCATCAGATAGCATTAAAGAAGAGTTTGCATTTGGTAAACCAAAGCTGTCACTCAGAGGTGACTCCCCATCTCCTCTCTCGCTCTCTCACTCCCCTCCCCATTCTCTCTCCTCTCTTTCTCTTCCCCTCTTTCTCCCAACCCTCCCTTTTACCACCAACTTTAACTTTATACTTCCTATTAATGTCTAAAGTCTTCTAATAGCTTCAGTTAAGCCTGTTCAGATTCTCCAAGACAATGTCCTTCACTTAGAACCATTCAAAATGCTTTCAGAGCACTAACCTAGGGCAGGTTAATATTTGAATTGCTCCAACCTGGCCTGTAACATCCAAAACACCACATCACTGAAACCTGAATACAAATGCTGGGTTTCCAGGCCTCTTGGGCCAGTAAACCTGCTGTGGGGGTCTGCTTCTCCAAAGGCCAGTGAACTGTATTCTGAGTTACTAGGCTGAGCTTGGATCCTGGAGAGGAAAGATGGAGGCCTCCAAGTTCATCTCTGTGAACATGGACAGAAGTGGCAGCTGGTGATTCTAGACACTAGAACACAGACTAACTCTTGATCCCTACCGGATGATAAAATCTCTGAAAAGGTTAACTCTGCAAACATATCCTAAGCCTGCTTCCTCCCTGAGCATCAGGTCTGAACCATAAGCATAGCTAATGTGATTGGAAGGATGTTTGACCCCAGAAATATAGCCCGTGGCTAGCTGAGTCACCAAGCATGCTCTCTGAAACAAACAAACCTCCGGAATTGAAGCTTTAAATCTCCACAGCAGAGATTTGCATACCGTTTGAGTAAAGCCTCAGGATGACTGGTGGCTCCCATTCGGCAATATTAGGACCCTGAGCCACGGGTTTGGCTACAGTGAAAATGCTATTCCCAGAATTTTCATGGTGAATTAAATATGTCATTTTACTAGCCATTCCTATATTCAAGAACAAACTAGACATGTTTTCTCTACAGGCCAGGGAACTGCATTCTGAGGTGCTGATCTGAGGCATTACTGTGTCCTGAGGTGCTGATCTGACTTCTGAGCACAACTGATAACTTAGTTGTGTTCCTGAAACATTTCTCTACATAATGGATGTCTGTGTTTCTCACAGATAGTTAAAACTATGAAGTCTGCAGCTGATGATAAGCTCAATGTGCTGATGTGTATTACCTAGAAATGTTTCCCAAACCTCTATTTCCTACTATAGTACACATTAGAATCTTTTCTGTCCCTTAAGCCTGGTGACGAATTGCTTATGGAAATGCCATGTGCCAGTTTTTAAAAGTCATCTGTGATACACAAAATGTAAAATGTAAGTATATAAAAGTCTTTTTTTTTACTTTAGTATAGAACTTCTATTTTATGCTAATTTCTAGATTAGAAGTGAAAGATTTGTAAAATATGAAAGATCTTTGAGCAAATTTAAGGATCCACTGTCTACATTACAGCAGAGATACCTAGACCTCTCTGATAATTTCCCCATGCTAACTTGGAGCAAGCCAAAAGATGCAGACATAAGGAGGTAAAAGGATCTGCAGGAAAGCAGAAGACCCACTCTATGAATAGTTTAGAGGGAAACACTGTCTTCAGAAGCCCACCAGGTTTGCCTTGGCCAAATGCATAGTGCATGTCATTATGACAGTGAGACCTTTAATATTGTTATTTCGAGACTGATTTATTTTTTATTTTATGTGGATGTACAGTTTTCCCATTTTGATGTCTGTTTACCACATGCATGAAATGCTGCAGAGGCCATTGCATCCCTCAAATTGGAGTTCCAGACTTGCTGGCTGCTCATGGGTGCTGGGAGTCAAGTCCAGACCTCTAGAAGGGCAGTCAGTGCTCTTAACTGCTGAGCGATCTCTCCAACCCCAGAAGATCTTTTCCTTCCCAAATCATGGGAACATAGACTCTTGTTTATTAACTTCTTGTCAGAGTTGGAAATGGACGTGGTTGTGGTAAAAACAAGACCTACTATTACTTCACAGAATGTAGTTCTTTAAAACTATAGGGAGGATAAGAAGAAAATGGGAGATGTCAAGAAAGAGGAAATGATGATGGAAACTGAAAAAGTAAACTCTGTAATGTCTAGCCCATGATTTCACTCCAGGGATGCTCTGCGGTCACACCCCCGCTTCCCTCTTCTTTTATGGTTGATTATGCTATCTCAGGGGGAAAAGCTGGACAAGAACTGACATAGGCTCATCCAGACTTGTCATCTCTGCCTCTCAGTGCAAAATCCCTATAATTCATTGCAGAATTATCCAGTTAGAAGATAAGGCAGTCTCTCTCTAGACTCCAGTAAACTGACACATAATCCAGGTCACTACATGACACACAGTACCATTTTCAAAATCAGAATCATTCTGAAGTCACTTGAACGACCAGGGATTTTCTTTGCTTCTCATAGTATTCAGGTTGATGTCCTCATCTCTGCATGAATAAAAGCAGGAGAGAGGCTCCCAGACTCTGTCAGTGGTTAACTGTAACGCACAGGAGAAACCAAGAACACTTTTGGACATAACACATTCACCCACACACATTGTCTGTTCTCTTCCCACCTCCTGTCGCCTTGCCATTCCCCATGGATACACTTGGTCTACAATTGTACTTAGCAGTCCCTCTGCTCCCTGTGCCCACAGGTATAGATAGCTGGGAGGTAAGGCTGAAGCTATGAGTGAGTCTCTTTGTTTCTCTCCTGTAGAAATCCTGGCATAATCACCACCTAATGACAAGTTATCCTGGGCTTGTTTAGGTTTGCTTCATACAGTTTTAATGATTTCCTCCATGTAAAAAATACCATTTTAAATTAAAGAATTAAAAATTCAGAGGAAGATATTCACACAATGTGAGAGAATCCTCAGTTGACAGTTTATATTTGATATAAACTATCACATCAAGAACTATTTTTGCTTACAACTAGTGGAGGCCATACAAGCGTTATACAGCTCAGTTCCTCCTTCTAGGTCATGAAGTTGAAAATCTTATGAAGAGGACAAGTTTAGATTGAATGCTGCTTAAAAACTCAATCTAGCATAGAGCTGTCATTTATTGGCATCAAACTATTGGGAAGAGGAATGGCAAAGACAACCCCCCACCCCCACCCCCGATCACATGGTCTGTTTGAGCTTACATTGCATTCTTCTAGAGGGTTAGGTATAAAAGAAACAGGAATGCAAAGGGAACCATAAAAGGCACACAAGAGGAATTATGTGTGTTAGCATTATAATTGTTGAGCATATCTGCTTTCCAAGAACCATTAGTTCTTGCTCATACTAAAAATCAGAGATGGGGCCTTCAGTAGTGGTACACACCTTTAATCCCAGGTAAAGCCAGCCTGATCTACAGAGTGAATTCCAGGATAGCCATGGTTTCACAAAGAAACCATCCTGTGTGAGTGGGGGTGGGTGGGGATGGGAAGGGGGGAGATTGACAATCCCCGCTACTATAAGTAACAAAAATGAAAATGTTAGCTACACCACCCCTGGGCATATACCCAATGGATACTCCACCATACCACAAAGACCCTTGCTCAACATTTTCATAGCAGCCTTATTTGTAACAGTCAGAAACTGGAAACAATCAAAATGTTCCTCAACTGAAGAATGGATAAAGAAAATGTAGTACATTTACAAAATGATGTATTTACTCAGCTATTAATAAAATAATATCATGAAATTTGCAGGCAAATGGATGGAACTAGAAAAGGTCATCCTGAGTGAGGTAACCCAGACCCAGAAAGACAAATATTAGCCATAAAGTACAGGCATGTATGCAGGTATGGATGAGCCAGTGCGTAGGCCATGAGAGCAGAATCACTGACCCTGCCTCCTGCAGGTGGCAGTACTGGGTGTGCTAGTTGGAACAGCACTGGAGAGCTCACCCTGGTGGTGCAGATGTTAGAAGGCAGCCAGCAGGCTGACCAGCTCAGTTATCACCCTCGCCCAGATCCAAAGCTCTGAGTTGGCTCACCACAAAATCTACATCATCTGTGACCTGGTGGATGGTTGGACCTTCTGTCCCAAAGCTGCAGGATTGCCATGACACAGGGCAACAACAAGATAACCTGGAGGAATCCTCTTGAGAATCCAATATTGATGATGTGACAGCAGACAGAGACCTTGAACCAGAACATTTTGCAAAGATCATTTGCAAGTCAAGATATGTAGACAGAGAGATAAACTGTGGGGCACACTACAGATTCCATAACCAGACGTTTTCTATGTTTTGTTTATTTAGTTGTTGTTGTTGTTTAACTTTCTTTTGGTGAGAAAGTTGCAAGGGCAGAGGGTGAATCTGAGGGGCTGGGGGCAGATGAGTCGGATGCGGTCCATGGTGTGAAACTTGCAAAGAATCAATAAAAAAAGGTCTTTTTTTGTTTTTAATTTTTTATTTTTATTTTCTTAAATCAGAGATTTTTGAGAGAAATCCTGAGGTAACAATCTGCTTTGAGGGTCCTTGGAGCCACAGAGCCAGAGTTCAGCTGCTGAGAAGTTGAACAAGAGGATCCTTGAGTCAAGCTTAAGGGTGGAGCTTGACCTGTCAAGAGCTTTCTTCTGACCCTCACTACAAGGATAACTGTCACTCAGACAGTGTGTATCCCCACCTCTGACCTCAAATGGTCTCTCTTTGGTATAAAACTGTGTATTCAATCACTGTTCAACTGCCCTGTGGTATTCTTCTAGATTCAGGAAACAAGGCTATCAGAGCAATAGCATCAGCTAAGAGCACGTGGCTGCTGAAATCTTGGGTTGATAAACCCCGTTAAGGCTTTTACTTTTTGTATCCTATTTTTTTCCATTTCTTTAAGCCTTGGGACCAGATCTATTCCTTTGTGTTCCTTACTAATCATATTCTAGATGGCTAGTTGTCCATAAAAGTTTGTTTCCTGCTTGCATAATAATAGAGTTGTAGTTGGAGAGTGGCTGCCCCACCAGGCTTTTCACATCTCAAATCCCCACGTAGCTAGCTATGCACCGCTGACTACATCTTAGTAATGGGGTTTAAGTAGAGGCTATGGGCCATTTCAAACCTAATGCCTTTAAGAAGTGAATAATATACTTACTTGGGTTAGCTTTTGGTTGCTGTGACAAAAAGCCTGAGATAAACAGCTTAAAAGGAGGAGTGTATTTTGACTCCATTTAGAGGTTTTAGTCCATGGTCACCTGGCTCTGCTGCTTCTGGGTCTGTGGTGAAACATCATGGTGGGGAGTGTGTGGTAGAGGAAAAAGACTCACTTCATGGTGATGAAGAACGAAGGGCAGAAAGAAAGGGGAAGGGGAGGAAGAACGGACAGGGTAGGTCGAGGATAAATTTAGCCTTTCAGTGCCACATCCCCAATGGGCTGCTTTAATCAGCTAGGCCCCACTCCTGAAATTCCCATCGACTTCCCCACAGTACCATGGGCTGAGGCTATGACCAGCAGCACTGGAGCCTTTGGGAGTCCAGATGCAAACTGGAGTCCAGATGCAAACTGCAATGCTATTCCATTCTTTTCTTCCTATCAAAGACTACAATAAGCCCCCAGGGATGGCTATATGCCCTTGAACTCCCTAGATAGTTCCCAGGCAAGATGGAAGTTGTTAATATATTCAGTTAGTTGGATTTCTTAATAGTTATTACTGCCATTTGACCGTTTAAATTAAGACTTATTTATTTTTAATTATGTGTATTATTTAGGAGTCTGTACAAGCGAAGTGGGCACAGGCATGCATGTACAGGGATGCCAGAAGAACACATCGGATCCCTTGAAGCTGGAGTTACAGGTGGTTGTGAGTCAGGTAATGTGGGTGTTAAGAAAGAACTGGAGTCTTCTGCAAGAGAGAGAACATTCTTGACTGCCGATGATCCAGCTCTCCTGCCCCTGTTCAACTCTTCTTAACAACACACATCTCTTCACGGGCCTATAAGCTATCAGAGCTACTCTTTTCCATGTCCCAGTGTTTAACTCTCAGAGCCCTTGGGTCTTCCTCCCTCTTAGCTTAGTGATTCTAATCCACTCTCTTTCTACCCTCCTCTCCTTGCAATGGTTCCAGTCCCCTTGGAAGATATTTACAGCCACTTCCTTTCCACACATTCTGGGAGCCACTTAACCTACTCTGATGCACACCTCAGTGGAATGATGCAGCACATCTGCAGACCTGCAAGGCCACAGAAAATGTCAAACGAGTATAAGGTGTTTGGTTACTATAAACTACATACAAATTATCCTTATTACAAAAGGTGCCATTTTCCCAAAACAAGAGAAAGGTGACTAAAAAATATTCATTGAGTTATTATTAGTATTGCCATAGCCAGGAGAAGGAGTTCATGGATATACCGCATTGGAAATATCATAAGGAAACATGTGTCCATATATATTGACAGAGGGTTTGAATTAGTATAAGCACACACAGGGATTCAACTATATCTATCAAAATTACAAACACCTACATTTTTGCCCAACAATCCCATTTAGAAGAACTTTTCTTATAGATGCATTTACATGTGCCAATCCATGCATGGTTAACTTTCCTTATTTTCAGTGCTGCTATTTGACCTTTTAAATTAAGGTTTATTTATTTTTAATGTGTATTATTTAGATAGCCAAGACATTTATCATTGAGGGACTAGTTAACTAAAATGATATATCTTCAAGGAAGGATATGGAAAACCTCAATATTAATGAGGGAGATTTTTACATTTCACAGAGAGTTTACATTTTCCTAGGGTTATCATCTGGGGTGATACAGATTAACAGGAAGAAAAGCATATGGATTTATCCACGATGTGTGTGACATGGAAAGTCTCATAAGATGAAAACACAAGGAGCAGACAACCAAAATGTTTCTGTGAAGAATGACATTGGCTGTAGAGAGACACGTGGAGAAACTAATGGTTAATAATGTGCATTTTAGCAAGGTTGTTTTTTTACAAAATTCCTAGACCTTCCCACCCAAGCATGCATCTCTTCCCCTGGCATTTGGAGAGCATCTCTCACAGAAGAATTTTCAGTTCATGCTTCCTGGGGGGCACAGAGAGTGATAATGTCCCTCTTAGAGCCACTGGTTCTTGGGTGCTTTTAACTCAAAATAATCCTCATGCCAGCCTAGTGTACTTTGAGATGACATATCCTACCACCTACCATTCAGTAGCATCACCGAGTAAAAATATACATACATGTATAACATAAATGGTATAAATACACATAGGCCTTTATATGATGCATATAGTACATATATATAGTATATAGTATTATATATGTTACATATGGTGCATAGTATATACAGCATATATACAGTACACATGCTTGTAGCACTTCTCTGGCTATATTTGTCTATATAGAGAGAATGCATTTGGGGAATTGCAGAAATATTGTGACAGTTTGGTGTGGGGGGATATCAGGAACATGAGCAAGGGAGGGCACACATCTGAAATCTCCTAATAAAACTTAAGCTTTTGAACCATGAAAATGAGAATTGTTACAAGTTTTCTTCCCCTTCTGCCCAAACTTTTGCCCATTAAAGTGACTACTATAGCTGAGACATTGTGTTTATTGAACGATTAGAGAAATCACTAAACATGTGTATGTAAATAAATTATTCAGGAGTTGAAATCATTCCCATAGCAATGGATTCTTGCAGCACTGGGAGACAAAAAGTAACCAGTGATGGGATGACTAGAAACAAGACGGGAGACAGGTCCATTTGCCATTTAGTGACCTGTAAGGGATCTCTTTGGGTTACAGAAATCATGTTAAGAGCAAAGGAATGAAAGACAGAAAGCAGAGGCTCTCAGTCAGTTAGAAAAAAGTGAGAGGCCTGCAGCTGTGAGCTTGGGGAGTAGAGTGTGCTTGCAAAAGTAAGTCAGGGAAAATCAAGTCCCAGGAAGTGACAGTATTTTAGTTAGGCTTTCTATTTCAGTGAAGAGACACCTTGATCATGACAACTCTTAATTGGGGCTGGCTTACAAGTTCAGAGGTTTAGTCCATTATCATAATGTCAGGAAGCATGGAAGCGTGCAGGCAGACATGGTGCTGGAGAAGAAGCTGAGTGCTCTACATCTGGATCAGCAGGCAGCAGAAGGCCACACCTCCTAATAGTGCCACTCCTTAAGGGCCAAGCATTCAGATGTACATGTCTAAGGGGGGCATTGCTATTCAAACCATCGCAGATGGGAACTCAAAGAAAGGGGTGTGTTGTTTGTTTGCTTGTTTGTAAATGTTTAGCGAGTTAGACTCTTGCTCCTGCCACCATGCCTTCTCTGCTTCATCTTGATGGACTGAATCCCTCTGTCACAACACACCCATTCTTCTTCTGATGCCTTTAATTGGGGTGTTTTATTCCAGCAACAGAATGGTAACTAAGACAACAGATTTTGAACCAAATCTTTAAATTTTCTTATGCCTTAAGTGCATACGTTTTTGGTATACAGACATTAGATACTGAATGTGGCCATTCAAGACTGGTCATTTTGTGGAATTTTGTGGGGTTATGTTTTTTGTTTTATTGTTATGGTTTTTGTTGTTTTCAGTCAAGGGCTTTCAAGGAGGTAAGATATGATATTCACCATACAGCTGTAAAAACAGAATTGTTACAAGATGGCCTGAAACCCACAATATTGTTTTATCCTAAACAATATTTCAAATGAACTCACTGCACAAACAATAGTGGCTTTTTAGGGTCAAGAGAATTAGAATGAAGCCAATGACAGTAACAGATCTATGTGTTCACTACAGTCACAACTGGATCCCTGACACTTTAACTAATGTATCATGGGCTATATTAATTAATAATTGTGCATAATCTGTAAGTGACTATGTCCAGAGATGAAAGTAGTGTATAGTATTAATATGATTTCTGAACTTGACTTTGAACTTCCAGGATATTGGAGACATTGGATTCTGTGTCTAGCATGAATGGCAGAATCTGAAAACCTATAATTGAGAACAGGTTCATTGGTGTACATTGGTACAAGAGGAGAATTTTGCTTCTATGTTCTCCTTTCTGTCCAGAACAAGAAACAGGTGTAGAAGGAAGAAACCTTGTCAAGGAGGAAGTTTGAGGGTGCCAGCCACCTAATCAGGCATCCTCAATTAGTATGAAAACAGCATCTATTACTTTTACACAAAGGGGGCTGCGTTGCCAGTCACTTCAGTGCCTCTTTATCACTTTTGAGTGTGCTTATTTTGACAGTTTTTATTTATTCTTTTTTTTTTCTGGTGGTATATCAGAAATATGGCCCCATCTGGAGACAACGCACAAGTTGATGCGTTTCATGGCCCTTCCAATCAGGAGTAACTACAGCTGTCGGGGGAGCACTGAAAAAATGTCAATTAGCTATAAAAGTTCCACAAACAAGCATTATGTCTCTTTCTTACGAGTCCCCTGGCACAGCTCAAAATTGAGCAATAATGTCCACAGTTAAAGATGGCTGTCGGGGGCCCCAGCACTCTCTTCTCCCATTAATAACTGCTCAGCACCGGCATTGGAGTCACTGTCCGTGTATGGTGGAGCACAGGCCACTAGTGGGGGTGTGTGTTAAAAATAGCTCTGACTTCTATCACATCTATGGGTGGGAAAATGCACTGACTGCTTCTCTCCCTACTGCATGGACGCAGGAAGACTCCTTGAAGGAAGCAAATATGAAGCCACCTGTGCCATCCCACCTCCTTTGTTCTTCCCAGGCCTCTGGCTCTGGGCATGTTTTCTATTCAGATTTAAAACTCAATCTCATCAGGGTAGTTCTGGATCAGAAGAGGAATTGAAGAGCAATCTGCCTCCTATCTATCACTCTTGGCGACCCACCAAAACTTTAATTTGCATGTAGCCTTTATTTACTGACAAGTACTCAGTCCTCTGGGCCAAAAAAACTAACCGAGGTTTGGTTTCGTGTCTGCAAGTAAACAGAGTACCTGGGGCCAGTGCCTGTGCCCTGTTGATTCATGATATGTAATAAAGCCTTAGGTGTGCACACAGACGCCTGGCCCACTGTAGCTTTCCAATTTATTTATTTTGTCTTTTCAGCTGTATGAACGCATAACTTTAAAAATAATAATATGTGTGTGTCTATGCTCACGCACCCATGTGCACGCGTTTGTGTGTGTGCACGCATTAGAATTGATGGCACAATTTTGATAATTAACACTTTCATTGCCATCACCCCACAGCTAGCGTGTGTGTATGTGGGGTGTTGGGGGGTTTGTAAGGATGCAGTGGTGGGAGAAGAGACATGAGTTCATTCTTTCGAGAGTTTCCAGTCTATATTATTCCTAGCTAGAGAGATTGTACTGAACACTAGATCTCCAGGATGTATTCATCTTGTACCCACAGACTGAGCATGGCTAGAGGAAATGGGGGGATGTAGGGGGAGAGGACACATACTTACAATTTTATTTTTTAAAACATTGCATTTAAATCTATTTATCTTAACTATTGAGGGTTTTAGTACCTGAGGCCTCCTTCTGTTTTCCTTAGTTCCAGCTCTGTCCTCACCCAGAGATGAGATGGACTTGTCATTGCATATTGGGTCAGCCATATTCCTAAGGCAGGGGGACCTACACTTGACAGAGTTGAGGACTTCAAATGGCTTCCATGCCTCAGATACAGGAAGGGTAGATCTAGAGTCGGACCTTGGCCCCAACTCTTGGCCCATAACTATGTGACCTTAAGCAATCCCTCTAATTCTTCTGGGACTCAAGTTTCTATGAACTAGGTTGGGATAATAAGATGAAGTCAGAATATAACCATGAAGATGAAATGGAATGAGTTCTGTTGTGTGACTAGCAGCAGATACTTGTGGACTGAATGATCACTGTACAAAAGGTGGCTTAAAGCACCGAGGATTTATGCCCTTAGACTGCTCTCTGCTCTGCTAGATTTGGTTTAACTATTTTACTTTCTATGTTAAGTCCTGGTGATATGTTCAAATGTGTATGCTCATGGTACACCCAGAACTCAGGGGAAATGTGTGAATCTTCTCCACATCCTGTTCTATTAGAAGAAATATCTAATGAGAGTTTCCTGCCTGTGTGGAAAGAGATGTCATTAACAAACTGGTATGGACTCATTAAAACTGCGCAGTATGATTAGAAACCCACTAAAGGAATGCCCCGAGCCATTTACACTGTCAGTCACCAGGCTGTAGAGGGCCAAGTCTCAAGGCAAGGTCAGGAGCCCTTAAGTCTATAAAAGAAAAATTAAATTGTATTTTTATCTTTGTGTATGTGTTTGTGTGTCTGTGTGTTTGGGGTGTGTATATGTCAAATGAGTATAGGAACCTTCAGGAGCCTGAAGAGGGGGTTTGATACTTCGGAGCTGACATGGGTACAGGAAACTAAACTCAGGTCCTCTACAAGGGCAGCAAGGCCTCTTAACCACAGAGTCATCTCTCTAATACGCCAGTGACTTTTAAGTAAAGAGTCACAGACACAGATGGTTGCCTGAGTCCTGGCTCTAGCTCTCCAGAGAGTTTGAGACAGCAAGGAGAGCTATGTTTCCTTCTGCTGTGTTTCCAGGACTGGCCCATGGAAAGTAGATTAATTTATAAATGTTAAAATGTCAGAATGTTCTGGATCATCAGGAAAAGCCAGGCTGGGCCCATGAGGGGAAAAATAAGATGCTAAAACAGAAGCTTATATAATAGATGACTGCTCACTCTGTGGAACCTGGGTAGTTGTGAGAATAGCATGAAATGCTGTGAATATCTACACTAGAATAAAAGATGCCAATTCAGACTGCCCTGGGATCAGAAGGATAAAAATTCACTCTCCTTTAAGGCAGTCCTGCAAAGAGTCCCTGCTCTATGCTATAAAGAGCAAAGGACTGTGTATCTCTCTCTGCCCCGTGGATAGAAGCAGTAGCATTCACAGAGTGGTCATCCTCCTGTTTGCCCTTTACAGCTAGCACTGTTCTGCTGTCAGCTTTATGACAATTGGACAATCATTCCCCATTTCTGTCTACTGAGCCTTTCTTTAGTCAAAGCAAGGCTACCTGAGAGTTTCCTGGCTCATCTTCTGCCACCAGCTGCTCCCCGACACAGCTGAGCTCTTGTTCCGAATGAGCATGGTTTAGTACAAGCCTGAAAAATGGTATCAGAAGTGAAGAGGCCAGCAAAGACAGACAGCCAGAGACTGCGAAGAGCGGGATGCTGAGCTGCCATTTAGATAAATGACTGTGTTTGCAATGACTTGTAGAAGATCCATTGTTCTAATAGCTCAGCTAATCTTCGCCTCCACCATGGTTTACGGTTGGAGAGGTAAAAATCAAGAGAGAGAAATAACATGCTGGGGTTTATTAATTCCTTCAGATTTATGTCTCCACCCTACACCTCCTCAAAGGATTGTGGAACCCACTATCCCACAGTCTCCTTGGCATCTAACAGGGATATCAAACTGAATCTGTATTGTTCTGGACTCTTGCCCACAATGCTCCTCGGATCAGCCAGTAGCAGCTTCCCTCTCTCTCCCTAACTGCTGGCCAGGCCACCTCTGCTTTTGCCAACCATCACATCTGATCTGTCTGATGATGCTGTGCCAAACTCATCTGAAGTCTGACTACTTTCCATGCCCTCCCCTGCCACCTGGGGTCCTGGCCACCCGTTTGTGACAACTGCTTTTCAGGAGCTTCCCTGAGTTTCTCCCTAAAGTCCTGTCTTCACAGAAAGGGATGGTCAGCTAGACTTATAAAAGAAAAAGATGGCGTATACCATGCACTGCCCCTCAATCCTGAGAGTAAAAGTTTGAAATCTTGCCATGTATTCTAGAGCACAACTTTGTGTTCACACAGTTACAGCCACCTTGGATTTCTTGCTGACTCCCAAGGAAGCTGACTTTACCCCAACCTCAGGACCTTTGCACTGGTATTTCCCATGCCTAAAGGATTCTTCTTTCAGATATATTTAGCTAAGTCCTTCCATATTCTCCAATCTTTGCTCAAATCCTAACTGTTGTTTAAAAAGGCTGCTTCTCACATTATTTCCCGTTCTTCGATTTTCTGCACAGCTTTGTTCCCCTCCCAGAAGCTCTGTGTTTTACTTAATACTTTCTGTTTATTGTTTGTTTCCTCTGAGTAGAAATTAAAATCTCCAAAGGCAGAAATCTATGTGCTTTGTTCCCTGCTGTGACATCAGAACAAGTACCTGGCACAGAGAAGGCACTTGATAAATATTTCCTGAAGAAATGTATAAGGAAGTGTTTCTTCCACAGTCTCCGTAGGCCAGGTGCACACTAACGGGTGGTGGGAAGACTCTTACCTTACGTGACCCCGAGTCTCTGCATCACTGGACTGATGGAGTGTATCGAGCAGCAGGAAGGATTCCGGAAGGATAGGGGTCGTCCAAAGCTGCTTTTACACCACATGGGAAGGAGGAATTAAAGTAAGCCACGTCCTACCATAGCAAATGATGCTGGGACTGGATCTTGGTGAGTGAATGAATGAGTGGAATTTTACCAGATCACAGAGCAGAGTGACAGAGCTGTCCCTTGAGTCTCAGCAGGCTTTTTCTCTGCATACTGATTTAGGAGTCAGGCTTAGTCCCAGGGAAAGGCAGATCAGAATTTATTTGTGGTAGTCATGCTGTTCAGACAGTATATGCCCCCTGACACACGTAAGAACAGTCTGATGGCATCCCAGGACACTGGAGTCATGAGAGAGATTCAGGCTGCTCATCTACTAATGGAGGGAAAAGCTGTTTCCCTTGAGAGTAGCTTGGCCAAGGTGACCTTACAACTCCATAGCCACCATCCAGAGCACCGTCTCCAGGGACCACATGATCCCGATTTCTCTTAAGTTCCCAAGGAGCCATGGTTTGTTAAAGGACCTCTGGCTTATGAGTAAGGATACTATTCCGTTAAGCCACAAAAGTATCTTTGAAATCAACTTGGCCTTTTCACTGAGCACCGATGCTTGTGGAATAAAGGACCACTGGCTGCTTGTTAACTAATTTCACAGGCCGAAAAGAGCAAGAGAAGGAGGGTGAGAAGGCAGAAAAGCCAGAGAGAAAGAAAGGATGAGGGAGGGAGAGAAAGAAAGACACTGAACAGATGTTGCTTTCTGGCTTATGGGCCTCTGGGCCTCAGGAAATCCCACTGTTGCCTGTCTGGAAATGCTTTGACAGTTCTCATCAGGTGGAGAAGGTGTACCTGTTAACTATTTCTGTAATAACAAGGAGCCTTTACCCTTAACAGTTTAAAGCAGAAGTAATCTATCATTTCCTGTATTTTTTTATTTGTCTGTGTTGGTTGCTGGTTTTGTCTTAGACCACCAGTTCAACAGAGGAGTCAGAAAGATTTAGATTTTCAAGATAGCCTCTTTTATGTCTTTTCATGCTTTCACTTAGAAGTTGATGTTTGTATCTCAGATATCCGAGTTCAGTCTGCTTATAGAGCAGTTTCCTTAGGGGAGATGGTGGTAGAAGCCACAGATGCTTGTAGACTACACACAGGGACTTTTAGCTTTGCTTGCTCTCAGTTTCACTGGTAACAGTCAACAAGCCCAGCCAGACTTGAAGGTCAGAGTCCATGCCACCTCCTAATGGCAGGAGCTTCACAGGTTCTGTGGCCTGTGTAACCTGCCATAGTTTTTCGCTCACCATTATTGATATTCTTTGAATACAAATCTCTCTTCTTGATAGGGACACTTCACAGCCAATGTTATGAGATCATCCTTGTGTTTTATTCTACAGGAAGAAATCTGTAGGTACCCACCTTAATGGCTTGTTTGTTCTGAGTTAATCTTAGTTCCAGGGAACCCACGAGAAAGGAAAAACTCACTGGCCTTGGTGTATGCTAAGAGAAAAAGGAGATGGTGAGGGAAAAAGCACAGCAGTGATTTGTTGCATTCCATGGGCCACTAGGCTGCTTCTGCTGGCTTTTTCCAGGTCACCCATTCATCTTACAGGCTGCCTTGATATTGGGTCTGCCTAGAATGGCTGTGACTTCTCCCCCATCACCTTCTATGACAATTTCTCTGCAGCAGGAGTCTTCACAGAGTGATTGTCTGAGGATAACGTTGCCTGAGCCAAACCACACTGTGTTAGCACTTACAAAGCCTCTGTTCAAATCTCTGAGCACTGCCCAGACCCTCCCAGTCCATATTTGTAATTCCATCTCCTTTATCTCTTGTCTTCTTCAGAGCCACTAGCTGGAATTTCAATACATGCTATTGATACAGATCCAGTGTTTTAGTTAGGGTTTCCATTGCTATGAAGAGACACCACGATCAAAGCAACTCTTTAAAAGGCAAATATTTAATTGGGGCTGGCTTACAGTTTCAGAGGTTTAGTCTATTATTATCATAGCAGGAAGCATGGCAGCGTGCAGGACATGTGGTGCTGGGGAAGAAGCTGAGAGTTCTGAATCTTGATTTGAAGGCAACTGAGAGACACTGGCATCCTCAGGCAGCTAGGAGGAAGCTCTCTTCTGCAATAGGTAGAGCCTGAACCTCCACAATCCACCCACAAACAGTGACACATTTCCTCCAGCAAAGCCACACCTCCGAACACTCTACAACTCCCTCTGTGCCAAATATATTCAAACCACCACATCCAGGTTGTGTGCCCAATAAGAACTAAGGCCAACATATCCATGCTTAGTCTTCTGTTATCAGTAGGTTTAGAGGCAGGAATCCCAGTTTCCAACTCTGATTTTGGCCTTAAGTACTGAAAACACACATTCTTCCTTGCCTGAAGCCATAGCAGAAATGAAAGCAGCCCCTAACTTCAGCCTGTTTCAGTTGTATGTATGGAGTCTGCATCTATCAGGACAGTGCTTCTCCTTTTCTATGGTCAGAAGATTTCCCCTAGAGGGCAGGTCTCTCATCAGCTATGGCATCTCCAAGATCCTTCTCTAATGCACTGTCTCCTGCTGTTCACATTCTGTGTAATCTTCTTCCCCTGAGTGTGAACAGGACATAGTGACTTGCTTCTAGCCAGAGAAATCAGACATGAGGCAGTGTCACTTCAGATAGTAGGCTATTAAAAGCTGTGACTTTCCTCCTGGGTGTTGTCTAATGTTGTCTCCTGAGTTTCTTACTATGGGAGAACCCAGCAGTGTTAGTTAGCTTTCTCATTGTTGCAACAAAATGCTTGACTTTTTACAACTTAAAGGAATGTGCTGGTTAGTTTTTTGTCAGCTTGACACAAATGTAGACATGCATAGGAAGAAGGAATCTCAATTGAAGAATTGCCTCTATCACATTGTTCTGTGGGCAAGTCTGTGGGGAATTTACTTCCTTAATAATTGATGTAGGAATGTTATCTCAAAGATGTGTGGTGGTCCTGGTATATGAGAGGAAACTGAGCAGGCCATAGGGAGCAAGCCAATAAGCAGAATCACTTCATTTCCTCTACTTCAGTTCATACCTCCAGGCTCCTGCCCTCAGTCCTTGCTTGGCTTTCCTTCGATTATTGACTGTGAAGGGTAGCTGTAAGATAAAATAACCCCTTTCCTTCTCAAGCTACTTTTGATCTTGCTGTTTATCACAGCAATAAAAATCAAACTAGGGAAGGAAGAAATATTTGACTTATTGTTTCAGAGCTTCTAGTCAATGATCATTTGGTCCCATATAATTGAGTCAACTATCAAGGCAGTAGAAGCTTGTAGAAGAACAGAGATGTTCATTTCATGGTGTCCAGGAATCAACAAGTAGGACAAAGGTAGGGGCTGGGGACCAGGAACCCTTAACTGCCACCTCGGTGACCATTCTTCCTACAGTGAAGCCCCATTTCTAAAGTTTCCTTCTTTCTATGCATTCTATGTTAGTGCCAAGCTGACAAACCTCCCAAAACATTACCATTACCTATGGACCAAGTGATCAACACGAGCACCTTTGAAAGGCATAATAGCAGAGCTATAAGACAGGTTTGTGGAAATGTCAACGTCATTCAAGGCCCCACAATAAGACAAAATAAGACAAGAAAAAAATCAACAAAACAAAACCTCAGTAATAAAGCAAGTAAAAAGCAAGAAGAGAATTTAACCAAGATGATCATTTGGGAAAGATGGAATTTAAACATTTCAGCCCAACTTTGGGATCCCGCCATGAGCTGAAATAGACTGCTGGTAGTAGATGTGCAGTAAGCAGTCTTTGTCCGGTTGTCTCCAGTTGATCTCATCTTAGCTCTGCTTCTGCAAGGTGTCCCTGAAGAGGGCCTCATTGCTGAAGGATTCAGAGATCTGTCCCCGCTTGAGGGTGATAGCATCATGGGCTGGTGTGTGTGTGTGTGTGTCTGTTGTTCCTGAAATCTAAAATGTATAAGGGTTGAAAAAACTCACTGGAGACTTTCAGGCACCTTGTTGTAGGTCAGGGACAGGGTGACATAAAACCAATAGTAAAATGCCTCAGCTGCTCTTACCTTTGTGCATTGAGCCTTGAAGGGGGATGAGATAGGTCAGGTATCACCAGCTTTTAGACAGACACTTACTGAATGATTAACATGTCTACATGCCGAGGTAAGCAGGAGTCTGTCCCAAAGTAAAAGAGACAGATAGAGACCTGCTTAATGAGGTGTGACTGTGATCCCCAGAACTTGAGGAAGAAAGATTGGTTCAAGTTCATAGCCTGCCAGGGTTGTCTAGTGAGACCCATCTAAAAGAAAAACTGGAAGAAAAAAGAAAAGACAAAATATAAAAGGAGACAGATGATATAAAATGAAAACGGAAGTGCCAGGCTTTTATCTTGCCTTTAGTTAGTTTGTGGATCCAAGCAAAGCGTCCTGGCTTTCAGTTGAAGTAGTAACTAACTACTGGTGACAACAAGAGATCGTGGCAGGTTTGGCTGATTCTCTGATCACAGCCTTGAGGGAAAGTTAGCTAGCATCCCATGGCTAAGATACTCCTGGGTTCCTGGCCTCAGGCCCTAAGAGATTATATATACACTTGCTCTCTCCAGCTGCTCAATCTGGGAGAGGCAGGTAATTTGTTACACAAAAATAGGTGACTGCTATGCCATTCCTTCTGCATCTTCAGCTACTTCCTCTGTACAAATGTACATAGTCAAGGGTTATCCCTGAACAGCTGTTCTGAATAAGACTAGAAGAGGCAAGAAAGAGAAGGGATGAGACACAGGGAGGGAGGAGGGGCATCTGGAAGATGTCTTTGGCTCCTCAGCCATTTGCTTTGTTTCTTCCCTGGATGCCAAGGTCTTTTAGAATGATCAGCCAAGCTGAAAACAGTCTTCTCAGGGTTAAGATGGCATCGACAAGTAATTTAATGCTTTCTTTTGATTGGATTAGTGGCTAAGCCATTGACTAGTCTCTCCAGCTGAGACAAGGAAAGTTTAGCCCAGCTAAATTAAATCTCTTCAGCATCATTGGTTCGAACAGCCTACTCACTTCTGCACCAGATGCTCAGAACATTCTTGTTGTTGTTGTTGTTGTGGAATGTGAAGGGAAGCAAAAAGAATGAATTCTCTTTGCTTAGGTGGGAGGACTGATCGCCTTACCTACCCAGCATGATTATTGCAGCACATATGGTTTAGAAGCACTGAGAAAGGTAATGGATCTGCCGGAATTAGCACCTGACTTGGGCGAGCACCGGAGCAGAAACTCTCCCTCCTTTTAACACACTGGCTCAGTGAGGCAGGCCAAGCCTCATAATCATCATTGATTATCTCATTCAGCATGACTCCTGGGAAATCTTGGGTGAAAGCAAATTGAATCCAATATTTGCTGCCACTGTTGTCAAAGAGACCACTTTCAGATTAATTCCAGGATGACAGCAGCCCAGACAATGGAGCCCTGCAGTGGTTTGACCAAGGGGGCTGCCAGGCACAGAGAGAAGATGTAACTCTTGTGAGCGGATGTCTACAGAAGGTGGCATTGGAGCAAAACACCATCAGAACATAGAGGATGGGTAGTCATAGAGGGTGGCTCCTTCATAGATGAGCTTGCCCCGTCATGCTGGTACAGGGAAGGAACTGATTGTTAAGAACGTTTAATTAAGCTAGACCCAGGCCCCATTGCTCCCGTGAGTGTCCTTGGCTCCCTAAGGAGAAAGCTTCTGCCTGAGTGCTCTGGGATGGGACTCCAGGCACAAAGAGAATAAACTCTATCTTGGACCCAGGGTGGGTCATTCCAAGAAGTCCCTTGGCCTTAGGGAAGGAGGGTGAATCAGCAAAACTTGAAAAATGAAAGCATTTGTTTAGAAAGAGACAAAGATTAGGGGCTGGCAAGTCAGTCCTTCTGGAAGCCCAGTGGTGTATCACTGATTGAGAGGCCAGCACTGAAGCCTGAATTCTCTGCTCTAACCTTCCTAGAGAGCAAGCCATGGCAAGTGCAGATTCTATTCTCGTTTATATCATTTATTTAGTTAGTAGCTATTTATTTATTTTGTGTGTCTCTCTGTGTGTGTGTGTGTGTCCACAAGTGTGCAAGCATGTGCTCATGTGTGTGTTTATTGTAGTTTGAACCAGGATTTCATACATGTTAGGCAAATGCTCTACTAAGTACCAGCTCTTTCACTGTTCTTATTCAGATGGGGTATTCTGTACTTTCCCAGACTAGTGTGAACCAACTGTTTATCTCAAAACAGGGCTTGACCTTGAACTCCTACCTCAGTTCTCTAAAGACCAAAGATTAGAGGCCTGTGTCAAGAATCATATATATTTCTGACCCTGAGAAAGGAGACTCTCCAAAAAGGGGATCCATTCTTTTTCTCAGGGGCTCCAGACCATGTGTGTTGCAATTCCCCAAAGGGCATTGTTGCCTGACTATCATGGGCAATAAACACCATACCAGGCAGAAGAAGCAAATAGAATGAAGCTGGTCTTTAGGAACCAACCTGGCTGGCAAGTTGTACCGGTGGGCCTCATCGAGTAGAGTCAGCGGGACATTCGGGTGGTATTATTTATTCAGTACCCGACCTTGTGGCAAACAATAGTGATACAAAAAGAGAAGCGTTTCTATTTTAGAAACCCAGTCACCTTAGGTACCTGCTCTCCTCTCGGGTATGGTGTGTGGTCACACTACTAAGGACTAGCACTTGTGGCTATGTGTCACTAGCTGTCCCTTGGTCTACCTAGCAGGGTTTGCTTCACAGAACTGGAAGCAGTTCAGAATTCATATCTCCTCTCCTTTCCTATAACTCTTCACTAAGCACTACCAGATGCAAATACAAAAGGCCAGCTTCTGAGTGGGGCCAACATTGCACATATTGTCTAGAGTCCCTGAAGCTAGGTTGAAGCTGCAACTCTGTGAGGCTTTAACTTGAAACAAGGCACCAGCTTGGCTTCCTACACCATGTCGGTCTTGGTTTCCGATTTAGTCTTAAAGTGCTTTCTATCATCCATTTAGCCCTTTTTAGAGGAAGGAAGGACAAAATAGGGGAAATCTGGAAGAAAGTTCATGCTCCCAGCCATATTTGTTCAAGAGTTTCTTGCCTTTAGAGCTAAGAGCTGGCTGGAATCGCAAACCCTTTATCAGCAGCACTCAGAAGTGTCACCAATGCCATTGATTCATGGGGAAGTCTAAGTAGGTGCACCCCATTCAGTGCATCAACATTGGAACCCAATAGCCAATGGACTTGAAAGTTTTATTTATCCCAAAGAACATATTCCTTATAGGTAGACTTTTACCATCTATGCTGAAAGTATCTTCCATGACAAAGTATCATCTTCACGGGAAGGAGAAATCATTCTATGTTTATTTCCTCTCAAAACTGGAGGCTGGGCAATCAAAGTTATGATCTGACTGTTACTTGCCTACAAAAGAACTGCTGAACTGAGCTGGGGTTGGGTAATAAACTAAGGTTCGGACACAGGCTTTGGGTATGTTGACTACTTTTGGGAGAGGACATGGCAAAGCAACAAGATGGCAGTGCTTTAGATTCAGAAAGATCCAGAAATCCTGGCAAATACATTCAACCTGAAGCATCTGACATAATATTTAACCCACCTCACTCTAATTATCCTTAACTTATAGAATTTCTGTGACTTTTTAATAAATTTATATGTACAAAGGATCCATTGTTAGGCTTGGTGCATAGTAGGTATTTAGCAATGGTATTTGTGTTTTAATGAATTGCTTAATTGCAAAAAGTTTTTGCTCATATTAGGAAGGAGGGAAGAACCAGTTGGGGGAATTATATACAACATGGCTGGTGTTTCAATATAGCTCAGTGTATCCTCAAGGCTTAGGAAGCTGCCTTCTCACACAGGAGTTTGATCCAGTGTTTAAATCCTGAAAAAAAAAAAAACAGTTGTGTTTGTATCATCCCATGGCTTACAGGGAGCCCAGGCTGCTTCATGATGGAGTGCTTGAGGGATTTAGAAACGCTGACTCCACAGGGCTGCTAGGAACAGGGACAGGAGTAAAATAAGACTTGGAGGCATTGGTCATGGCCTCTGCTGATGGAAAACGCAGCACCATGTGGCCAGCACATCCCAATTCTCTCTTTATTTTTTAATGCTTTGAGAGATGGTCCCTATTCTCAGCGGGGGTTTTCTTTCTTCAGTGGGGGACCAGGATAACCAGGCTTACCCCTAAGTGAAGTATACCCACTGTCTTCTGCTTCCCCAGTTTCTGGGTTGAAGGAGACAGAGCTGAAATGCAGAAGTGATCTACCATGGCAAGTTATTCTCTGAGTGAAGATAGGGTTGATCATTTACTCTGGATTCATGCAGAGCGGGGCTGAAGGTGCTGAGTTTGTGTGCATTCCATCTGCACATTTTACAGGCAGTAAAATTAAACTACCAAATCAAGAGTATGGACAATATAATCTGAGCATCTTGCTACCCACCTAAAGAGATATATGGTCTAGGGACTAAAATAGCTACTGGGGGGGGGGTCATCACAGACTTTCAGAACTTGAAGGAGCCACAGTGATAAACCAATCTACTCCTTTCCTGTACAGTAGAGAAAAGAGAGGCTTGGCAGATTAAGAGAAAAATTGTCCAGGGCACACTGGTGTGTAGTGGCAGAGACCTTTGCTTAAAGTGCCTGACTTTTCATTCTTCATCCTACCACCTCATAGCCTATAAGATTCCCAAACATTTTCACTGTCTACATTTTGAATAGCAAGAATTGAGCTGAGGATTATTGGAGGCAAAGGTTATATAAAGAATGAAGACATTATTGAGTCACAGTCCTGACCTTGGCACTGAGCGAAGTGACAAGAAGGCAGGGAAATGATGCTTGCATAGATCCACATGGAGGGAAAGAAATCTGTGTTCCTGGAGATCTGGGCATAAGCGCTGATTTAGATACTTACCAACAATAATCGTGGAAAACTCCTTTCCTCTCCTCATGTGTAATGCAAAGATAATTA
Source organism: Grammomys surdaster (assembly GCF_004785775.1). NCBI lineage: Eukaryota > Metazoa > Chordata > Mammalia > Rodentia > Muridae > Grammomys > Grammomys surdaster. The sequence goes on from NW_021604587.1 coordinate 6,298,871, forward strand.
TTTCTGAAGCTCTTCTTCAGAATTTTATTGTGCAGTTCCAAATGCACATGATTTAATTCAACAAAGTTTTTAATGTATACCTCTTATGCATAGGTTTTATATGATCCCAGGAAATGGAGGTTCCATAATGAATGTGGCATCAAGCAGTTACTTAATGATAACAGAGCATCATTTTTACATAAAGGAACAAGGAATTTTACAACCTCAAGAGCTACCCTTCTCCCTGGAAGCAGTAGCTGGAAAGATATCCACTTCTCTCTCTCTGTAACTCACATAGCTCAAAGCTCTAGGGTTTGCCATTTCCTGTGGATAGAGTGACACTTGGTGCATTGTTCAGTGGTGATGCTTAAAACAATGTCTTTGAAATATTATGAGTATATATGTTTGTGTGTGTGTTTCAAGGGTGACCTATATCTTTTAAAGAAAAAACTGACCTACAAGTGAAAATATAATGAAGGATATTAGGAAGTCAGGGCTCAATTCCTGCTGTTGCTTATCTTCAGCTTGCTTTGGGGCACCTGGAATACTCACATAATTCTTTTGATTTCTTCTAGAAGAAACTTGCCCTGATTATACTGGTCATGAGGTCAAGACTGCAATGGGCTTGGAACCATGAAAAGAATGTATCAGTAGTGGTATACGGAAGTACAGACTTAGGCTCTGAAAGTTCAAAGGCTGAGTGTGGTGGGGTAAACTGATAGTTGGCAGAGAATCAGAAGAAAAGGCACAAGTTCATTACCGCACACATGTGCATGAGAGCGTCATGAGATATGAACATCAAAGCCAGGCCAGATGGTTGAAACTTGAATGCCCTCTTCACAAGGGAGAGGAAATGGAGATGCAGACACTTTTAGAAGCCGACTAAGTGATGTTTTGAGGGAGATAAATGACTTTAAGAACAGACACTAGCCTGGGACCAGGTTCTACCAAGCTTGAGGTGAGGAGTTTGACTTCAGTCTCTTCTTTGGCAACGAGATGAGAGCAATTTTCTTTGAAAGATAAGGAAACTTCAGAAATAGTTCTTGCCACATGTGCTGGCCTCCTGATGCTCTAGGTTTGTGGTTAAAAGTGGCTGTGGTGGTTAGGATGAGAAATGTCCCTCAGAGACTCATGTATTAAACCCTGAGTTGATGGTATTGTTTGGGAAGATTATTCAACCTTTAGGAGGTGCAGCCTTGCTCAGGGTGGGTTTTGAGGGTTTATAACCTCATCCAACTTCCTGTGCCATCTCTTTGCTGCCTGTGTGTTCGTGAAAACAGCTTTCTGTTTCTGCTGCCGTGTCATGCATTTCTTGCCATGAAAAATTTATCCCTCTGGGACTTAAGTCCCCTTTAGCCATGGCATCATATCACAGTGACATAAAAGTAACTAATACAGTGGCATATTTTTGATATGTTCTTGCTTGCTTTCATTTTTCTCTGACACAGAGTCTCACTGTGTACCAGAGGCTACCTTACCCTCCTCGGTACTGGGTTTATAGGCATGAGCCACAACACTAGAAGGCAAAAGTTTAGCAGTGAGCCTGCCATTTATTTTGGGAGTTTACTTGGAGCATCTGGAAAAGAAAGATGGATAAGGCAATCCATTTACAATAATAACTAGACTTCCCAGGAAACACCTAAGTGGCATTTGCTAGCAGAAAGATAAGAAAAAAATCATCATCTATGAGCTACTCTTAGCAGGATGTATTTAGTTAATGTCAATAGCTTATAATAAATAAATCTGACATTCATGAATTTATATGATATGACTTACCAGAAAATGTCACATAAGCTAGCTGTATAATTCATTTGCTAATTGCTGTGTCTTGCTATTGTATGTAAACTCTGAAATGGATGAAAACTTTATACTAGGTAGCATCAATGATTTGTGGTGAATTGGTTTGCGTTGCCCGTGTGTTGTGTCAGGTGCTCTCACAGGTCAGATATAAAAGGTCTAGGCATATGCAGGAGGTGCTTCACAGCTAGAGCAGATCCCCTCTTCAGGCAACAGAAAAGATGGAGTTCTAAAACTGTAGGTGAGGTGCTTTAAAAGTTAATCCTCTGAATGAGAATTCACATGGTGAAGGCAGGGTTGACAGTTTGGGACTTCTCTGAGGGAAGATGCTTGGCTGTATCTGGAATTTATGGTAAATTTTAACATAATCAAATGTCATACTTGGAATCACTAATAGTTTCAGTAGAATCTTGTGTATGTGTCTTTCTTGTGCTTTCTTAGATGTCTACAAAGGTAAGGCATTGCTGATACCAAATATTTGATCGTCACCGAGGCAGCTTCTTTAATAGACAGTTCAGATCTTTAGAGATGAGTATTCTCTTCCATATAAGTAAAAAAAAAAAAAAAATCTGTATAAGAATGAATGAGAGAAAAAGCAAAAAAAAGAAAGACTATTGTCTTGTAAATAAAAATACTCACTTTCCCAGCCCCAGCCAGATAGAGAAAGACTGGACAGAACAATAGGTTTCCACCACAACACTCTACCTTGACCTCTGAATTACCTTGGGCAGTTAAAAAAGTATTTTACCTGGGTTGCATTCCAATGAAATTAGAATCTCAGAAAGGAAAGTTCTAAGCATGCACCTTTATAATTGTTTCCCAGGTGGTTCTAGTGGATAGTCATATTTGCAAACCTCTGAGGCAGGAGTTCTGTGGTCATTTGTTTTGTTCCTTACAAAAACAGTCAGCCAAGATGTAAAATGCCTCAGGGCTAGTGTCCTTTCTAGTGTGAGGTCAGCTGCATAAAATGGCAACCCAGCTGTAGAGAAGAGCATTTAGTCAGGCCATGTACAAAATGATCTCTTCGGATGTTTATGGAACAAACAGGTCTCATGATGGTACTTTTAAATGAGATTGTGCTTAATGAGCTGGGTATATCAATGAGCCAGAGGACTCCTCCCACTCCAAGATGATCAGCTTGAGTCGCTTTTTTTGTTGTTTTTGTTTTTTTTTTAAGCATTTAACAAAATGGTTAGCAATTAATAGCTTATAAGAAAGTATGAGATCCATATCATTTCAGGGATATGACTCTTCCCACTCAGAATTGACTCCTTTGTCCTAAAGGAACAAAAATAGTGATTTTTATACATTATTCCAGAAATGTTGAATGCTGTAGACAACTGGATCACTATAAGGACCCAAGTAGGAGACATATCTATAGCCAGTACATGCATGTAAGGAATTTTCTCTCCGCATAATTTTTCGTATATGAATGATAGAATGAGGTCCACTTTAATTAAATGCATAGGGAACACTAATCCATTTTTGAAAGGCACCGCTAATCTACTTATTCTGAATGGTGGCCATGCTATGTAGATACTAATGTGATTTTCAAGGAAACAGGCATAAAAGGGAGCCTGGTGCTAGGAAAATCTACAACTGAAACTATGTATATTTATAATACCCACTAGCTACCAAGCAACCCTAAATCTAGTCTATTGCATCTTGTCTAGATATTGTATGTTGTCTTGTT